>NW_006780882.1:182816-224982 GCF_000442215.2 Lipotes vexillifer | reverse complement strand
ATATATATATATATATATATATATATATATATATATATATATATATATATATATATATATATATATATATATATATATATATGGTATTTCATAATATAAAATTAGGTAAACATAAGAACATACTTTTAACTAAGCACATTATATATGTATATGATATATAATACATATCTTTAAATAAATTATATGTAATATATAATGTATAAACTATATGCAGTTTACATATCTAAACACATTTGAAATGTATGAAATGAGTTTCAATATATATTAACTCATTATATAGTATACAAGTATAATATGTAATATGCATTATATTGTATATAAATTAATTATATATGCACATATATATATAGTTGCAAATATTAGTTTCTCTTTGAATTCCAGAAGGAAATAGTACAAGTTGAAGAGAGATATTTGGTCATTAAAAATGTACGCAGAATATTTTCTAGAGATCTAAAATAGCTCAAAATATCACAAAGTATATTTTAAAAACACTAGTTATATGACATGCTACACATATCCATGTGATGTATGGTTATGGCTGCAAATAAGTGAGGGAAATATTACATTAAATTTTATTCTCTTGATTCCCAAAAAACATAAACAAAGTTATTTTATGTCCTCTGTCTCATAAAATAGCATGTGGATTTATTCTGTCACCCAAGATCAAAACATTCATTGATTTACAAACATTTCATCATCATATACTATATCCCAGACTTTTAGCTCTTCAGAAGGTGTTAATTTGATGTAATCACTTTTCCCCAAACCTATTAGTCAAAGGACATTTTTTCCTTTAACTCTTATCTAAAAAACAGTTTAACCCTAATTTAATCATTTTTAATCTCAACTAAAATAATGCACTTATGAACTGCTGAAATATAAAATATTTTAAAATTGGCACTATATATTTATTTTGTGATTAATGCTGAAGAATTATAAAATATCACTAAATCCACAATGTCTACCAATTAACAACCCACATGACTTCATAAATATTTGAATTTCTATTGTACATCTACACATGAATTCCTTGTCAAAATATTGTAAGATGAATGCCTGGCGTGTAGAGAATAAAAATCAATAATTTTTCTGAATGATTCCTAATTATTTGTCTGTACTATAAATTTTGGAAATAGTCTAACATTTCTCAAATATTTATGCTCTTTTAAATATAGTTGTGTGTATATTTTTCTCCATTTAAATATATTGTAATCTACAAAAGACAGACTATGCATTTAAAAAAACAAACAAACATACATTTGTTAAAAAACCAGCACCGTGTTATACACATGGAACATAATTTAAATGGATATTGAATGAATAAATGAATAAACTTTTTTAATACAATCCTAGAAGTATGTTTCTATTTCTCTATAAAATGAAGAAAATATTAGTAATAGCTACCTGTATGATATTTGTATATAAAGGACACCAGATTATATCTGGCAAAGAATAGGCACTCAATAAATAGTACAGAACTTTTTAATGTTAGTAATGTATAAATAATTTAAAATGAATGAAAAGCACATTACTTACAAAAAATGTGTATCATTCTCAAATCCTCTAGTAAATGTCTCATAAAATTCAAGTAGGTTTTAATTATTTGTACTCAATGCCATGACATTAAACAATGTGCCACGGTTAGATAAGACACTTATAGGCTCCAACAAATGAAACAGAACTATTCCTGAAAGCATGTGGAGAGGGGCAGAGGGAAGGGAGACAGAAGTGCATGTAGCTCCATTTGGTGAATGAGCTTTCCTCAATAAAAGAAATGTTTGTCTTTATTATCCAGAAATTCCTAATTGAAATGGCATTTCACTTGAAATGTAAGAGCAACAGCCCATGCCCATGGGTTATTATGAGAGGTGATTATTTAAAATTAGTCATGTTGCCCCCTCACTCTTGCTGCTTTGAAAGTTGAAAATACCTAAAATAATAATATGTAGATATGAGTTTTATGAGTGTAATTTATGTCTTTCATGGTCTTGTTTCATCTGATTCATTCTTTCCACATCCATAGCTCTCTATAGAACCCATTTCAGAGAGGTTAAGAGACTTCTTATCTAAGTGTGCCTTACTAATAAATGGTGGAATCGGGATGTGAACAGAAGCTCATCAGATTCTCAATTTCATATTCTTTCCACTGCGGACTCCTGCATTCGTGCTATGAATGGGAGTGAGCAGATTAATTTATTATTATTATTATTATTATTATTATTATTATTATTATTATTATTATTTTGTGTTTGTGTGTGTGTGTGTGGTACACGGGCCTCTCACTGTTGTGGCCTCTCCCGTAGCGGAGCACAGGCTCTGGACGCACAGGCTCAGCGGCCATGGCTCACGCGCCCAGACGCTTCGCTGTATGTGGGATCTTCCCGGACCGGGGCACGAATCCGTGTCCCCTGCATCGGCAGGCGGACTCTCAACTACTGCGCCACCAGGGAAGCCCGAGCAGATTAATTTATAATTCTGAAGTATAAACCAGCAAAACTTTCTAAAAGATTTTATCAGGATCTGTCCCTACTAATTTGGCAGAGACAAAGTCAATGCAGCTTAGAGCAGCAAAGAATGTTTATTCAAATAATTTGACATTCGTGAATCAGATGTCATATTCACAAGTCTCAGACTATGCAAAATATTGATACTAAACTACTCCCAAGAGAAGAGAGGGGTTTAGTGAAATTAAATATTTTATATAAACAAATATTGATATATTATTGCTATATGTAGGCAACACAAAGTAAAAATCTATTCCTTATAAGGTTTCCTGATAAATTCAATAAGGTTTGAAGTTATAGCAAGATTAACTGTGTCTTATCCATCAGTTTTATCAGAACTAGGAGAAAAATCATTTATGTCATTAGGAATGGAATTTGATCCAACACACCTAGCGGTTAGGAAGAACTGTTTTCATCCTTATTTTACAATGGAGGAAACTGAGTGACGGAGAGGTTAAGTAACTTATTTCACATCACAGGGCAAGCAAGTATAAGCATCCTCCTGAAAATTCAGAAATTTTGCCACCAGAACTAGGCTCTTGACCGTCATTCTGCTATGTTGCCTCTGCTATAGGTAATATAGTCTTAAGAATATGGCTTTTATTATGTAAATTTGGATTTGCTTCTTTCTGCATCATAACACACTAATCTAGGCTATGCCACATGGAATATCCATTTTGTCCTCACTCATCTCTGGGTAGGGAGGGAGTGATCCTTTTATTTTTTCATTTATGTGTCCCATGCTAATCTAATACTTGAATTGAAAATATATTTTAGGCCAGAATATACACTATCTCTGCAGAAAATAATTCAGCTGATTATAATGATAAGGAGAAATATATTTACTTGTTAGTAGAGGTCTGACACCTGTGTACATTAATGAAGGATGCCTTAGATGTAGTGAAAAATTGCAGAAAATACCAAAAGTTACTGATGTGAAAAACTTACCGCTGCCTCTTGCTTTTCATTTAAAATGAAAGAGAACCAACCATTCTTTCCTCCTCTGCTCCCATGGTGTTTTCCATTTTCACCTACAATTCTCTCTCGACTCAGTCTACTATGAGTTTTTAACTTATATGCTAGAAACTCTAATGTTTGAAAAAAATGTGAAGATATCAAATCACTTACTCATTCTTCACTCTGTAAGACAAATGATCTTAAAGCAGTTTCAGTAAAACCTAATTTTATATGAGTAAAGGATAAATAATCCAACAATTAGTTAAAATGTATTCATCAATCCCCTTGGCAATTATATAGAGTCCTGTATTAGAGAATTTTGGTACTGCTTACATTATCTGTCTTTTTATTACTTTGTGTTCTATAATGGTCATAATTAATTTTTCAAGAAAGTTCTAGGTCATAGATACATTTCTATTTTCCAGTATCTTCTATAGGGTTAATGGTACCTATTTTTCCTCTCAAATGTAAATTTTAAAGACTTTCCTGATATGTGCCTTGTAATAACACATTTATTTGTGAGCTTGTTTCCCTTCAAAAGGCATTTAAAATTTTTAATTTGCTCGATTTACTTCTATATCATTCAATAAGAACAACACTCAACAGGCCTGATTTGATCAGTTAGAGCATTTATTCTCTTATAAAAAGTATAAGTTCTTCCACTTGTGCCACTATAGTTCCCATGACCAAATCTTTGTCCAAAGCCATTATAAAATGTGATTTGAAAGTAACTCTAGCCCATATTTTAATTTAGGAGGCATTATTAACAATCTCAAAATAAATGTGGCCATATAGAAATAAACTTCAAAGAAAGAAAGAATTTACAATAAAGCTAGAGAGATTATAGGTAAATTTGTCTCTAGTGAATTTGCTGCTGGTGATGGAAAATCATTTCATTCTTCAGGGAAGCTATTGAAGCAGAAATGAAAAAAGAGTCGGCATGAACCAGGCTGTGATGTTCTGGCATTTTGTAGATTAGATATCCAAGGAAAAATAGTATCTACAAGCAGTATAAGGCATTTTCAAGGTAGAGCTTTTTTCTTTTTTTTTTAAGATTGTAAACTAAGCAGGTACATGGAAATGTGTTATGAAAATTAATGTAGAAGATAAGAGTGATAGCAGAATTTAATGTGTTAATAAAATCAGAACAAAAGTAGCTCATGAAATTGAGACACTCTTGATTTACAAAGAATGGGAAAATTGCATCATGAAAAGTACTAGCATAATAAGGATTCATTGTTACTTTTTACTGACAAAAAAATAGATATTAATTATGTACAAGTAGTCTTAAGACCTAATACAGCAGGTTAGTTTGGTATCTGTAACTATACTGAGCTAAATGATGAAAATCTTCTGTATTTGTGAAAGTGTGAGTAATTCATGAAGATGTGGATGACTTTGATTGATGGTTAAAAACAAAAACTATAGTTACACATTGACAATTAGAAGGCAGATGATGAGAAGGATGATGATAATGATGATGATGATAGTAGAGAGATGATATCTGGGTACATAAATAAAGGATGCCTTAGACATAATGAAGCAATGCAGCCCATTGACCTTCCTATCTTGGTGATTATGTAACAGGAACTTCAATCTACTTTCTGCTGATTCACATTTCCACTACATAGAAGCAAAGGTTCCCAGTTGTTAGGAACAGAGGAATTCAAAGAAATCTGAGGGATTGTGGTTAAGGCAGAGTTGGAGACATGAAATCTTATCCTCCTGATCTTACTTTCAGATGTCAAATGCACACTCTAAAAATTCCTCTCTGGAGGGAGACCATTATATAGGACTAAACAGATACTGCCCAATTCCCACCTTTTAAACTGGTAAGCTGCCAAGAAGATTATATTTAAGAGCACATTAAGAAGGTTATATAAGAAGAGGCATTAGAAGTTCCTTTCTACATCTTTCTCAAGAATGTCTGAGTTCTTGGCATATATATAATTCATAAGTTGCCACTCTTATATGGAAGCACCTATATATCTAAGTAGAGAATAAATACACTGTGCACAGAACTAAACTTTGTAGTCTATGTCATATTGTTGGGCAAAAAGAACTTTTGAAATCAGACAAAATGTTCAATTCTATGAGCCACACATTTTTGGCTATATGATGATAAGGATAGCCTGCTAGTTGTACCCTAATATCTGATCACCTGTTGTACAATTTAGTGATTAAAGACATCTCTTTTGCATGTCTGCTAGCTAGGAAATACCTTATTCATTATATTTTGTATGGCCATGATTAAGTTTTAGCAAACTGGATGTTAGTATGGTGGTATGTGCAGCTCTCCTACAGACTCTTAAGGAGGAAACTGCATGCATACTTCCCAGTTTCTCTTTTCTTTCCTCCCTTGGTTGGGACGTGAAAATACAGGAATGATCATTTTAGACCCAGACATGAAAGCCATGAACTGAGGATGGCAGAGTTGCCATGCTAGAAATAGATTGCTTACCTCTAGAGTCAATAAGACAAAGAAGTACTCTGATACTGTATTTTACCCCTATCTGTTTGTTACAGTAATTTATTCTCTACTTAAAACAATGACCTTAAGCAAGTTTCTTAAACTTTCTGATATTAGATTCCCTCATTAGACAAAATGGTAAAAGCAAATTTGTAGGGGTGTTGTTACAATTAAAATAACCAAAGGCATTATTCAACTTCTCTTTAGTGATATTATCCTATGAAAGTTAAGGTCATGGACTTTGGTATTGTACCAGCCTTTGTATGAGTCTGTCTTAGCTATTTGCTGTCCTACCCAGGACAGCAAAGATTAACTTTCCATAGCCTCAGTTTCCCCTCTATTAAATGGTATAATGCCTACCTCATAAGACTGTTAAACTATGCCCATATATATTATTAAACTTACTGTAAAACATGAAAATTTAGTATTTTTTTCTAGCCCAAAGGGAGAACATCTTTTGTTCATGCAGAGAAAAATTTTTGGATAAGAGTATTGAATATGATTTCTGACCAATAGAAGACAGCTTTGGATCCAGTGGAAGGAGGTGGTATCTTTATATAACACAAATAGATAAAGACGGGCTGGGCTGTTCCCTAAAATCCATTGGCTGGAGATAAGATACCAGTAAGACAAGATGGTACCCTATTGGCCACAGAGTCCATGAGGGACTTAACGGAGAACAGGGAAAAATATTTTTGTTTCTGTGTTTTGTGGCGTGTCTGTCTTTTGGGGTACTGGCTTTTGGGTTTCCAGGTGATTCTTCATAGAGAGAGTTTCCTGAGCTCTGTGTTACAACAGGCACACAATAAAACCAGAGGTTACCCATGCAAAGACAGTCTCATATAGGTTCAACTATTAAAAAACAATACATTAATACTACTTATTGCAGAACAGGAATAGCAGTTACTCAAAAAAAATACCTACTAGTTATGTACTATTATGTTTATCTTTTTAAAGCTTAATTACTTTTTAAAAAAAAATTATTTATTTTTGGCTGCGTTGGGTCTTCGTTGCTGTGTGTGGGCTTTCTCTAGTTGCAGTGAGCTGGGGCTACTCTTCGTTGTGGTGTGTGGGCTTCTAATTGTGGTGGCTTCTTTTGTTGTGGAGCACGGGCTCTAGGTATGCGGGCTTCAGTAGCTTCATAGTTTCTTGAATATGAGGAATTTGTGGCCACATTGACATTTTTGTTGCTCTTTTGCATTTTATCAAGGTGGAAGTGACATGTAATAAGCTCAATTAAGCATGTGATTTTGTAAGGTTTGTCATACATATACATAGTCAAAAAGATCAGGCTATCCACCATCCCAAAATTTCCTCATGCCCGTTAAGAATCCTTTCTGTCTGCTCCATCTATTACCATAGATAAGTTGCATTTTCCAGGGTTTGGTATAAATGGCATCATGAAGGAAGTGCTCTATTTTGTCTGGCTTCTTTTAATCAGAATAATTAGTTTGAGATTTATCCATGGTGTAACATATATAAATAGTTCTGGTTTTGATTTTTTGCTGCAAATAATTCTACAGTGTGTATATAACATGGTGTGTTTATCCACCCACCTGTTAATGGAGAGAGACTTGAGCTATTTCATGTTTTTGGCTATAACAAATAAACTGCTAAGAACATGTGTGAACAACTCTTTATATGAACACATGCTTTCCTTCTTCTTGGAAAAATACTTAAGAGTATCAGGGCTGGATCATAGAGTGCTGTATGTTAATCTTTCTAAGAAATGGGCAACTGTACCATTTTACATTCCCACCAGTAGTGTAGGTGAATCCCAGGGTTCCTTCACATACTGGCCAGCATTTGGCATGGTCAGTCTTTATAATTATTATTTAAAAAATGTGATATCTCAGGACAATTTTAGTTGAATTTCTCGAATGACTAACAATGTTGAGTGTTTTCCCTTGTGCTTATATTCCTTCTTCTCTGGTAAATTGTTTCATCAAATATTTTACTTACATATTTTATTGGATTGTTTTTTATTATTGATGTAGTTTCTTAAATATTCTGGAGAAAAGTTCTTTATGACATATATGACTCATACATAATTTCACCCAGTATACAATTTATTTTTTCATTCTCTTAACAATATTATCCAAAGAGCAATTTTTAAAATTTTGATGAAGTCCAGTTTATCAATATATCCCTGAATGGATCATGCTTTTGACATTATATCAAAAAAATTTTTTTTTTTTTGCCTAACTCAAGGTCACAAAGTATTTAAATATTTTTTCCAAAGTTTTATACTTTTAGTTTCACTGTTAGTACTATGGTCTATTTTGAGTTAATTTGTGTATATATGTGAGTTATGGAAGGATGTTTACTTAACTGTGCATGTATATCAATATCACCTGCTTCATTTGCTGAAAAGAATATAAATTCCCCCCTGCATTGCCTTTGTATATTTGTTGAAAATCATTTGGCCATGTATGTGTGTAAATATTCAGGGTCTCACTATTGTTTTTCACTAATGTATCTGTCTGTCTTTGTGCAATACCACACTGTCTTGAGTAGGAAAACTTTATAATTAGTCTTGAAATGGGTAGTGTTAATCCTACTGGGCATTTAAATGACAATATGTTAAACCTGTGGATTAATTTTGGAGGCTAGACATCTTAAAATATTGAATCTTTTGACCCATACACAGTTATTTCTCCTTATAATTATGTTTTCTTTATTTTTTCTTAGCCATATTTAATTTTTCTTATTCATGTACAGGTATTTCATATCTTTTTAACATTTGTTCCTAATTATATATAGTAGTTTTATGCTATTTAAATAATATTCTTGGTTTCAATTTTTGTTTGTTGGTTACTCATATACAGAGATAAAATTGATGTTTGATCTTATATCCTTTCATCTGACTAAACTGACTTTTATGTTCTAACAATATTTTTGTAGATTCAATAGGATATTTTACATAGATAATAATAATATCTCTGAATTCACACAATTTTACTTCTTTCGAATCCAGAGACCTTTTATTTATCTTTTTAACCTTATTTCTTAGGGTAAATCTTCCAGCAAAATGTAAAATACAGGTGATGATAGCATACACTTTTGTCATGTTCCTGATGTTAGGGGGGAAGCATTCCATCTTTCAAATTTAATCATGGGATGTTAGATGTAAGTTTTTTATAGACGACCTTTATAAGGTTAATATGGTCCCTTCTGTTTCTAGGTTGCTGGTAGTTTTTTATTTGTTTGGTTTTTTATTTTTTTTGTTTTGGTTTCTTTTATCAGTAATGAGTGTTGGATTTTGCTAGTGTTTTATGTTATGTCTATTGAAATGTTTGTGTTTTAATGTTTATTTTTAGTTTAATATGGTAAATTACATTCATTTTTAAAATGTTAAATCTGCATTGCATTCTTGTGATACTCTCAACTTGGTCATGATGTTTTGGCCTTTCATATGTTGCTGGACTTGATTTGCTAATATTTCTTTAGAATTTATCTGTGTTCATAAGCGATGTTTACCGGTACTTCTATAGTAATATTTTTGTCTTATTTTGGAATCAGGTGGAATTACAGAATAATTTGGAAAGTATTTTAGTCCATCCTCATCTATTTTCTGGAAGAGTTTATGTAGAATTTCTTATCTTTTTTTTAAATATTTGATTGAATTTACCACTTAAGCCCTCTGGGCCTGAAGGTGTTTCTGTTCTTGGAAAAGTTTAAACTAAAACTTCAGTCTTTTAATAGATACAGGGCTATTTGTATTATCAATCTTTTTGAGTGAGGTAGAAGGGTATTACTTGGGAATAGCAAAGAATTGCAATTAGGACAAGCAGGCTCTGTTGAACCATAGGCTGGTCCATGAACAGAGGAGAAGGGCTATTTTTTTTTTTTTTGCAGTACGTGGGCCTCTCACTGTTGTGGCCTCTCCCGTTGCAGAGCATAGGCTCCGGACGTGCAGGCTCAGCGGCCATGGCTCACGGGCCCAGCCGCTCTGAGGCATGTGGGATCCTCCCGGACCGGGGCACAAACCCGTGTCCCCTGCATCAACAGGCAGACTCTCAACCACTGCGCCACCAGGGAAGCCCTGAGGGGCTACTTTTATACAGAAAAGAAAGAGTTTTGGGAGGGCTGCAGTGGTTCTTCATTGGCTAAAGGCAGAGGACAGCTGGTTGTTTCTGGGTCTGGGGAAATCTTTCTTCCTGGTGGGGTCTGCAATCTGTGGTGAGTGATGTGTGGATGAGAGCTGTCCCTTGGGAACTCACTACTCCTTTTTAAATGAGGTTTCCTTTACTCATTTTCACACCTTCAATATGCATTGTGTAGGAAGAGAGAAAATAAAGATATCCATATAAACCTGTTTATGATTTAATATTTGCATTTCTTCCAATACTTGTGTAGAGACGTGAATATTTAAGTACAGTTGACCCTTGAACAACCCATGTTTGAGCTGCTTGGGTCCACTTATATGTGTTTTTTTCCAATAATTATACAGTTGGGCCCTCCATATCTTCGGGTGAAGATTCAGTCAACTGTGGATGGTGTACTGTGTTTAAGATCCACAGCTGGTTGAATTTGGAGCTGTGGAATCCACAGATATGAGGGCCTGACTATGGAACTTGTGGTCTGTGGATTTTGGTGTCCGAGGCGGGTCCTAGAACCAATCCCCTGTGTATACCAAGGGATAACTGTGTTATGTTGTATAATATTTTATTAATATAATCTACTCTTGAAGGACTTGTTTTTGGTTATTAAGCATTAGAATATGTGATTTACTGACATCTCATGACTCTATCCCTGTGATTATCTTGACTGTTAGTTATTATAACTTATACTTTTTAAATGAGAAAATCAAAACTATGGAATATTTCCATTGTTTAATACTACAAAGATATTACACTCCAAAGCACCCACTTTTATTGTCATATTTTAATGTGGTGTCAGTCATGAAAAAGAATAAAAGCCTGTCATTACTACATAAAAAAAAGTCTATGGGCTAACTTAACGTAAATATAGCTCAGTTGTTCTAAATCTACTCATTTTCTAAAATAGCCCATTGACAATATGTGATTCTGTTCGTTACTCCATTTTTCTTCCATTTTAATTTGAGCATAGTATCATCATTATGCCCTGTATGAATATTTCCTCTTTCCCCTTCCCTTCTCTCTCCCTACTTCGATCCATTTCTCTTTCTTTCATTCCTTTCTTTCTTTTCTTCTTCAATATTGAGTACCTGTGAACATATTATTTAAATAAAGAAGAAATAAGCCATTACCAATGCTTTGCATCTCTCTGAATTCCTACTGTGGTCAGTGATCCCTCCTCCTCTTGCGTAAATAATGACTCTGGTAGAATTAAATACATTATGCTGGAATGATTGCCAGAAGTAAGAATGCATTTGGGAGGTAGAAAAGAAAATTAGCTTTTGCTCCCCTTTGTACTCATACTCTTACCTTCCAATTCATGCATGTTTCCTCTATGTTGTCAAATCCACTGTTAATTCATCCACTAAAAAAGTTGATTCCTATGCTATATTTTTTTATTTCCAGATGGTATTCTTTCAGATGTCTGTTCATTCTTAATGGCTTTTTGTTATTCAGGCATCTTTGTAATTACATCCTTTATTCCTATAATCATTTTGCGTGCAGTATAATCTTTCTCTTATCTGATTGTACATCTGCAGTTTTTCTCAACTTCATTTCTCACTTGTGCTTGTCCAGGCGCCTTTTCATGTATTTCATAATTTTTATTGTTGTTGTGAATACATACTTAGTTTTCATGGGTAGTATTCCTGTGGGCCCCACTTAGTGAAACTTTCTTCTGTAGAGCATGTGCATCTATCAATATCTCATCTGTTAATAGGATCCTGCCCCCGTCCCTGGACTGCTTCAGCTCAACTCTCTTCCTATAATTTTGTCAGAGAGCTGGTGTAGTAACCATTCCAAGCATCTTCATCTTCACAGCCTGGTTGTCATGGGAGTTTACCTGTTGTTCCAGTCTGAATCTTTGCCCTTTCTGGTTAGTGGTCTCTCCCATTCACCGCTGCTCCTGCCGTGTCTCCCAGCATCTGCTGCCTCAGCTCTGAGTACCACTTTGGTGCCCAGACATTCCAAGGATTTTGAGCCCTGGCTTTTGGGCTATGAAATATAGGCATTTGTCTGCTTTAGCTTCTCATCACCTCCCTACCATCCTAAACACTTGTGGCTTTGCAGGGATTCTTGAAGACCAGCAGTATCTCCAAGTGATTTATACCCTGGATCTTGTTGAGTAGAGAAAGGGTTCCACAAAATGCTCCAGGAAGTTATTTTTCTTTTCTTTTTTGTTTTTTCTATTCAATGTAAGTGTGTGGGAGGTGAGTGTTTATTGGCTTTTTCCTAAAATATTGATGTTTCCATGTTTATAGAAGTCTTTTTGGCTTTCTTACCTGTTTTCTGGATTTAATTACCATCTATGAGAGCCTTTAGGTTTATAGTCCATATCTTTTATTTTCTGATATACCATTTATCCCTCTACTGCCCAGATCTACTTATGAGTTTGCAGATAGTTGAAAGCTCATTATCCTCCAACTATTATCATATTTGCATCTTCTCTTTTAAAACCATCACCTACATTTTAGTGTCTTCTGCATTACTTTTCACCTGTAAAAGGCATAATCCTCCCAGTCTCCAAGATAGTAAACAAATTGCCACCCATGACTCTACCTCTTCTTCTTTTTATTTTTTTGTTAGTTTCTGCTTTATAACAAAGTGAATCAGTTATACATATACATATGTTCCCATATCTCTTCCTTCTTGCTTTCCCCCCTCCCCCCCCTCCCTATCCCACCTATCCAGGTGGTCACAAAACACCGAGCTGATCTCCCTGTGCTATGCAGCTGCTTCCCACTAGCTATCTACCTTATGTTTGGTGGTGTATATATGTCCATGCCTGTCTCTTGCTTTGTCACAGCTTACCCTTCCCCATCCCCATATCCTCAAGTTCATTCTTTAGTAGGTCTGTGTCTTTATTCCTGCCTTACTCCTAAGTTCTTCATGACATTTATTTATATTTTTCTTAAATTCCATATATATGTGTTAGCATACGGTATTTGTCTTTCTCTTACTTACTTCACTCTGTATGACAGACTCTAGGTCTATCCACGTCATTAAAAATAATTCAGTTTCATTTCTTTTTATGGCTGAGTAATATTCCATTGTATATATGTGCCACATCATCTTTATCCATTCATCTGATGATGGACACTTAGGTTGTTTCCATCTCCAGGCTATTGTAAATAGAGCTGCAATGAACATTTTGGTACATGACTCTTTTTGAATTATGGTTTTCTCAGGGTATATGCCCAGTACTGGGATTTCTGGGTCATAGAGTAGTTCTATTTGTAGTTTTTTAAGGAACCTCCATACTGTTCTCCACAGTGGCTGTATCAATTTATATTCCCACCAACAGTGCAAGAGGGTTCCCTTTTTTCCACACCCTTTCCAGCATTTATTTTTTCTAGATTTTTTGATGATGGCCGTTCTGACTGGTGTGAGATGACATCTCATTGTAGTTTTGATTTGCATTTCTCTAATGATTAACGAAGTTGAGCACTCTGTCATGTTTTTGTTGGCAGTCTGTATATCTTCTTTGGAGAAATGTCTGTTTAGGTCTTCTGCCCATTTTTAGATTGGGTTGTTTGTTTTTTGTTATTGAGCTGCATGAGCTGCCTGTAAATTTTGGAGATTAATCCTTTGTCAGTTGCTTCATTTGCAAATATTTTCTCCATTCTGAGGGTTGTCTTTTGGTCTTGTTTTTGGTTTCCTTTGCTGTGCAAAAGTTTTGAAGTTTCATTAGGTCCCATTTGTTTATTTTTGTTTTTATTTCCATTTCTCTAGGAGGTGGGTCAAAAAGGATCTTGCTGTGATTTATGTCATAGAGTGTTCTGCCTATGTTTTCCTCTAAGTGTTTGATAGTTTCTGGCCTTACATTTAGGTCTTTCATCCATTTTGAGCTTATTTTTGTGTATGGTGTTAGGGAGTGTTCTAATCTCATACTTTTACATGTAGCTGTCCAGTTTTCCCAGCACCACTTATTGAATAGGCTGTCCTTTCTCCACTGTACATTCCTGCCTCCTTTAACAAAGATAAGGTGACCATATGTGCATGGGGTTAACTCTGGGCTTTCTATCCTATTCCATTGATCTATCTTTCTGTTTTTGTGCCAGTACCATACTGTCTTGATTACTGTAGCTTTGTAGTATAGTCTGAAGTCAGGCAGCCTGATTCCTCCAGCTCCATTTTTTGTTCTCAAGATTGCTTTGGCTATTCGGGGTCTTTTGTGTTTCCATACAAATTGTGAAATTTTTTGTTCTAGTTCTGTGAAAAATGCCAGTGGTAGTTTGATAGGGATTGCATTGAATCTATAGATTGCTTTGGGAAGTAGAGTCATTTTCACAATGTTGATTCTTCCAATCCAAGAACATGGTATATCTCTCCATCTGTTTGTATCATCTTTAATTTCTTTCATCAGTGTCTTATAATTTTCTGCATACAGGTCTTTTGTCTCCTTAGGTAGGTTTATTCCTAGATATTTTATTCTTTTGTTGCAATGGTAAATGGGAGTGTTTTTTTTTATTTCACTTTCAGATTTTTCATCATTAGTGTATAGGAATGCCAGAGATTTCTGTGCATTAATTTTGAATCCTGCTACTTTACCAAATTCATTGATTAGCCCTAGTAGTTTTCTGTTACCATCTTTAGGATTCTCTATGTATAGTATCATTTCATCTGCAAACAGTGACAGCTTTACTTCTTCTTTTCTGATTCGGATTCCTTTTATTTCCTTTTCTTCTCTGATTGCTGTGGCTAAAACTTCCAAAACTATGTTGAATAATAGTGGTGAGAGTGGGCAACCTTGTTTTGTTCCTGATCTTAGTGGAAATGGTTTCAATTTTTCACCACTGAGGACGATGTTGGCTGTGGGTTTGTCATATATGGCCTTTATTATGTTGAGGAAATTTCCCTCTATGCCTACTTTCTGCAGGTTATTTATCATAAAAGGGTGTTGAATTTTGTTGAAAGCTTTCTCTGCATATATTGAGATGATCATATGGTTTTTATCCTTCAAGTTGTTAATATGGTTTAGCACATTGATTGTTTTGCATATATTGAAGAATCCTTGCATTCCTGGGATAAGCCCCACTTGATCATGGTGTATGATCCTTTTAATGTGCTGCTGGATTCTGTTTGTTAGTATTTTGTTGAGGATTTTTGCATCTATGTTCATCAGTGATATTGGCCTGTAGTTTTCTTTCTTTGTGACATCCTTGTCTGGTTTTGGTATCAAGGTGATGGTGGCCTCGTAGAATGAGTTTGGGAGTGTTGCTCCCTCTGCTATATTTTGGAAGAGTTTGAGAAGGATAGGTGTTAGCTCTTCTCTAAATGTTTGATAGAATTCGCCTGTGTAGCCATCTGGTCCTGAGCTTTTGTTTGTTGGAAGGTTTTTAATCACAGTTTCAACTTCAGTGCTTGTGATTGGTCTGTTCATATTTTCTATTTCTTCCTGATTCAGTCTTGGCAGGTTGTGCATTTCTAAGAATTTGTCCATTTCTTCCAGATTGTCCATTTTATTGGCATAGAGTTGCTTGTAGTAACCTCTCATGATCTTTTGTATTTCTGCTGTGTCAGTTGTTACTTCTCCTTTTTCATTTCTAATTCTATTGATTCGAGTCTTCTCCCTTTTTTTCTTGATGAGTCTGGCTAATGGTTTATGTATTTTCTTTATCTTCTCAAAGAACCAGCTTTTAGTTTTATTGATCTTTGCTATCATTTCCTTTATTTCTTTTTCATTTATTTCTGATCTGATTTTTATGATTTCTTACTTTCTGCTAACTTTGGGGATTTTTTCTTCTTCTTTCTCTAGTTGCTTTAGGTGCAAGGTTAGGTTGTTTATTTGAGATGTTTCCTGTTTCTTAAGGTAGGATTGTATTGCTATAAACTTCCCTCTTAGAACTGCTTTTGCTGCATCCTATAGATTTTGCATCATTGTCTCCATTGTCATTTGTTTCTAGGTATTTTTTTTATTTCCTCTTTGATATCTTCAGTGATCACTTCATTATTAAGTAGTGTTTTGTTTAGTCTCCATGTGTTTGTAATTTTTACAGGTGTTTTCCTGTAATTGATATCTAGTCTTATAGCATTGTGGTCGGAAAAAATACTTGAAACAATTTCAATTTTCTTAAATGTACCAAGACTTGACTTGTGACCCAAGATATGATCTATCCTGGAGAATGTTCCATGAGCACTTGAAAAAAACGTGTATTCTGTTGTTTATTGGATTGAATGTCCTATAAATATCAATTAAGTCCATCTTGTTTAATGTATCATTTAAAGCTTGTGTTTCCTTATTTATTTTCATTTTGGATGATCTGTCCATTGGTGAAAGTGGGGTGTTAAAGTCCCCTACTATGAATGTGTTAGTGTTGATTTCCCCTTTTATGGCTGTTAGTATTTGTCTTATGTATTGAGGTGCTCCTATGTTGGGTGCATAAATATTTACAATTGTTATATCTTCTTGGATCAATCCCTTAATCATTATGTAGTGTCCTTCTTTGTCTCTTGTAGTAGTTTTTATTTTAAAGTCTATTTTGTCTGATATAAGAATTGCTATTCCAGCTTTCTTTTCGTTTCCATTTGCATGGAATATATTTTTCCATCCCCTTACTTTCAGTCTGTATGTGTCTCTAGGTCTGAAGTGGGTCTCTTGTAGACAGCAAATATATGGGTCTTGTTTTTGTATCCATTCAGCCAATCTGTGTCTTTTGGAGGGAGCATTTAGTCCATTTACATGTAAGGTAATTATCGCTATGTATGTTCCTATTCCCATTGTCTAAATTGTTTTAGGTTCGTTATTGTAGGTCTTTTCCTTCTCTTGTGCTTCTTGCCTAGAGAAGTTCCTTTAGCATTTGTTGTAAAGCTGGTTTGGTGGTGCTGAACTCTCTCAGCTTTTGTTTGTCCATAAAGGTTTTAATTTCTCCATCAAATCTGAATGAGATCCTTTCTGGGTAGAGTAATCTTGGTTGCAGGTTTTTCTCCTTCATCACTTTAAATATTTGCTGCCAGTCCCTTCTGGCTTGCAGAGTTTCTGCTGAAAGATCAGCTGTTAACCTTATGGGGATTCCCTTGTGTGTTATTTGTTGCTTTTCCCTTGCTGCTTTTAATATGTTTTCTTTGTATTTAACTTTTGACAGTTTGATTAATATGTGTCTTGGCATATTTCTCCTTGGATTTATCCTGTATGGGACTCTCTGTGCTTCCTGGACTTGATTAATTATATCCTTTCCCATATTAGGGAAGTTTTCAACTATAATCTCTTTAAATATCTTCTCAGTCCTTTTCTTTTTCTCTTCTTCTTCTGGAACCCCTATAATTCGAATGTTGGTGCATTTAATGTTGTCCCAGAGGTCTCTGAGACTGTCCTCAGTTCTTTTCATTCTTTTTTCTTTATTCTGCTCTGCAGTAGTTATTTCCACTATTTTATCTTCCAGGTCACTTATCCATTCTTCTGCCTCAATTATTCTGCTATTGATCCCATCTAGAGTATTTTTAATTTCATTTATTGTGTTGTTCATTGTTTTTTGTTTCATCTTTAGTTCTTCTAGGTCCTTGTTAAATGTTTCTTACATTTTGTCCATTCCATTTCCAAGATTTTGGATCATCTTTACTATCATTATTCTGAATTCTTTTTCAGGTAGACTGCCTATTTCCTCTTCATTTGTTAAGTCTGGTGGGTTTTTATCTTGCTTTTTCATATGCTGTGTGTTTTTCTGTCTTCTCATTTTGCTTATCTTACTGTGTTTGGGGTCTCTTTTTTGCAGGCTGCAGGTTCGTAGTTCCCATTGTTTTTGTTGTCTGTCCCCAGTGGCTAAATTTGGTTCAGTGGGTTATGTAGGCTTCCTGATGGAGGGGACTAGTGCCTGTGTTCTGGTGGATGAGGCTGGATCTTGTCTTTCTGGCGGGCAGTTCCACATCTGGTGGTGTGTTTTGGGGTGTCTGTGGACTTATTATGATTTTAGGCAGCCTCTCTGCTAATGGGTGGGGTTGTGTTCCTGCCTTGCTAGTTTCTTGGCATAGGGTGTCCAGCACTGTAGCTTGTTGGTTGTTGAGTGAAGCTGGGTGTTAGTGTTGAGATTGAGATCTCTGGGAGATTTTCGCCATTTGAAATTACATGGAGCTGGGAGGTCTCTTGTGGACAAGTGTCCTGAAGTTGGCTCTCCCACCTCAGAGGCACAGCACTAACTCCTGGCTGCAGCACCAAGAGCCTTTCATACACACGGCTCTGAATAAAAGGGAGAAAAAGTAGAAAGAAAGAATTAGTAGAAGTAAAAGCAAGAAACAAGGAAAGAAAGAAAGAAAGAAAGAAAGGAAGGAAGGAAGGAGGGAGGGAGGGAGGGAGGGAGGGAGGAAGGAGGGAAGGAACAAAAAAAGAAAGAAAAGATTAAAGTAAAATAAAATAAAGTAAGATAAAATATAATAAAATTATTAAAATTAAAAAAAAAACATTAAAAAAAAACAGATGGATAGAACCCTAGGACAAATGGTGGATGCAATGCTATACAGCATAAATCTTGCTCTCAAAGTCCACCTCCTCGGTTTGGGATGATTCATTGTCTATTCATGTATTCCACAGACATCAAGTTGATTGTGGAGCTTTAATGCACTGCTTCTGAGGCTGCTGGGAGAGATTTCCCTTTCTCTTCCTTGTTCTCACAGCTCCCAGGGTCTCAGCTTTGGATTTGGACCCGCCTCTGCATGTAGGTCACCGGAGGGTGTCTGTTCTTCGCTCAGACAGGACAGGGTTAAAGGAGCCGCTGATTCGGGGTCTTTGGCTCACTCAGGCCGCGGGGGAGGGAGGGGCATGGAGTGCAGGTCGAGCCTGCGGCGGCAGAGGCCGGCGTGATGTTGCACCAGCCTGAGGCGCACCGTGCGTTCTTCCGGGGGAGTTTTCCCTGGATCCCAAGACCCTGGCAGTAGCGGCCTGGACAGCCTCCCTGGAAGGGGTTGTGGATAGTAACCTGTGCTCGCACAAGGGTTCTTGGTGGTGGCAGCAGCAACCTTAGCATCTCATGCCCGTCTCTGGGGTCCATGCTTTTAGCTGCGGCTCGTGCCCGTCTCTGGAGCCCCTTTAAGAAGTGCTTTTAATCCCCTCTCCTCGCGCACCAGGAAACAAAGAGGGAAGGAAAAGTCTCTTGTCTCTTCGGCAGATCCAGACTTTTCCCTGGACTCCCTCCCGGCTAGCCGTGGTGCACTAACTCCCTGCAGGCTGTGTTCACGCCGCCAACCCCAGTCCTCTCCCAGCGCTCCGACTGCAGCCGAGCCTCAACTCCCAGCCCCGCCTGCCCCGGCAGTGTGTGAGCAGACAGGCCTCTTGGGCTGGTGAGTGCTGGTCGGCCCTGATCCTCTGTGCGGGAGTCTCTCTGCTTTGTCCTCCCCACCCTTGTTGCTGTGCTCTCCTCAGTGGCTCCGAAGCTTCCCCCATCTGTCACCCGCAGTCTCTGCCCACGAAGGGGCTCTCTAGTGTGTGGAAACCTTTCCTCCTTCACGGCTCCCTCCCACTGGTGCAGGTCCCGTCCCTATCCTTTTGTCTCTGTTTATTCTGTTTTCTTTTGCCATACCCAGGTACGTGGGGAGTTTCTTGCCTTTTGGGAGGGCTGAGGTCTTCTGCCAGCGTTCAGTAGGTGTTCTGTAGGAGTTGTTCCACGTGTAGATGTATTTCTGGTGTATCTGTGGGGAGGAAGTTGATCTCCACATCTTACTCTTACGCCATTTTCCCGGAAGCCCTACCTCTTCTTTCTTATGTTATAAAATCAATCCATTTTTAGGTTTTGAATATAATGCCTATTTACTGTCTCTCTAATGTGTCCCTGTGTTGCATCTCAAACCTTTGTGTGTGTGTATGTGTGTGTGTGTGTGTGTGTGTGTGTGTGTGTGTGTGTGTGTAGCCTCTTAACTTGTCAGGCTTTCCACAGCCTGCCCCTTCTAAATCAAATTCTACATTGCTTTATCACTCTAAAATTCAATTTTGCTTCTGTCATTTGCTCTCTCTCTATATATACACCTCCCTTCCAAGGTCAACATAATTGCTCAGAGTTTTTTTCTTTTTTCAATAAATACCTTTAAACTCCTTGACATGTCATTCAGGAACCTGAGCCCTACCAACCTCTTCAGACTTCTCCTGATCTGATCTTGTTTTGTAGGCTCTAGAACTTAAGCATGAATGCCATTTTATTTGTCCTTGAATTTGCACTTACTTTTATATTGCCTATTCCTTAATAGTTGTTAAAGTTAGTTGGTGCTTAGTAAGTGTTCAGTATATAGCTGCTGACATATAAAATAGATACACAAAATCACTTTTATGTACTCTCCAATCTATATATAGATGGGATTTATGTAAATAATACAGGATACATTAGGAATATCAGAAGAAAAATATAATAGAAATATTATACAATTCATCAACCTTCGATTGTTCACATTTAAGAAGAGACATATAATTAACGTTTAAACTTAAATAAGTTGGATATTTAGCATATGACTTTTGCAGAAGATGTGAAAATGTATCTATAATTTAGGACATTTGGACTTTTCATTAACTATATATGTGTATATGTAATAATGTCATTTGGCTAAAGTGTAAGAGTCCAGGTTCTAAAGTTAAGGGATTCAAATCTAAATTGTCTTACTTAATAGCTTTGTAACCTTGGGCAAAATTAATTAATGGCTACATGATTTGGTTTGTTAATTTAAAAAATAGGGGCGTAATAGTGTTTAACTCATCGCCTCATCGAGTTACTGTAAGAAAATATGTCAATCTTTTAGCAGGATATATGACACAGGCACCTGTATAATATTCCTACTGCTGCCATAACAAATTAACACAAACTTAGTGACTTAAGTAACATGAATTTATTATCTCACAGTTCTGGAGGTCAGAAGTCTTAAACTTCAAGTGGCAACATAGCTGCATTCCTTTTGGAGGCTCCAGGGGAAAATCTGTTTATTTCCAAGCTTCCAGAAGCTGCCTACTTCCCTTGACTTGTAGCCCATTCCTAAATCTTTAAGCCAAGCAGTATAGCATCTTCAAATATTTCTCTCTCTGTGTCCCTCTCACTGACTTCTGCTTCTGTCATCACATCTTTTCTTTTACTCTCCTGCCTCTTTCTTTCTCTTATACAAGCACTTATTACATTGGGCACATGGGGATAATCCAGGACTATCTCCCCTTAATTTGTTCACATCAGCAGAGTCTATTCTTTCTTGTATTGGGGTGGCCAAAAATTTCGTTCCGTAACACCTTTGGCCAACCCAATAAACTGACATTAATAGGACATGGGCATTTAGAGAGTATAGTAACTGCAAAATAAATGTGGTTTCTATATTTTTTGTAAGAAAAAGAGTGACAGTAGGGTTTTATCACTCCAAAGTTGGCTCCAAATACTAATTAATTAATTGTTGGACATAGTTTTATAAGAACTTGAAAGGAATATTTTAAAGGAAGATTAGCCAAATAGATCCCACAAAGACAATACAGAATGGAAAAGAATCTGAACATTTCTTTATCTAGTAAGCTGTAGAAAAATTATAAACCTTTACTTTTGAAGGTAGAATTTCTATTTTCAAGTTTTAAGTTTTAAGTCCTACAAGGCAACTTGAAATAATTCATTGTTCTTACCAAATTTCCAAGTATTCTTTTTTCTTACCAGGCCTAATATAATTAAGAACAATGTCTGGGTATAAGTGAAAAGGGTCATGTTCAAAAGCTTATTAACATTGCACCTGAAATGATGGGTCATTTTACCTCATTCATTTGCCAAAATAACCATTAGTAAGTTGAGAAAATTTTGAGGTAGTCTTTACAGCATTCTTGCTGTATTTCATTTTAGATTGTAAGCTTAATGGCAGGGATACTATAATCAATGATTAAGTTTTTATGTAGTAACCATTGTAGTATATTCTTGATGGTTAACACATTTTTATAATTGTTAATAAAAAAATGAGTTATGCTTACATGCAATATAAGGGGCATATAATAAGTGCATACTTTGAAGACGTTTGAAAACTCTGTAAACCATCCTAATCAAGATAATTAAAACATTGCACTCAGTAACTTGCACCCCTCATTCTGACAACCACTGATCTTATTTATTTAACTATAGCTTAGTTTTATCTAGTCTATACTTTTATACAAATGGAACAAATACATGTGCTTTTTTGCATTTGGCACATTTTATTCGGCATACTGTTTTGAGATACAGCCTTATGCTTCAGCAGTGGATTAATTATTTCCCCAGTGCTCAGTGACTTAAAACAACAAAGATTTATTATCTCATAGTTTCTGCAAGTCAGGAATTCAGGCTTGGCTTCTCTAGGTGTCTCTGATTCAAAATCTTTCATAAGGCTACAATTAAGTTGTCTGCTGGGGCTGCAATCATCTTATGGAAAAAGTGTGCAGAAAATCCACATCCAAATTCACTCACACGTCTGTTAGCAGGCCTCAGGTCCATGCTGTGTATTGGCTGGAAATATCAGTTTTTTGCCATGTAAGCTTTTCTGTAGGGATTCTCATGAATGATAGCTTGCTTCCCTCAGGGCTACAAGAAGGAAAGAAAGTAACAAAGAGTTATGCATGACAAGAATGGACACGCGTGGCAGAAGCCAATGTCTTTTTATAAATATTTTTCAAAATGACATCCCATCACTTTTATCTAATTAGAAGGAGTTACTGCATTCCATTCATACTTTAGGATGGGAATTATATGTGTGTAAACAGCAGGAGATTATAATTATTATGGGTAATTACAATAGCTGCCTACCACAGTCTGCTCACTGACACCCCAGAGATTCATGTTTTTCCTACAAAATACACTCATTTCCACCCAGTGTCCCCACAAGAATCATCCCATTATAGTGTTAGCTCAACACCAAGCATTTCGTCATCTAGTTCAAGACCAGCTGTAGATGAGGCTCCTTGGGTGTAGGTCTTTAAGCACATATCCTCCAGTATAGTTCTTCTTGATCTGCCATTCTGTGAAAATCTAAAGATGTCATTTGCCCACCACATACACAATGATGGGAGAGGCATAAGAAAACTAATAAATATTCAGAAAGGACAAAATTGGAGACACAAAGGAGTCACTGGTCCATAGCAAATTTGAAATTCTGTCAGGCAAATACTGGTAGTTCCTTAATTAGGTCTCAAGGTGTAGGAGTAATTTTCATGACACCACCCTCAGGATTCTCTTTTCTGCAGGACATGTCATCCTTCCTCTTTTTGTATAAAAGTTAGAATGTGTTTGAGCTGAGTCATTTTCTTAGCTGGCATCTTGCTATTAGAATTTTTGACATCATCAGCTTCTTTTCCTTAAATTTTTAAAGAAATGTCCATATTAAATTACAATGTTTCATTCAATTAAATTATTAAGTTTTGTTATGACCTTTGTTGAAATTTAAGTTATGATATATAAGTATGTGGGGTCTATTTTTTGACTCTCTATCCTGTCTCTTTAACCTGTATGTCTATATTTGCACCAATGTAGTTTTCTTTTGAGACCTGAAATCAAATAGTGGAAATCTGCCAATTACGTTTCTCTTTTCCCAAACTACTTTGACTATTATAAGTCATTGGCAATTTCTATATATTTTTTAGAATCAGCTTGTCAATTTGTACAAACAGGCCCATGGTGGTATTAATTAGTATTTCATATACCCTATAGACCAATTTTAGCAAAAAAAATATAATTTTGTGGACACTTCCAATCTATGAATATGCTAGAGCTTTCTTTTTGTTTTGTTCTAAAAGAAAAATTAGCAGTAGTTTGTAGTTTTCAGTAAAGAGATCTTCACATATCTTTAAAAAAATTTATTCCTAAGTATTTAGGCTTTTTGGTGCTATCATAAATGGTATTGCTTAATGTCTTAATTTTGTTTGTTGCTAGTATGTAGAAATGCATTCAATTTTTAAATATTGTCCTTGAATCCTCTGATTTTGCTAAAGTCACCAGAAGTGTACTCGTGTGTGTGTGTGTGTGTGTGTGTGTGTGTGTGTGTGTCTATGTGTCTATATACATAGATTCCTTAGTATTTTATAGGGAGATGAACATATTATCTGTGAGTACAGGGCGGTTTACTTCTTTATTTCTAATCTGTATAGTTTTTCTTGTTTTTTTTGTTTTTATTGTAATGTCCAAGACTCTCAATACAATTCTGAATATAAGTAGTAAAAATGCATGTACTTAGCTTCTCAGTCTTAGCAGGAAAGGTATTTGTATATTTGTGTTTCATGACAAAGTCTGATGGTTAGTTTTACCTCTTTAAGTACTGATTATGAGGTTGACAGTTTCCTTCTATTTTTAATGTGTTGAGTATATCATGAATGTACATTGACTTCTGTTGAATGCCTTTTATGCATTCATTGAGATAACCATATAATTATTCTCCTTAATTATGTTAAAGTGGTTAATTCATTGTTTGGTTTTTGAGTGTAAAACAAACTTTTCATTAATATGATAGACTTCACTTGCTCATGGTATGCTACTCATTTCATATAATTATGAATTTGATTTGCTAATTAATATGTAATGACGGATATTCCATTTATTTTTACAAGGGGGTATTGGACTCTAACAGTTTCTTGGTTTAATATCAGAATAACATTGTTTTCATAAAATACATTTGGAAGCAGTCTCTATTTTCTGGAAGGAGCTATGTTGTGTTGGTATTTTCTTTTGCCTAAATGTTTAAAAACATTCATTGGTGAAATTGTCTGTGGCTCAAGCAGGTGTTCTCAACTGGTGATAATTTTGCTCAACAGGTGACATTTGGGAATGTCTAGAGACTGGAAGAAAATGCTACTGGCACAAAGTAGTATAGGCTAAGAATTCTAGTTAACATCCAACAACATGCAGGATGGCCTCCCTCAGTAAGAATTATGTGGTCTAAACTATCAAAAGTGTTGAGTTTGTGAAATACTGGCTGAAAGTTTTCTTTATGACAAGGATGTAGATTATAAAAGCAATTACTTTAAAATGTAATTAACTATATATCAGATTCCTTATGCGGCCTTTTCTGACTTGGTTGTGTGGGAAGTTCTAAGCTAAATTTCATATTTAATTGCTTTAGCAACATTCAACCAGGATTATTTAATAGCATTCTTTCTCTCTTCCTTTTCTTTGTAATTTTAACCTTTCTTCTTTATCTTTTGGCTCTTCTATTTATTGGGCCAGCAGTTTTATTGTAAATTGCCTCAAATGCTTTTTGAAAGTGGATGAATATAAAAGAAAAATAAATATGTAAACTAAAAAAAAAAAACAAAAAACAAAAAACCTTTTTCCATTTGTTTTAGTCAGTTTTGATGAATTCTGTTTTTAAGAAATTTGTCCATTTCAAATGAGTTAACATTTTTGGCAGAAACTTATTTTTATTTATTTTCTTATTGACATTTTAATGCTTGTGTTATCTGTCATGGGATTCCTGATACTGGTAATTTTTTTCTTTATTTTAAAAAATTTATGTTTTTGTCTTGCTAGGATTTTGAAAATTTAAGAAATTTTTGTAATAACTAAATTTTGACTCAAAATATTCTTCATTTGTCTGTATTTTTCCCTTTTAAAATGTCTTCTCTTAACTGTATTTTTTGTTTTTTAGTCTACATTCCTGAAGTTTAATTTTCTCTTTTTTCAATCTTCTTGATGTGGAAATTTAAATCACTACTTTTGTGCACTTTCTATAATACAGTGGACACTTGAATGCATAGGTTTGAACTGCATGGGTCCATTTATACACAGATTTTTTTTTAATAAATACTTACTACAGTACTACACAATACATGGTTGGTTGAATCCATAGATGCAGGACCATGGATATGGAGGGCCAGCTATAGTTATCTGTGGATTTTCAGCCCCCCAACCCCATGCTGTTCAAGGGTCAATTGTATATACATTTAAACCATAAATTTCTCTCTAAACATAGCTTTAGCTGCATTCCATACTTTTTGATATATTGTGTTTTCCTTATATTTCAATTCAATGTGTTGTTAATTCTCCTTGATTTTGCGTCCAGTTTTATTGAGATATAACTGATGTACTGCAGTGTATAAGCACAGAATATTGATTTGACTTACGTACATCTATGAAATGATTATCACAATAAGTTTAGTGACTACCCATCATCGCATATAGATTCAAAACTAAAGAAAAAGAAAAAAAAAATTCCTTGTGATGAGAACTCTTAGGATTAACTCTCTTAACAACTTTGATATATAACATACCACTGTGTTAATTATATTTATCATGTTGTACATTACATCCCTGGTACTTATTTATCTTGTAACTGGAACTTTGTATCTTTTGATTGCCTTCATCCAATTCCCACTCTCCCCACATTCCACCTCTGGTAACAACAAGTTGGATCCCTATTACTATGAGTTTGCTTGTTTGTTTTATTTGGGGTATAATTGACCTTCGACACTATGTTAGTTCCTAGTATACAACATCGTGATTCAGTAGTTCTATACACTTCAAAATGATCGCCATGATAAGTCTAGTTCTATGTCACCAAACAAATATATTACATTGTTATTGACTATATTCCCCTCACTGTACATTTTATACCTGTGACTTATTTATTTCACAATTGGACGTTTATGCTTCTTAATCCCCCTCACCTCGTCTTTCCTCTCCCCACTACCTCCCCTCTGACAACCACCAGTTTGTTCTCTGTGTCTATAACTCTGTTTTTGTTTTGTTATTTTTGTTCATTTGTTTTGGTTTTTATATTCCACATATGAATGAAATCATTCAGTATTTGTCTCTTCTGTTTCACTTATTTCATAGCATAATACCCTCACGTCCATCCAGGTTGCTGCAAATGACAAGATTTCATTCTTTTTTTATGGCTAATATTCCATTGTGTGTTTGTATATACACCACCTCTCCTTTACCCATTCATCTATTGATAAGCACTGAGGTTGCTTCCAATATCTTGGCTATTGTAAATAATGCTGCAATGAACATAGGAGTGCATATGTCTTTTCTAATTAGTGTTTTTGTTTTTGTCAGATAAATACCCAAGAGTGGAATGACTGGATCATATGACAGTTTTATTTTTAACTTTTTGAGGAATGTCTATATTATTTTTCATAGTGGCTGCTCCAATTTGCATTCCCACCAACAGTGCATGAGGGTTCCCTTCTCTTCTCATCCTTGCCAGCACTTGTTATTTGTTGTCTTTTTGATAATAGATATTCTGACAGGTGTGAGGTGATATCTCATTGTGGTTTTGATTTGCATTTCCCTGATGATTATTGATGCTGAGCATCTTTTCATGTTCCTGTTGGCCATCTGTATATCTTCTTTGGAAAAATGTCTATTCAGGTCCTCTGCCCATTTTTTAATCAGGTTTTTTTTTTTTTTGATGTTGAGTAAAATGAGTTATGTATTTTGGATATTAACTGCTTATTGGATATATAGTTTGGAAATATCTTCTCCCATTCAGTAGGTGACCTTTTCATTTTGTTGATAGTTTCCTTCATTGTGTAAGAGCTTTTAAAGTTGATGGAGTCCCATTTATTTATTTTTGTTAAATGTTCTTTTGACTTCTTTATGGCTCATGGTTTATTTAGAGTTTTGTTATTTAACTCCAAATATTTTTCCTTTTCTATATATCTTGTTTTGATTCATTTGTATTTTTCCATTTTCATCAGATAGCATAATCTGTAAGTTTATATCCTTTTGAAATTTATTGTTACTTGTATAATCAAGCATGTGGTCTCTCTTGGAGAATGTTCCTTGTGAGCTTGACAAGAATATATTGTTGAGAACAATGTTTTGTAGGCAATTTTGTTAAATTGATAGATAGCATAATCAAGGTTTTCTCTCTCCTTTATAATTTTGTGTATTTATTCTATCAATTACTGAGAATGAGGTGTTAAATATACCACCTTTAATTGTATTACCCTATTCCTCCTGTTAATTGTGTCAATTTTTGCTTCATGATTTTTTGTGTTCTATAATTAGGTTTATGCATATTTTGGATTTATTTTTGCTCTTGATAAATCATGAAATGGTCTCCCTTATCTCTTGTAATATACTTTGTATTGAAGTATAATTTGTCTGATATTCATAAGCTTTGCTTTCTTATACTTATATTTAGCCTGTATATAATTTTTCATCTTTTACTTTCAGGCTTCTTATGTATTTTCATTTAAAGTACATTAGTGCAGGCAGCATGTAGCTGAGTCTTATTTTTTAACTCCATCTAACAGTTTCTGCCTTTTAATTGGTATATTTAGTATATTTATGTAGTTTATTAGTTTTTTATTGAGATGTAATTCACAAAATATAATATCTGTCTTTTTTAAAGTGTTCAATTCTTTGGCTTTTAACATATATGCAGAGGTGAACAACCATCACAACTCTCTAACTCCAGAACACTTGCATTGCTCCAAAAAAGAAACCTCATACTCATTAGTAGTCACTCTCCTTTTCTCTTCTGACCCCCAGTCCCTGGCAATCACATTTCTTTAGAGGTTGTTTGAAATTTGTTTTCATTTCTCTTGGGTACATACCTAAAACTAGTATTATAGTATTACTGGGTCATATGGTAACTATATGTGTAACTCTTTGAAGAGTTGCTAAATGTTTTTCCAAATGACAACATCATTTTACAATTCTGTCAGCAATGTATGAGCATTCTAATTTCTCCACATCCTTGTCAACACTTGTATTTTCTATTGTCTTAAAATTTCAGCCATCCTAGTGAGGATGAAGTATCAGCTCATTGCAATTTTAGTTTGCGTTTCCTAATGACTAATGGATGCTTTTTTTTTTTTTTTTTCTTAGTTGCCCTTGCTAGAACCTCCAGTGTAAGGATGACTAGAAGTGTCAAGAGTGGACATTTGTCTTGCTTTTGATACTTAGAGGAGAGTTTTCAGTCTTTCACTATTAATTATGATGGTAACAGTTAGTCTATTGTAGATGTATGTTATCAGGGTGAGTATGTTCCTGTCTATCCCTCATTTATTTATTGTTTTTATTGTGAAAGGGTGTTAGATTTTGTCAAATGTTTTTTCAGAATCCGTGAGATAATCATATAATATTGCTATGTTTTATGATATTGATTGATTTTTTTATGTTTTAAGCAACCTTGTTTTCCTGGATAAATCACACTTTATCACTGTGTATAATCCTTTTTTTGTGTTGCTGAATTTGATTTGCTAGTATTTGTTGAGGATTGTTGTATCCTATATTTATAAGGTAAATTGATGTGTAGATTTCTCTTTTTGTGATATTTCTATCAGATTTTGGTGTCAATATAATGCTGGACTCATACAATGAGTTGTAAATTATTTTTTGGAGAAGTTCACAAAGAAGTGATGTTAATTATTTCAGTGTTTGGTGGAAATCACCTGTGAGGCTATCTGGCCCTAGACTTTTCCTTGTGTGTTTTCACTGCAATTTCAGAATGTTGCTTTTCAAGACTACTGTGGAGATGAGGGGGAGGGGGAAATGTAAGTGGGGGAAATTAAAAGACCACCAAAGCTAACAGTTCACTCAAAGATTCAGCTGTTTTTCTTGCTTACATTATCCCTGGAATTCTGTAAGTCTTTGGTTAATTTCCAGAGCTCTGAAAAAGTTGATTCTTACAACTTTTTGCCAGTGTTCTCATTTTTTTTATGGAGGAGAAATTTTTAGTGGTCCTTACTCCACCATTTTTGCTGAAGTCTATGGTATATTTACATTTAATATGATGATTGATAGGATTGGTAGACATTGGCAATATTGGCTTTGTTCCTACTTTGTCTTATTTGTTTTTATTCTCTAACATTCCTTTCTACATTCTCATGGTTTATTCAATGTTTTTTTTTTTTTAATAATTCTGCTTAATTCTTCTATTGACTTTTTAAGTTATGCATCACTTTATTAAGTTGTCATGTTTGTTCTGGTGCCAAACAATGTGCATTCACAACGTATAAAAGTCTATTTGGAATCAATGTTGTACCACTTCACACCTGACACTTCATGTTTGCTACACTATTCCCTCTGCCCACTTCACACATTATACTGCCTGCTTTTCAACTTCCACTTCACCCTTCAAATTTTCCCCTTCACAAATTCAATACCTCCATGACAGTGTCTACTGGAGGGAAAGCACACAACATAAGAGCTGTGAGTTTAAGTTTTGTTCAAGGTCTTACTGAGACTGCCGTGAGAGACAGCCCCCCCAGTAAACCCTCTGAGGGGACTGCTCCAAAGAGATAGTGGAGAAGTCAGTATATATATGATTTTTGGCTAGGGAGTAAGTGCAGTCAAGCATACATCTTAGAAATAGAGTTACAGATGTAGAAAATAAACTTATGGTTACCAGAGGGTAAGGGGGGATGGTTAAATTGGAAGATTGGGATTGACATATACACACTACTATGTATAAAATAGATAACTAATAAGGACCTACTGTAGAGCTCCTAATAAGAAACTCTACTCAATACTCTGTAATGGACTGTATGGGAAAAGGATCTAAAAAAGAGTGGATATATGTGTATGTATAACTGATTCATTTTGCTGTACATCTGAAACTAACACAACATTGTAAATCAACTATACCCCAATAATTGTTTTTTAAATGCATACATCTTGGTAAAAGATTACTGTTAATTACAAAGAACAGATATCTCAGGTAAAGTTTTAATGCTTTTCTATATGTGAAAAAATGCAAGAATCTGGGTACATTAAAATTCTTCCTGAGGTATACATCAAACTGTCTAAGGGGGCTGTTTTTCCAAAGCACAGAGTGCCTTATCCTGTTTTCCATCCTGAGCTCCTCTCAGGGTGCAATGTCTCTCAGTGACTGCAATGGATAATACCTTAATACTTGTAGAACTGGGTGATGAGCCACATTATTTGTTTTACAACAGTATAATAGCATTTATCTGCCCATTCCATTTTTTTCTACTTCCGTCATACTACATACATTTTCTGCTTTAGTCAAATAACCTTATAAAACCCATCTTACAATGTTATTGATCTTGCTTTAAATAGTCAGTTGTCTAAGTTGAGTTTTTAGGTGTTTTTTAAAAAATATTTACCTCTCCACTCTCCACTTTTGGATCTCTTCATTCCTTCCTGTTAAACCAAGTTTCCTCTTGGTATTATTTTAATATCTTGACTCTATTTTATAATTTTGTAATTTCTTTATTTCCTATTTGGTACACTATAATGTATCATGAAATTATTTGTGAAAATGTTAACAATCATATTTCATTCTTTGGTAATATTCATTGAAAAGAGGTGTGTTTGGTACCGGAAACATGAAAACAAATGAAATGTGGCTCTTGCCCTCAATGAGAGTCAAGTAAATTGGGAGAGTTGGGGAATTTCATTGAAAAAAAGCAGTAAGACAGGTAAACAAGGGGCTCTTTGACATCACAAAGGAATGGCAGCTTATTTGAATGAAAAGTTCAAAGGATACTTCACAAAAGAAAGGAAACTACTTATCTCTGGGCAGATAAATAGAAAATATCGAGTTTGAAGGGGATCAGCTGTGGACAGTCTGGCTCTTTTGGAGCTAGATTATCTAGTTTAGTTTGACTGAAGTTTAGTATCCATGGTGGAGTGTGAAAAGATCAAGTTGGGCACAAGACAGGACCCAGATGGAGGGGCATTCCAGCTGAAGGCAGTGGGATGCTCTAAAATGGATTATTCAGGAAATGACCAAATTCAAATTTTATAAATAACACACTGAACTGTAGTGTGACTAGAACGTGGTTGGAACAGAAACAGAAAGATAATAGGAACATTTAGGGGATAACAGCAATAATCTAAGTTAGTATGAGAGCATGAATTAACTCAGTGGTAACTGTGATGGAGAGAAGGGGGTGGAGGGGTGGTAGGTTTTAAGGAGGTGGAATCAAATAATTTAGAAAGTTTGAATGAGGAGAAATGAAGAAAGAAATCAGTATTAACACATAATATTTCATCTTGAGTGACAGGAGAGTAGGATAGCTCTGGTTATTCAATCTGATGATAAACACAACAGAAGATACAGAATGAGTTCAGGCTTGTAACTGAGCAACTTGGATTTTATGGTTTAAAAATTTCTGAATAACATTTCTATCCTTAGCATGCTTAACTGAGAGGAAAATCTGTGCACAATTGTAGACCGCAGAATTTTTATTTCAACATGCAGAGTTATGTGGGCTCAATGCTGTGTGGAATAACTTCATATTCCAGCACAGAAAAACTTAGCAAGACACCTCATACTGTCTTCCTCATTGATCCTCAATCCACAGTTTATTCCATAAAAAAACACTTCACTATTCCCATTTCTGCATTTCCAGAGTGAACACTCAATATTTGAGAGTTGTGCACTCTGTCTCCTGTGTTGAGTTAGCATCATCGTGTTCTTAAAATGGCCCTTTCCTTTAAAAAATATGTTATTCACTAACATATTCAATAACCAGGATATGTTTGCTGACCTTATAACAATTTCTGTTGAGTGTTAGGGTTAAATCCAGAATGCAAATGCTTAAGGAAAAAGTTTGATGAGAATTTTTTAAAAATCTTGAAAATCTTTTTCATCTTTTTATAGAAATGGAGAAATACATCTATAAATTGAGAGTCAGTGCCCTTTGGGAAAACTTCCCAGCAACAGAAAGTTGGTTTCAACTCATGCCTCTATCAGAACATTGAGTACTTTGTGGGTCTGATGATCTTCATTTCTCGCTGTGCTAAATAACTTTATAACTTTATAGCTATGGTTTGTCTCAGCATACTGCTTGTTACATAGTGGGGTTGCGATTAATTTCTCCCATTTAATTACATCAACTTGGTTTTTAACCTAGGATAAGCACAAGGCCAGAGGGATAGCTAAATAGAGTTGTAGAAATTATAAAGCTTAGGTGAGGGACATATGAGATGGGAAGGGATACATATCCAAAAATTTCAAGACGGACTAAACATGCAGACAGTTATGAGTAAGCTTTAGCTAGCAATACTGGACAACTTAATGCAGTAGTCTGAGAGATGTGGCTGAATTCAGGACAGAATTTAGCACCCTGAAGCATGGCCATAAGAAAGACCAAATTCTTAAACATCTCAGAATGAGAAGTAAACAAAGATTAGAGGTCATGCGTGGAGATCAAATGGTACCGGAGATTTTCTAATTATTCTTATTGTTTTGAGAAACGGCTGCAATATAGTATGGCTTTTCCACACAATTGGCCTTAATAAAACCCAGAATCCTTGTTTAATAACAGCAGCAACATTTATACTAAAAAGTAATGGATACTCATTCAATAACTTAAAACTATGAAAGAAATATAAAGGAAAGTTGACTAGCTCACTGCAGCGTAGCCTCTTTTTCTGTCTTCCCTCTAGTGTAAGATGCCTGGATTATACCTTTCTCTAATTTTCTACTTGATCATGTTAATAAATAGGAATATATTATATATGGAGTTTTATTGTTATTTATATTTTTTCTCTAAATAAGATCTTATCTTCTGTATTATTCTACAATATGATTTTCTCAATGGACAGCAAATTATGGATAGTTCTTCAGAGCTAATATATTCACATTATTATTTTAATAATTCATAAGTTGTAAAACCATCTCCTTCCAGCTGAAACTTCAGATTTCTTTTGCCTCTAAAATAATCAATAATTATTATTTTCATATGGCTATCATTATACACAGGTGCTTAATTTTCCATTTTATTTTCTCCCCCAGAACACTAACATGCTTTATTGATTGCTCTTTCACAGTATCTTCTGGTCCCTCTACCTTTTGAATTTTGAAACCCTACAAGTTTCAATCATCAGTCCTTCCATTTTTTTTCTCCATTTATTTCATTGATAATATCATCCTGTTTCATCACTCAAAATACTACCTTTGTCCTGATACCTACCAAGTTTATAAAGCCAACAACATTTGTCTTCTGAACTCCAGGCTGCATATACAAATGACTTCTTGGAATCTCCACTGGTATCTCTAGTAGAAATATCTCATTTAGCATGTCTAAAGTGGAATTCCTAATCTTCTCCTTTCAACTTCCTGTGCCTGGATCCTTTCACATCTCGGTTGATTGCAACTTCATACTTTTAGCAACTGTGGCCAAACACCTAACATTTGTGCTTCACTTCTCCTTTCACTTATACCCCATATCATCTTTTTTAGGAAATCTTTGCTTTTTCCCTTTCTTTCATTTTTTTCCAGCTTTACTGAAATAATCGACATATGACATTGTATAAGTTGAAGATGTACAACATGTTGATTTGATACAGTTGTGTATGGCAAAACAATTAGCACTGTATCCTTATCAAAATCCTCCATCCCATTATATAATTATCATTTTCTTTCTGTGGTGAGAACATTTGAGATCTATTCACTTAGTATCTAATAGGCTCTTATTAGCTATAATCATTATGCCATACATTAGATTCCCCAGAACTTGTTCATTTTATAGCTGGAGGTTGGTGCTCTTTGACCAACATCTCTCTTCCCACACCCCTCAGCCCCTGGTAACCAACATTCTAGTCTCTGTTTCTATGAGTCCAGCTTCTTTAGATTTTACATATAAGTGATATATAGTATTTGTCTTTCTCTGTCTGACTTATCCCTTTTAGCATAATGCCCTCCAGGTCCATTCATGTTGTCACAAATGGCAGGATGTCCTTTCTCATGGCTGAATAATATTCCATTGTGTGTATATATACCACATCTTCTTCATCCATTCATCTCTTGACAGACACTCAGGTTGTTTAGTATCTTGGCTATTGTGAATAACACTGCAATGAACTTGGGACTGTCCCTATCTCGTCAAGATCCAGTTTTCATTTCCTTAGTAACTGTAACAATTTACATTCCAACCAATAGTGCAAAAGTGTCCTTTTCTCTGCATTCTCACCAATGCTTAAATCTTGTCTTTTTGATGATAGCTGTTCTAACAGGTGTGAGGTGATGTTTCATTATAGTTTTGATTTGCAATTCCCTGATGATTAGTGATGTCAAGCACCTTTTCATGTACCTGTTGGCCATTTGTATATCTTCTCTGGAAAAATATCTATCCAGTTCCTCTGTCCAATTTTGAATTGGATTGTTTGCTTTTTTTGCTATTGGGTTGTATTGCCTCTTTGTATATTTTGGATATTAACCCATTACCAATATATGAGTTGCAAATAATTCCTCCTATCCCCTAGGTGGCCTCTTCATTTTGTTGATGCTTTTGTTTGCTGTGCAGAAGTTTTTCAGTTCAGTGTAGCCCCACTTGCTTATTTTTGTTTTGGTGTTGTTTGCTTCACTTTAAAAATATATTCATGGGCTTCCCTGGTGGCGCAGTAGTTGAGTCTGCCTGCCAATGCAGGGGACACGGGTTCGTGCCCCGGTCCGGGAAGATCCCACATGCAGTGGAGCGGCTGGGCCCATGAGCCATGGCTGCTGAGCCTGCGCGTCTGGAGCCTGTGCTCCGCAATGGGAGAAGCCACAACAGTGAGAGGCCCACGTACAGCAAAAAAATATATATATATATTCATGATTGCACTATTTCCTATCACCTTCACTACGACCCCTGGTCCATGCTGTTGTTCTCAGTCATCTTGTTACTGCAGTAGCATTCTGTCAGTGCCCCTTGCCTTCACTTTTGTTCCTCTATTTCCTGTTCTCAGTAATGAAGCCAGCAGGATCACTTTGAGATGTAATCTGATGATGACACTCCACTGTCATAACCATCCAGTGTCTCCATGTCATACAGTGATCCTTCATGATCTCACTTCCAGTAAGTTCTCTGATGTCTTGTCCACTACCCTCCGCTTTGCCCATGCTGCTCCAGTTATACTGGCCTCCTCCTGGTTTCTGGAACCTGCTAGTAATATTCCTAACTTGTTCCTTTTGCTCTTTGTTGCCCCTGACTGGAATGCTCTTTCCTGAAGTATGCATTTGGCTGTCTCCCTCACCTTCTTCCAGAATTTGCTAAGATGTCATCTTTTTATATGCCTTATCTGACTCCTTTATTAGTTTCTCATTGCTGCTATAACAAATCACCAAATTAGTGGCTTAAAACAATTTTTTTCCTAATAATTCTTTCGGTCAGAAGTTCAACATAGTTTTCACGTGGTTAAAATCAAGGTGTAGGCAGGGTCTTGTTCCTTCTGTAGGCTCTTGGGAAGAATCCATTTTCTTGGCTTTTTCCGCTTCTAGAGATGTCTCTTGGGATTTGCACAAAGTCTCTTACATTTCAGACCCAGCAATGAAGTGCTGAATCCTTCTCATACTTCCATTGCTCTCTCTCACCCAGCTGGGATGGATTCCTCTCCTTTAAGGACCCAGATATTCAGATCTGTCCCATCTAAAAGAAACCAAGGTAATTTCCTCATCTCAAAAGACCTCAACTTCAGTCATATCTTTTTTCATGTAAAGCAACTTATTCGAACACTCCCAGAATAAAGACATAGACGTCTTTGAGGGACAAATATTCTACCTACCATATTCCTTTATTTAATATCACCATTTCTATTTACCACCTGCCCACTTCTGATACTACCATTTTTTTCGCTTTCAATGCTTTTATTTATTTATTTATTTTTTTTTGCGGTACGCGGGCCTCTCACTGTTGTGGCCTCTCTCTTTGCGGAGCACAGGCTCCGGACGCACAGGCTCAGCGGCCATGGCTCACGGGCCTAGCCACTCCGCGGCATGTGGGATCTTTCGGGACCGGGGCACAAACCTGCATCCCCTGCATTGGCAGGCGGACTCTCAACCACTGCGCCACCAGGGAAGCCCTCTCTTTCCTTTTTAAATGTGGGTCTTGCATACTGTATATTGTCATGTTTTCTGCTTACTGTCTGCTTTTCCCCAGTGGAATGAATGTAGGCATTACCCGGGCAGGGATCTCAACTTGCTTGTTCAGTGATGGATTTAAGTACAGAGTACCATGACTGGCACATGATGGACATTCCAAAAAATGTTTGTTGGATGAATAAACTCCTCAAAGTGATTGATAGATTGAATGAGACTCTTACACTTTATTGTCAGATGAACTTTCCAAAGGACTGAAGCTACTCACACTTCCATTATCTTTCTTTGCCCTCCCTTCTTAGTGCAATTACTGCTTTCTTAACGAGGAAAAGGGGCTAAAATGAACAGTGATGGCCAAATTTAAATGGGGATAAAATCACAGCACACTGGAATGTGTGGGCAGTGGTTTGGGCCAGTATTTTTATGGAATTATAATAATGTTTAGTATTATGTGAGGTTTTTTTTCTTTAAAACCAGCTGCCAGAGCCACCCCTTTCTCAACTAGATCTTGACTGAGAGATAAAAGAAGACATAAACTCTGACAGATAATAGGTACTCCTGTGCCTTATATATACCTCCCTTCAATTCTAATCAACTGGTCACTTTTTGAGGCTTCCCAGAAATTAATAGCAAAATTCTCAACCACTGAATGCCTCCTGCACTGCCCAAATATTTGGCGCACCTGAATCGGGCTCTCTGAAGTAAAGCTGATGCCTACAGAATTAAAACAACCTCAGACTTTATAGAGGTATTTTGTAGTTTTCCATCTTGTGTGTTAATGGCCCTAAGCTGCAATTCAGGGGTTATAATAGTTAAAAATGTGTTCCTTTCTGCTCCTTTTCCCTTCCTCCTTTTCATTCACTTGTTTCCTTTTCTAAGAATACCAATAAAGCGGTTAAAAGCTAGAAACTAAAATTCAACATGTGAACTTTGCATGTTTGCAAAGACCGTTGGTGTTTCTAGTTAAATGCAAACCTTCTTTTCTTACCCTCATCTAATTTCTTAACCTTTTAATTGATTAACATTAGCTTTGTGGTTGAACACAATGCTTTATTGCTGTTTTTAACATACCTTTTTACTATTGATGCATAATTAAAACTGATGGTTATGTATTTCTTTTTTTGCATGGAGAAGCTGATGTGTTAATTACCAATGGGCTGTTAGTCTTCGATGTGTTTTTTTTTCACATCAGTTACTTATTAAGAGTTCAATTGGATTTTGTTTTATCTGCTTATAGTTTAAAATATAACACTTTCTGGAATGAGAGATGCATAGTAAGTTTTAATGGCATGTCTTTCCTATGATCCTCACATAGGTCTCACATTGCATCACTTGTATTTTATGTGGTGGAGAAAATGATTATGATGGAATTACTATATAATATTTCTGACTGTTTCTACTGGAATTATTATTGTAAATAGAAGTTTTCTCCTCATAAAAATGCATAAATTATGTAGTCCAGAATATCACAATTTTAAGTTAGTGACCTATCTTTATAATATAGCTTGAAGTCCTAACTAAAAGCAACTTTCAAAATTAATTGCTCTGACACCATCTTCTTAACCTTTTAAAGTTATTCTTCCCCAAAGGATAGAATATTATCTCAGTGAGGAATTCTGCATTAGAGTAAAAGCTATAAATTTTTAGGTCCCGATCTTAATGTGGTCCAGGGTGAATAAATAGTCTTCTGAGGGGAACTCATGTGTGTCACATTAACTTTCTAAGTGCTGTGGGTTACTCCTTAACACCAAGGAAGAGATAATTTATTAAAAGAATGTCAGAGAAGTGTTCCTTTTGCTTCACTTGGGTGACTCTGTTTGCTTTCTGCATTCTCCTCCCCTTTTCTGTTCTTTAAAGAACAATTAATTAACCCTATGTTTTTATGTGATCAGATACAAAAGGATTTTTTACTCTTGCTTTAGGACAGTATAATAGCTCTCCTTTAGCATACAAATATCACTCACTTTGCAAAATCTCATGACTCTAAAAGTATATTCCCACCACTGTGCGTTATGATAACACCCTGCTACTATTCTCTTTGTAGTATTTCTGAACTATATATGATGAAAATCAACTTTATCTTCCAAATATTTTTTATATATTTAATGTAAAAAAGATAGAAATCTCTCAAATCGTCTAGTAGCTAGCTAAATTTACAATGTAATATTTTACTGGTTACTAAGTCAGTACCTTGTTTATATCCAGAGCATTCCTACTTTACATACTAGACTCCCAGTCTCTTTCATTTGGTGTCTCATTGCTACCCACCCTCGAAGACAGCACATTTCTAGTCTGATTATCTGTATAACCTGATTATCTGTATCTAAAAGTTTTCTCTCCATGTCTTAAGATTTCTACCTCTACTGCACTCATTACTGCTCATCGATTTCATTCATGTATTCATTCATTCACTCACTCATTCATTATTTTTTGCCTTACAAAACATGTGTTCTTCCAGAATCTTAAAACCTACTTGTTAAGGAAAACAAGACAGTGTAGCCAGTGTTTCCCCCAACCTCTGTTGCAGAGTGCATGTTCTAAATAAACTAAAGATTTGAAAATAGGTCCAATGGAAAAGAGGTAATCCTGAGGATGGATCACTGAGAGGATGGGACGAATTGGGAGATTAGGAATGACATATATACACTACCATGCATAAAATAGAGTCTGTCATACAGAGTGAAGTCAGAAAGAGAAAAACAAATACCGCATGTTAACACATATGTATGGAATCTAAAAAAAAAAAAAAAAATGTTTCTGAAGAACCTAGGGGCAGCACAGGAATAAAGACACAGATGTAGAGAATGGACTTGAGGACACGGGGAGGGGGAAGGGTAAGCTGGGAAAAAGTGAGAGAGTGGCATGGACATATATATACTACCAAACATAAAACAGCTAGTGGGAAGCAGCCGCATAGCACAGGGAGATTAGCTTGGTGATTTGTGACTACCTAGAGGGTGGGGTAGGGAGGGTGGGAGGGAGACACAAGAGGAAGGGGATAGGGGACATATGCATGCATATAGCTGATTCACTTTGTTATACAGCAGAAACTAACACAACATGGTAAAGCAATTATACTCCAATAAAGATGTTAAAAAAAAAAAAAAAGCTAGTGGGGACACACTGTAAAGCACAGGAAGCTCAGCGCGGTGCTCGGTGATGACCTGACTTAGATGAGTAGGATGGGGGGGGTGGAAGGAAGGAGGTCCAAGAGGGAGGGGATATATGTATACATATAGCTGACTCACTTTATTGTACAGCAGAAACTAACACAACATTTGGAGTAAAGCAATTATACTCCAAAAAATATTTTTTTAATTCAAAAAAATCATATAAACTATTAATCAATTGACCTACTGCTACTGTGCTGGGTTTTCACTAGTGTTACATGGTAACTCTCATTTCAAGATTCCAGCAGGCCAAATGAGAGATTTTTAAAAATCCATTAATAAAGTGATCATCTACCTTAGTAAAACACTCAAGCTGAGTATTATCAACAACTTATGTAATCCAAGTACATAGTTATAATATTTTGATGTAACTTTGACTGTGTTGTACTTGTACAGTAATATAAATACTGGTGAAATACAGTTCACTGTATTGCACATTTATTTTCTAATTAGACATAACTTCTGAAACATGCTAAGTTATATGTTAATTCTCAAAACTTTATAAATGTGAAGTCAGATTCAAGTTTTAGAATCTAAAGCCATAAAGCTACTGACATTTATCTTTTATTTGAATTATTTAGCATAATCAGTATAAAGCACAGAGCATATAATTTTTTAACAGATGCTTTAGACTGACAACTTCACTACTTCTTTTACATATTTCTGTTTCTGGTCTACATCCATACGCCTATTTAAAAATATATATATAGTTAACTCTTTGTAATGTGAACCTTTAATCCAAGACTAAATAATTTCAAATTTACCTCGCTAAAAATATAAAAGAGTATGCGAATATATCCTGAGGAAAAGAGTTAATTGTCACCATTGTTTTGTCTTTCAAAAATTAGTTGTTAGAAGGCTTAACCCTTGCCCTCAAGTGTTTTTAATTAATTATATTTATAATATATAGATTTATAATTTATATACAGTATAGCAATAGCTATTAAAACAATCTCACCTTTTGTTAATTTAATAACACGAAAGTTCCAGAAAAGGTTTTAGAAACATTTGTTCCATGAATTTGTTGCTTTACTTTGCTGTGCTTTGGTCATGGATAGAGGCAAAGTTAGAGAATGTGAAACAGACTGCTCTATCGATGTTGTGTAGATGTCTGCTGCATAAATGATAAATCTTTTCCTGTAGGTGCTAAAATGATGTCAAGAGACATAAATAAATGAATAAATTCACTTTCATACATGCATGCAACTGTCTCTATGCAACTCATGTTACTGCTTCTTTTAGTAGTTACTTTACTAATGAAGTGTGAATCTTTGAAAGCTGTGTTTTTCATATTTTGTTAATGTATTTTTACTCCTTTTTAGAAAAACTCCAAAAAAGCAGTTTTGAAATGATTTAATTGGTTGAATCTAGCTGAGTGATTCCCATCAGAATTTTGTCCCTGATTATGTCCTATGTGTTTTCAAGAAATGTTAAACTTTTCCTGATGTACTATTATTTATGTTTCAGATGCCTTCATTTTCCCATAAGAATAGTTCTTTCCTTATATTGTCTTTTTCTATGTTTTATATTTATTTATTTATAGCTGCATTGGGTCTTTAAAACATTTTTTTAACATGTTTATTGGAGTATAATTGCTTTACAATGTTGTGTTAGTTTCTGCTGTATAAAAAAGTGAATCAGCTATATGTATACATATATCCCCATATCCCCTCCCTCTTGTGTCTCCCTCCCACCCTCACTATCCCACGCCTCTAGTTGGTCACAAAGCACCAAGCTGATCTCCCTGTGCTATGAGGCTGCTTCCCACTAGCTATATCTTTTACATTTGGTAGTGTATATATGTGAGTGGTACTCTCTCACTTTGTCCCAGCTTACCCTTCCCTTCCTGGTGTCCTCAAGTCCATTCTCTACGTCTGTGTGTTTATTCCTGTCCTGCCACTAGGTTCATCAGAACCATTTTTTTTTTTTTTTTTTTTGGATTCCATATGTAAGTGTTAGCTTTTGGTATTTGTTTTTCTCTTTCTGACTTACTTCACTCTGTGTGACAGACTCTAGGTCCATCCACCTCACTGCAAATAACTAAATTTCATTTCTTTTTATGGCTGAGTAATATTCCATTATATATATATGTGCTCCATCTTCTTTATCCATTCATCTGTCAATGGATACTTAGGTTGCTTCCATGTCCTGGCTATTGTAAATAGTGCTGCAATGAACACTTTGGTACACATCTCTTTTTGAATTATGGGTTTCTTAGGGTATATGCCCAGTAGTGGGATTGCTGGATCATATGGTAGCTCTATTTTTAGTTTTTTTTTTTTTTTTTTT
>NW_006780882.1:168172-182806 GCF_000442215.2 Lipotes vexillifer | reverse complement strand
TTTTTTTTTTTTTTTTTTTTTTTTTTTTTTTTTTTTTTTGTGGTACGCAGGCCTCTCACTGTTGCGGCCCCTTCCGTTGAGGAGCACAGGCTCCGGACGCACAGGCTCAACGGCCATGGCTCACTGGCCCAGCCGCTCCGCAGCATGTGGGATCTTCCCAGACCGGGGCACGAACCCGTGTCCCCTGCATCAGCAGGCGGACTCTCAACCACTGAGCCACCAGGGAAGCCCTATTTTTAGTTTTTTAAGGAACCTCCATACTGTTCTCCATAGTGGTTGTATCAGTTTACATTCCCACCAACAGTGCAGAAAGATTCCCTTTTCACCACACCCTTTCCAGCATTTATTGTTTCTAGCTTTTTGATAATGGCCATTCATTTCAGATACAGGCTTTCTCTAGTTGTGCCAAGCAGGGACTACTCTTCACTGAAGTGGGTGGGCTTCTCATTGCAGTGGCTTCTCTTGCTGTGGAGCATGGGCTCTAGGGCACGTGGGCTTCAGTCGTTGTGGCATGCAGGCTCAGTAGTTGTGGCTCATGGACTCAGTAGTTGTGGCTCACGAGCTTAGTTGCTCTGCGACATGTGGGATCTTCCCAGATCAGGGATTGAACCCCTGTCCCCTGCATTGACAAGCGGGTTCTTAACCACTGTGTCACCAGGGAAATCCCTATATTTTATCTTTTAAAAAATATCTTCTAAGACTTCAGAGACTTTAACATAAAGCTTGAAAATTTTCACTTTACTGTGGCTAGAAACCAAAACGCTATGTGAATGCTATGTGAACAAGGTTATATATTTTCAATGTTTGCAAGGTTCAGAAATGTGCAAAAAGTGAGTAGTTGAGGTTATGTGACCAAAAAGGTTTCATATGAAGGATAACTGTTCAGATCTCTTGGGAGAAACCATTCTTCAAGTATGTGTTTGCAATTTAAGAAAATACTGAGGTCATTCTTAGCTAGAAATATAGCAGTAGTATTCATGGAAATATTTAACTGAACTTTGATGTTATAATTTATAGCAAGATATTAAGTGTGAACCATGTGCAGTTTAAAAGCATTTGCTAATATATAAATTATAAAAAGAGGCTTATAATTATCTTACCATTATTTATCTTTCTTGTTGAAATCCTCTGCTGAAATATTACTCTATAATGTCTATTCAAAGAATATTCAATCATTTTTATTTAATAGGTGAAATTTTTTAGTGTATCTCAATTAATTAAAAGTTAGGGCCTACTTATTGATGAAATCTATTACCGTTATTTAAGTTTTGAGTTAAAGTTTCATAAATTTTCAAGAAAGAAAATATTCCACCACAAGATTTTTTTAAATTCTAAATGTAAACAATTAATGTAGAAAATATTTATTTTTCCAAATTATAAAATTAATGCTTCTGTGACAAATAAGTGCCTCTTTTGTGGAATTTTTCTTTTTTTCTCTTTTTTTTTTTTTTTTTTTTTTTTTTTTTTTTTTTTGCGGTACGCGGGCCTCTCACTGTTGTGACCTCTCCCATTGCGGAGCAAAGGCTTTGGACGCACAGGCTCAGCGGCCATGGCTCACGGGTCCAGCCGCCTCACGGCATGTGGGATCTTCCCAGACCGGGGCATGAGCCCGTGTCCCCTGGATCGACAGGCAGACTCTCAACCACTGTGCCACCAAGGAAGCCGTTTTGTGGAATTTTTAACAAATAATTTGAATGTCAATTTGTCCTACTTTTTTTTTTTCTAATTTTAATGTTGAACTAGGATGACAAGCTATTAATTAAAAAAAAAAAAAATCCCTACAAGTATGGAAGGCAACAGTGATTTACTGCTAGTTTATTTTTCCAGTTCTATTCTATGTAGGTAGTAAAGTGTGGATTTAGTAGAATGACCACAAGGGTTATTGTTTTTCTTTTAATAAGTATTGCTTATTAATTGTTCTTACATCAATAATTGGAGCTTAGGCAGATCATAATAAAAATATCCATATTAATACCAAGTGGAGAAAAACTGCAGACCAATAGATGATTGTAGCAACACATGGGACACTGTGGAGAGAAGAAAAGTCATAGTCAAAACTAAGTTTTAAATTATAGATAGGTAGTTTTCAGAGAACACCATGTGAAATTGGAGTATAATTTTGTGTTCAATTATTCCATCTTTATTTACAGCTGCACTCTAATTCTGACAAAGGTGATGGGTCTGTGAAGTACATCCTTACTGGAGAAGGTGCTGGGACTATATTTATCATTGATGATACCACGGGTGACATCCACTCAACAAAAAGTCTAGACAGAGAGCAGAAGACCCACTATGTGCTTCATGCTCAGGCTATTGACAGACGAACAAACAAGCCCCTTGAACCTGAATCTGAGTTTATCATCAAAGTGCAAGACATCAATGACAATGCTCCAAAGTTCACAGATGGACCATATATCGTAACTGTGCCTGAAATGTCAGATATGGGTAAGAGAAATCATTTTTATATTTTGTCATTTAATATATTTTTGGTGATCCAAAAAATCATCTTTTGAAGACCAGTTTTTAAATTTTTGGGGGGGAGTGAAGAAATCTGACGAAGTTCCAAAATATTTTCATAATTTCCTATGGCCTAAAGTGTTAAAGAACATTTGGCCTAGCTATTCTACTATTTATTAAAACAAATTTCTGAATCTGTAAGTTTAAGAAACAGCTTGATCTCAAGGAAAAACAACCATACATGAGAAAACACTTGCAATTCTTGCTTAACTGGCATAATTCTTTGACCATACCAACACATTCAGTGACAATTTGTATAGATACAGGTAATATAATGCTGGAAATCTATTGCTATATCTTTTATAATTGCAGGTTATGATCAAATTTAATAGTATTAATAGTACAAGCAATAGCTACATTAATCAATAAACTTTGCAGATATCCTAAGCATTTACATCCCTTATTTATTTTAAAATATATGACCACCCTGTGAAGTATTTTGAATACCAATTTAAAGCTGTGCAAAGTGGTGTACAGTATGTAAGTAACTGTCCCAAATTCTTTCCCAAATTGCTAGAAGAAATTGACTCTAGGCTCTCCTGAATGCAGAGCCTACACAAGTTGTGATTGAGGTCTCCAGTCTTCTGATATCTGGGGTTCTCCCACCACTCACAGATTTCCATGGTTTAGCTATTTTAGTTTATTTTTATCTCAGATGATAAATTTCCTAAATATAATTAAAATAAAGTTCAGCTGTGATAATAATATTTTTATTACCTCTGTGAGGCTCTCAGTTTGGATTTAGAACATATTTTGAATAAAGGTTTTACATATTTAAGTTTCCTGTATACGTATGGGTTTTAAATTAGGTATTATGGTCACGAATCAAATCACTCTGTGTAATTGTATATATATATATAGTTTTTTTTAATTTGAAAATTTTTCCAGTTTTATTGAGATATAATTGACATACAGCACTGTATGAGTTTAAGGTGAACAGCATGATGGCTTAACTTACATATATTGTGAAATGATTATCACATTACCACAATATGTTTTGTTAACATCCTTTGTCTCATATACATAAGGTTTTTTAATTCAAGATTGCAGTTTATTTATTTATTTTTTCATTTTAGCTCTCCTGAGATTGGCAGATAGCTTCTGAAGCTGTTGGGGAAGCAAGTTAGAAAGGGAGACTAAGTTCTCCTTCTTAGCCAGAATCTCAGGGGAGAAAGCCATTGCTAATCTGGCTCCCCAGGGACCAGAGTAGAATACAGGGTCCAGACACAGAGAGCCTGTGGAAAGGCCCAGAAGACACTCATGCTCATTGGTCTCTTAGGAAAGTTGAACAGCTCAACACCATTATTCCTGGCAGGTGAGAGTTTGTGTGAAAACTCCAGAACAGACTTCCTCCTAGCACCTTGTCAAGGGACTGACAGCCCATCTGCCAGTCCTCTTCTCCTATAAAAGCGAAGAGCTCTATGACTCCACCACTTGTGAGAATGCCACTGGTAAGGTACTGCCAGAGGCCAAGTAAGAGCGCCAGGGAGTGCAAAGGAAATGACGGTCACCAGGGCAGGCAAAGCACCATAGAGAGAAAAACGGGCACAGCAGTCATTACCAAGAAAGAGTATTGAACTGTAGATAATCAGAGCACTAGTGTTTTAAGGACACTGCAGAGAGATTTCTGTAACTCAAAGCCATGTTTCCTATAAACAAGTAAACAAAAAAAAATAAATCAATGTATGCATTGAGGCATGAAGGGTCACTGATAAGACCCAAATTATTTTTCTGGAACTTAAGAAAATCCCAGACTGGAAGCAGGAGCTAAAAATCAGAGGGCAAAAATACAAATATATGGCAATTGTGAGAAATAAATGATACTTAGAGTATATGTTAATTAGACCTAGGATGTGAATAACACATGTTCCCAGAGAGCAGGAAACAAGCAGATGAAGGAGAGGAGCAATAACACTTTTTCCTGGAGGTGAGGGATATACGGAATTTACAAGTTTAATAGACTTTCTGAGTTCCTGGAAAGGGTAATAGAATAAGAATCAAACTTAGGCTTTAGGAACTTTGCCAGGATTCACCTAAGGATACAGAGAAAATTTTTACAAACTTTCAGATATTTAAAAATTACCTATTAGGAAAAAATATTTTCACATCATATTTATCACTTGAAATATTGGAAAGTGGTTAACAATTGAATATACCATTGTCAGCCTACAGAGGAAAGACTGAAACCCCCAATCCTTCATTCAGGCAAAACATGATTCATCTGTTAGCATGAAAGAAATATGTGGAGAAGGATCCAGAAAGTATATCATCCTCCCACCTTATCTAGAAAAATATTTAGGAAAACAGTTGACACTGAGAATTGTTGAAATGAATCAGAACAGAGATTGAAAAGCCAAGGAAAATGACAAGGGGGGAAAAAAGTTATCAGAAATGTACCCTGAAATATATACGTGTGTGTGAACACAGTGAAAGCTAAGTGGGTACATGTGAGCCTGTTAAAGAATGCTGGACATTTAGGAATGATGAAGCCTAAAGGAATCATTGCAGCAAAGGCTGGAGGACTTAGGAACAAGCCAAGACATTTCAGTCCTCATCTAGGACTTGGAGAGAAAGGTAGGAATGGGAGGGAAATACCAGTGAAGCAGACCCTTGAACTACACGGGTGTGAACTGTGTGGGTCCACTTATAGGAACCTCCTACACAAAGGCCAACCGTAATAGGTTATCCATGGATTTTTGACTGCACAGGGGGTTGGTACCCCTAACCCACAAGTTGTTCAAGGGTCAACTGTATTCTTAAGTTCTTTTATGGAGACAAGTATGGTTGAAGGAAAAGTATTTAATGCCTAAAAGTAGTGGAGAAAAGGGACAAAGCAGAGTAGGCTTCCAGTCTCTTTTGTACCACAGTTCCACACATGATTTCTGGTGAAAGAGTATGGCAAGCTTTAGGCTGAATATTGGAAATCATATTGTGTGTGTGTGTATGAACTCATTGTGGAAAAACAAATACATAAAAATCATTATAATAGCATCTAATGCACATTGAAATATGAACATATGGAAGGTGATATAAAAGTGAAGTGAGAAACTCACTTTACATTGTGGGCTTAAGAATGAGTGGTATTTGCACTGCCTCTAATTTTAGAAATCAAACAAACAAACAAAAACAACAACAAAAAACTAGTAATGTGGTGCAGGACAGAACAGCAAACCATGGCAGTGGAGACAAATGCAGCCTTCTGTCTTGTTTTTGTAAACAAAGTTTTACCAAAACAAAGCCATACCCATTCATTTAAATATTGCTAGGGTAGTTGGGCTTTGCAGTAGCAGAGTTGAGTTTGCAGCCAGCACTATGGCTCACAAAGCCTAAAATGTTTACTATGTTGCCTTTTACAGTAAAAGTTTGCCAATTTCTATTGTAAGGGATTTTAGAGAATGACCCTCTAATACTCTTAATAGACAGTCATCTGCTGATCCAGGGCAGTTAGTGTTCTGACAGCCCAGCTGACGATATACACACATATACAAAAATATGGCATTTGTCACAAACAGTAAGATCATGCTTCTTCCTTTTAGGTAAATGCTGTTAGTTATCCAATATTCAGCTCCCCCTTCCCTATTACTAAGAGAACTCAGTTTTGATCAGGGTGACACTGTGCAGAATTAAATATTCACCTCCTACCATATCTTTTCATCTAAGAATGACCATGTGATGTAATTCTAGATGGTAGGATGTTAAGCAGAGGCAATTAGGTGGAACTTCCAGGAAAGATATAGGTTTCCTGCCCAAAAAATCACACCTGGCATGCATATTTCACCCATCACCATTTTCCTTTCAATTGTTGCCTAAAGCAGATGTGGTACAGAAATGTAGCAGGCACTTGCAACCATAAAGATGAAAGCCTGTTGCTTAGTGCAGAAAGACAAAAGGACCCGGAAGAATGATCCATTGCAGAGCTGATGCTCCTGGTCTGGTCTGCGAATCCCAAGAGCCTTCTTAAGAAAGTAAATCTCATCTTTTTAAGCTATCGAGTTGGATTTCAGATACATGCAGCTGCACTGAATCTGAATTGAGAGTTGGACAAATTCTAGGTTTCAACATGAACCCAATAACCAAATAATACTGAATCCAAAGGAATGGCGAGTAAGGTTTTAGCATCAGAAAAGAAACAGTGATGCCAGTTTCTATTAAGTGGCTTGATTTGGGAATGATACAGAAAATCATCCCTCCTTTCCATTCCTACTATGTAATTGTGATGCTAGATGATTTTGCTATGGCACCAATATTTCTTTCTGCATGTGCTGAAGCTAACAGTTGATTTCAGATATCTAAATCATGTTTCCTGTCAACTGTAGAATCAATTGGATCCATAGAAGTTCTGATGAGTGGATAAAATGACTACAATCAAATAAACACGGGGAAATTACGTTAGCAGGAGATTCTTAGGAAAAATAAACACATGTTAATCATACAAAAAAATCTCAAATTTCACTAGTAATTTAAGAAACCACGAAGGAGAAGGAGATAGCAATGTTCACCTAACAGGTATGCAAATTTGATAATTCACAAAATTGTTAATGTGCAGACCCGTTAGCAGAAAGGTTGATTTTCATAGTTTTTTGGAGGGTAATTTGGCAATGTCTACCAAAATTTTTAAAATAACATATATCTATTGTAGAAAGCTATTTTATAGATATATTGACATGGATATGCAAAGATATAAAAGGAAGGATGCCCATTGTAGTATTGTTCACAATAGTGAAAAATAGAAAACACACTTAAAGTACACTAATAAAGAAGTTCTTAAATGAATGATTCTTCATATACTGATACCCTAGGCAGCCTTAAAATGAATGAATTTCAACGTGTATGCTGACATTCAAAGATCCAGAGTATTTTAGTGAGAAAAAAGTTTTCAGAAATCCATGTGGAATAGAACCTACTTTATTTTAAAAAGTAAATACGAGTTACAGAATATGCATACTCATACATAAGAAATATCTGAAGGAGACACACACACACAGGTAACAGTGATTACTTCTACAAAGAGGGTTGCAGGTTTATTTGGTATGAGAGAAGTACATTCTTCTTTATTAAAATAATATATACATGTTACTTATAAAATGATAATGAAAAGTAAAATGTAGATTTGTGAAAATAGACATTAATAATATTTACATTTAAAACTATACCAGGGCTTTCCTGGTGGCGCAGTGGTTGAGAGTCCGCCTGCCGATGCAGGGGACACGGGTTCATGCCCCGGTCCGGGAAGATCCCACATGCCGCGGAGCGGCTGGGCCTGTGAGCCATGGTCGCTGAGCCTGCGCATCCGGAGCCTGTGCTCTGCAGTGGGAGAGGCCACAACAGTGAGAGGCCCGCGTACCGCAAAAAAACAAAACAAAACAAAAAAACTATACCAGTTCCCAATAGTAATAATAGCTAACAATAGTGTGATAGGTGACAACAAAATTTTCACAACAGAAGGTGACTGATAAGATCATTGTTTTTACCATATACACATTATTTGAGTTTTGAATCATCCAGTCATTAAAAAAAAAACTGTATCCTTTAATCTCTCCAATTCTTTCTGGAAAGAAAGAGAGAGAGTGAAGGCATTTAGTGTGCTAAGAAATGTGATAGTGGCTAGTAATAAAATGGTAAATAAAACAAGGCCCCTAAATTTGAGCAGGCTGCAGACATGTAAACAGAAATTTTCAATATGGTGTTTGATAAGCAAAAAAATAGAGGGCCCATACAGTTGGACTGGGAGCCCTGCTTGCAGACTAGAGAAGGCATCCTCTGAATCTTATATAATGTATGGAGCTTTTCCAGTTAGACAAGGAGAAAAAAGTGCATTTTACATAGAGGACACATGATAAAAAAACACTCTCTCTTCCCTGTGGGGTTGTATAGTTCAGAGTGTGTGTGTGTGTGTGTGTGTGTGTATGTGTGCATGCACACGCTCCTGCTTGTGTGAATAAGGGGGCATAAGCAGGATCATCGTGCAAATGATGGATTCCCTATAGAGCTTTGCAAAATGTGATATGAGAATACAGAGGGGGCAAGAGAAGGCAGCACCAGGGACCTCTTATGTGTGCACATTTTTATCAGATGACTGTTTCTGGTATATCCATTGCTAAAAAATGGTTGTGGAGCCCTCCAAGTAGTTGCTGGGTGTTATACTGCCAGTGAGAAAAGCATAATGTGGTAGTATATTTCTGTCAGTGAGTAATAGCAAGCAAAGTCTGTGGCATTCTGGATGTTTTCAAAAAGAAAGATGCAAAATAAACTGAAGTGGTTTTTGATGCATGTTTTAAAATAAGGTTTTTCTTTATCTCTTAGATTTACATACGCCATGTAATTTCAGCTATTATTTAGGGAATTATATCGCCCTAGAAGAGTTTTGCAACCTTTCCACTATTGACATTTGGGACTGGATAATTCTTTGCTATGGGGCTATCCTGTGCATTGTAGGATGTTCAGCAGCATCCCTGGTCTCTCTACTCATTAGACTTCAATAGCATCCCTCCAACCGCTGCCATATCGTGATGTCTTCAGACATTGCCCAAAGATATCTGGAGGCCAAAATTGGTCTCAGTTGAGAATCATTGCCCTAAGAAACATGCAAAATAAAAGAATGAAAAGATTTCAAAATAGAGGGCTTCCCTGGTGGTGCAGTGGTTGAGAGTCCGCCTGCCGATTCAGGGGACATGGGTTCGTGCCCCGGTCCGGGAAGATCCCACATGCCGCGGAGCAGCTGGGCCCGTGAGCCATGGCCGCTGAGCCTGTGCGTCCAGAGCCTGTGCTCCACAACGGGAGAGGCTACAAAAATGTCAAAATAGAAACATGAATGGGAGAAAAGATATTTGTTAAATTTCGAGTCACTTCCGAAAAGAATCCCATAGTGTTGAAATGCTCATGCCATATATTTTGTGACCAAAACCAATTCTATCTGCCCAGGTAAGCAATTTTCATGTTTAAGTATTAGTTACCATATTTAAATGGATAACATTATGAAAACAGTGACGAAAACCATTGAATAAAGTTAGGATATTTGTGCTCACAGAAAGAAGAGTAACAGTGTGGCTACATGAGAGTCATCGTGGTGCTCATTTAAATCTGCCTGTTTTTGTAACACAGATTTAGAAAAGGACCGTTTGAATTATGATGGGTGTCTAGTAAGCTATTGGCTGTCACATTGCTTTTTTTAAAACTTATCTAAAAATGTGATTGCCTTCAACAAAGTGAACATATGTGGACAGATTGACATTATAATATTCTGGAGGGCAAATGTAACCTGATAGGACTGTGAAGAGACTGGTACATATTTTATCAATACACACTTAACATTTTTTGTTTTCTTTTTTCTCTCATATGTGGTTTATTATCATTCCAATCTTGATGACTTTACCACCTCCTACCGATTATTCTATAGAAGTACTTCTTTAATTTGATTTTCTGTAATTTTATTAAAAGTCTGTGTATTTCAAAGAGGGCAGTAACCATGAGATGAAATTATTCCCTTTTTGGAGTCCATGTTCGGGTGCATGTGTGGCTTTTTGAAAATGAAGATAGAATGAATAAAATCTTATTTGTAAATAGCATCGCCATTCTCAGATGGAAAGGGAACAATTGTCTTAAGACCTTTAGTGGTATTATAATAATATATATTATTATCATAAAAAAGCTAGCAAAGGTTTATGTTTAATTGTGTGTATTGGTAAATCTCTTTTTTAAAAAATAATAATTTTGTCTCTTCTATTTGTGTGTAAGTATACCCACATTTCTTCAATTCTAGTATTACTTTTGCTTAGAATCAGAAGTACAAATTTAAATTTGGTTGCATTGCAATCACCTTAAATTTTCAAAAAATTGCTTTATGTATGGGAATTGTTTCAAAGAAAACCATGTCAGATCACAGTCTAATTTGCTTGAAAATAAATTTCACATCTTCTTTGTTTTTCATGGAAACATATTTATAAGGAAATATATAAATCTCTACCTATTCTCTTCTATATGTTAATAAAATATACCAATAATTAAACCTTATTTAAAAGCATTTTTAAATTGTAAGAGATTATAGGAATGATGGTTTTTAATTAATTGGAGAGAGAACAGAATATACTTTATGAAAATTATGAATATATAATTTATGAACTCTACTTTCAGTGGAGTACTAAAACTTACTTTGGCATATCAGGAGAAGATACAAAGTTTTACTCTATGACCCTTAAATTCTGCAAGGTTCTTTGTCTTTGGAGATGTATTAAAACATCCCCAATCTTTTTCATGTTTTCTTTTTTCCCTTCCAACCTCTAAACCCCAGACCTGTTTCCATTTGCAGCTGTGTTCTTTGTTGCAAAGCAACAAGAAGAGACACAAGCTGTGCTTATTTTATTGTGCTGCTTGTTGGGGAACTAATTTAATTCTTCCCAAACATCTTGGGAGCTTCACCTGGATATCTTCCAGGATTCTAGTAGCCATTTTATAATTATTACCCTGGGGCATAACTTCAGAAAGATAACTTCAGTAAAGTGAAGCTGACACTACAATTCTACATGGTAGATTAGAATGCATATGAAGAATCATATAGAGCAAGTGGTGAATCATACATTGGACAAAATTTTCTAAGATTCATGTTTTTTCTTAACTTCCTTCTCATAACTTTTCTTCTGTATCAGTTAGCTTTTGTTTTGTAACAAACCAAGCCACAATTTACTGGCTCAAAATATCATTCATTGTACATGGACCATCAGAAAGAGAAATTAAGAAAACAATCCTGTTTACAATAGCATCAAAAAGAATAAAATACTTAGGAATAAATTTAACAGAGGAGGTGAAAGATCTGTACACTGAAAACTATAAGACACTGAGGAAAGAAATTAAAGGAGACCAAATAAATGGAAAGATAGTCTGTGTTCATGGATTGGAAAAATACTGTTAAGATGTACATACTACCTAAGGTAATCTACAGATTTAATACAATCCCTCTGAAAATCACAATGGTGTTTTCCACATAAATAGAACAAACAATCCTAAAATTTGTATGGATCCTCAAAAGACCTCAAGAAGCCACAGCAATCATGTGAAAGAATAAAGCTGGAGGCATCACACTTCCTGATTTCAAATTATATTATAAATCTGTAGTGATCAAAACAGTACAGTACTGGCATAAAAACAGACACATAGATCAATGGATCAGAATAAAGAGCCCAGAAATACCCATGTATATATGGTTAATGAATTGATGACAAAAGAACTAAGAATATATAGTGAGGAAAGTATAGTCTCTTTGATAAATGAGGTAGGGAAAACTGGATAGCTACATGCAAAAGAATTAATCTGGATCCCTATCTTACACCATACACAAAAATCAACTCAAAATGGATTAAAGACTTGTTGAATGTAACACTTGGCAACCGTAGAACTCCTAGAGGAAAACATAGCGGGTAAACTCCTTGACATCAATCTTGGCAACGACTTTTTAAATTTGACACCAAAAGCAGAAATAAACAAGTGGGACTTTAGAAAGTTTCTACACAGCAAAGGAAACCATCAACAAAAAGAAAAGACAACTCATGAAATGGGGGAAATACTTCACATTCATTCTTAGGGCAGCATTTCAAGAGAGTGAGAGCAGAACCTTCAAGGGTTTTTGAAGAGAAGGCTCAGAAGTTCTACTACTCTACTTTTGCTGTATTCTATTACTGTACATCACTTGAAACAATGTTCTGTAAATATTTATTGAATGATAATATGTTAGCCCTTTCCACCTACACTTATGTTTGGAGGAAAGAGTTTGTAAAAATACAGCCTCTTAATTTGTTGAACATCGTTGTTCAGATATCTGGTAAAAAAGTTTTATTGCTCTATGGAGTAATGATTCTTTTTATTTTCTTGTAAATAATTACATTTGTTTTTTTCAAGAAGGACCACAAAACCAATTTATTTTCTCACTTTTATTCAATGATTGATATGATCTACCAGATTGCATTTTATGCTACTTCAGATTCCTTAGTTTCTCCATTTACTTTTTATGAAAGTATACTAGACTTGGAATTCCCCAATAAAACTGATCAATTCATAATAGAAAGTACTTCACTGGAATAGATGAATTATTTCACCATAAGTTGGACCCAATTTACAAAAATTAAATCTCCACATTATGTTTTTTTTTGTTTTTGGCCACACCATGGGACTTGCAGGATCTTAGTTCCCTGACCAGGGATTGAACCCAGGCCCTCTGCAGTGAAAGTGCAGAGTCCTAACAACTGGACTGCCAGGGAATTCCCAAATCTTCATGTTATGTTTTAAAAAATATATTCAAAAATGATTTTCATGTATATGCTCCCCAGTGTAGGAAATGTGAATACAAAGCAAACCAATCGGTTTTGGCAATTCTAGATACAACTTATGTTCAAGTAAATGTAAAAAAATATAATGGGTGAAATTTTCATAATGGCTAAAGGAACATTCTGGTGTATAAATTAGCCTTGGAACTTAATACTTCTCTTTATGGAGATAATGTCTTTTTTTAAACAAAATACAACTAAACATTTTTACTACAACTGACCTTGGGGCATCCTGGGCTTATTACAGTGGTCCCCAATCTTTTTGGCACCAGGATTGGTTTCGTGAAAGACAATTTTTCCATGGACCGGGGCGGGGGGGGCGGTTTGGGGGGGCGATGAGGGGATTGTTCACATGGTAATGTGAGACACGGTTCAGGCATTAATGCAAGCAGAAGTAGTTGGCAGCAATGGAGAGCGGCAGATGAAGCTTCATTCTCTCTCCCACCGCTCACCTCCTGCTGTGCGGCCCGGTTCCTAACAGGCAGCAGACCAGTACCTGTCCATGGCCTGGGGGTTGAGGACCCCCAGCTTATATTTTATTGCTCACTACTTTATATTATACATTACTTTGAGCTTATCTGATATTTTACTGATTTGGAGGTCCTTCACATTTTTAAATTATTTTATTTCTGTGTCATATGCACCTAACAAAGTATCACAGATATAATAGTCAATAAATAAACTCTATATGGAATAAAGACAAAATATACTTTTTATAGAGGTGAAGAGCTATTATTCCATGTGATTTTTGTCTGTATACTTATCACATAAATGTAGATATAAACTTTTCTTATTAAAATCATTCTTAATATTTACAAAAATTTACTGATATTTTATATAAATTTATCCTAATTATGGCCACTTTTGTTGTTTTTCTCCCTCTCCTCTCCTTTCCTCTCCTTTCCTCTCCTCTCTTCTCCCCTCCTCTTCTTTCGTTTCTTCTTTCTTTCCTTTCTGGAGAAATAGACCAAACCAAAAATCTCATATTAGACACTTGCCATTACTTAATTATCACTGATAATATTAATTAGTCTATGTTATTACCCCTATATTTTAATAAAGGCTCATAAATTGAAATTGCTTTGAAATATTATAAAATGAAAAATATGGGAATTCCCTGGTGGTCCAGTGGTTAGGACTCTGCACTTTTACTGCCGAAGGCCCGGGTTCATTCCCTGGTCGGGGAACTAAGATCCCGCTAGCTATGCCAAAACAAAACGAAACAAAAAAAGCCTTGAGGCAGTATTTCTGTCACTAAACCTCTCTGAGTCTAGAATCACTGTCCTAAGATGAAACAGCTATACATTCCCATCATTATATTACAAAAAAAAAATTTTTTTTAAGTGTGAAATCATTGTATTAGAGCACATGCTCCTGAAATTTCATTCTAAAAACTCATGTGCAATAAATTCAACCTCACTTTTTTGGGTAGTTTTTGCCATTTTCTAGGAGTCAGGTATAGAGTGAAGGCATAGCAATCAGGTGTGGGGTGAATGTTCTGTGTTCAAGTATACAGAGAAGGCTCAGAATGAGGTATAGGGAAAAGGCCCAGCAAAGAGGACTAGAGTGAATACACAGTGCCCAGCAAACAGGTACAGAGTGAACATACAGAGATCAAGACAAGAGGAAGTCATCATGACCACGTGTAGAATGAAGGCACAGTGATTAAGTATAAAGTAAAAACACTGCAGTCGGGTATAGCAAGAAGGTATAGTGATGAGGTGTGACAGAAGGCAAAGTGATCAGGTAGAAAGAGATGGCACAGTGAGAGAGAGGAATGTCTGTGCCATCGTAGATTCCTGCT
>NW_006780882.1:153871-168131 GCF_000442215.2 Lipotes vexillifer | reverse complement strand
TTTCTGTGCTATCGTAGATTCCTGCTGCCATCTACCAGATGTCTTTATTCCCTCTGTTTTTCAGAGCTCAGTCCTTGAGGGTCATAATTGCCTGCCGTCTGTCTTAACTGAGTGTCCTCTTGAGGTCCATTAAGTTTCTCTCAGCTAAATTTCATTTCCCACCTTAGTAAATGGAAAATATTTTCTTACTCCCATACACTGGTAAGGAGAAAACTCTGTGAAGGTCAGTCTAGATCTTTTATGCTTTCACATGTTAAGTGGCCCCCTTATTATTAAACATTTTATGGTCTTTATGATGCTGAGGTATGTTCTCTTTATATCTACTTTGTTCAGATTTTTTTAAGATAAGGGAGTGTTGAATTTTGTTAAACACTTTTCTGCATCTATTCATGTGACTTTTATTCTTCAAATTGTTAATATGTTGTATCACATTGACTGATTTGCAAATATTAAACCATCCTTGTGCTCTTGGGATAAATCCCACTTGATCATGGTGTATGACCCTTTTAATGTATTGTTGAATTTGGTTTGCTAACATTTTGTTGAGGATTGTTACACCCATGCTTACCAGTGATATTGTCCTATATTTGTGTATGTGTGGGGGCAGTGCTGTGTGTGAGTGTGTGTGATTTTCCTCTCTGGTTTTGGTATCAGGGTGATGTTGACCTTGTGGAATGAGGAGTTCAGAAGCATATTTTCCTCTTCAATTTTTAGGAATAGTTTGAGAACTATATACATTAATTCTTCTTTAAATATTTGGTAGAATTCACCTGTGAAGCTATCTGGTCCTGGATTTTGGTTTGTTAGGTGTTTTTTTGATTACTGATTCAATTTTGTTACTAGTGATCGGTCTGTTCATATTTTGTACTTTTTCTTGATTCAGTCTTGGAAGATTGTATATTTCTAGGAATTCATCTGTTTCTTCCAGGTTGTCCAATTTGTTGGCTTATAATTGTTTGTAATAATCTCTTATGATGCTTTATATTTCTGAGGTGTTGGTTGTAACTTCCCTTCCATTTCTGATTTTATTTATTTGAGCATGTTCTTTTTTTATCTTCATGGATCTGGCTAAAGATTTATCAATTTTCTTTATCTTTTCAAAGAACCAGCTCTTAGTTTCCTTGAATTTTCTATTGTTTTTCTAGTCTATATTTCATTTGATTTTGCTCTGAGCTTTGGACTTTGTTTTTCTTCTTTTTCTAGTTCCCTTAGGTGTAAGGTTAGATTGCTTATTTGAGATTTTCTTGTTTCCTGAGATAGGTCTTTATCACGACAAACTTCCCTCTTTGAACTGTTTTTGCTGTGTCCCATAGACTTTAGAACACTGTTTTTCCATTTTAATTTGCCTGGCTGTTTGTGAAGCTCAGCCATGACTTCTGGAGGCACGTTAGTGGGCAGGGCTGGTCCCCAGCTTGGCTGGCTTAGAAGTGTGATTGCAACTGCTGCGAGAGTGGTGATGCACTGGGCTGGCCCCAGCACGTCTGGCTGTGAGGCACCGCCACAACTGCTGGTGTGCTAGGCTGGACCCCAGAGTGGGAACTGCTTTAGAAAGACTCTGGTGGCAGCTGGGGACACGCACTGGATGGGGTAGGGTGGGAACTGCTTTGGAGGGGTGCTGGCGCCAGTCCTCAGGGGAACACCAGAGCAGGGCACATGGTGTTAACTAGGTTAATGCAGAGTGACAGAAATGGTGCCCACCAGTGCTGGGCCAGCTAGGTGAAAGGAGAGTAAAAAAGAAAAAAGAAAGGCGCCCACCAGCACTTCTGTCCCTGGAGAAAGTTTCACCTGCTCCCTGCTCCTTCAGGCCTTGTCCTAAAATTAGTCAATGAATCTCCTTCTCACATGACCCAGGCATATTTTAAGCTGCTGCCTCTGCACTAGAACTTGGGGTGAGTAAGTTTGTATGTAAGGCCTTCGTTAGCGATGTATCAGTTTCCTCTGGCTCTCCTAGACGTAAGCCCCACTGATTTTCAAATCCAAACATTATGGGAGCTCATCTTCTCCATGCAGGTTTCCTAGGCTGGGGAGCACAGTGTGGGGCTCAGGCCTCAGGAAGGCCTCTGCAGTTGTGATGCCCTTCCCACTTGTGGATTGTCACACCAGGGGTATGGGTTTCACTAGACTGCATCTCTGCCCCTCCTATAGTCTCCATGTGGCCTTTTCTTAAATCCTTAGTTGTAGAAATTCTGTTCTGCTGGTCTTCAGGTTGTTCTCAGAGATGTTGTTCTATGTGTGGTTGTAGTTTTAGTGTGTCCATGGGAGAAGGTGAGCTGAGGATTTTCATCCTTTGCTATCTTGAACTGGACTTGAAGTTATCTACTATTAAATTTCAACTAATCAATCCTCATCTGACTTTGCCATTGACTTTCTTCATGGAAGAAAATTAGTATTGAATTTTTGGTAGCACACTGAACAATTGTTGGCAAAGGACTCATACAAGCCATGGTTCCATTTAACTAAGGCCATCACAATGGAATGTTTCCCCAGTCTCATTGATGTGTTCATTAGTGTAAGTCTAACTAAATGATCTCAGTAAATCTTCCACTGCTGTATCACACTGAAGTGCCATGAAATATTGGAAAAATTGTGTTCCTTCTGAAGGGGGCACTGCTTTGGAAGTTTATCAGAGCATGGCATGTATATATGGCAAGGAAGAAGCAAACAGAAAAATAAGAACATGTGATGGCTTTTGTTTTACCCAGTTGTTTGTGGTAAGTTGTTATCAGCAACAGAAAGAAGCTCAACTAGAAGAATCTATGTGCACATCAGTAAACAATACGGAATATCATGTAGCTGTGAAAATTATATTTACCAAGATGTCATGGACATTTCCATGCCATGTTCTGCTGTTACAGAAAAAGCTGCATAGAGTTCAGTTCAGTATGTACATGACTACAAGACAGACCTTTGAATGAGTGGAGAGAGTTATGAAAAGACATGTAAGATACTTCTATGATTGCTTTTCTTAAGGGAAATGGGACAGGAGGTATATTTTTCTTACTAAGATCATGTTTGACTTCTTTAATTTAAAATATTCTGTAAGATAAATACAATTAACAAAAAGAGATTGCTTTGAGTAGGAGTATTTCTGTATTGTCCTCTCAGCAAAGAGATGTAAGAGCACCAGTCTTGGGATTGCTTTGTAACTAAATTTACACTCTGTGTGATAAAAGCAGCTACTGACAAAGTCACAGAAACCTTGGTGATTCCAAGCAACATTTCATAAACCTCTTCCACCAGGTTTAATTTTCAGTCTTAAAAACATATATATACACATATATACATATATGTGTATATATACACACACGTACATACACAAAATGACACATACACATTTTATAATAAAATTATGTATAATTATATATATACATATATACAATAATAATAATATAACCAGCCTAGTGAGGCAATAAAACTCTGTGTTCTATACTTTGATTTACCTGATTGACTGCTTTGCAAACACCTGTATGTACAGAACCAAAGTAGCACGCATGTGATATATTTATGTTTGTATATTTTAAATAATCTAGATCATATGTTTAAATAATTTGATCTCAGGAATTAGTTTTGGTATACATCAAGAGAGAAAACAGGAAGAAACATTGTATATAGATGAGCCAAAGAGCAAGAACTATAATTATAAAATATTTTATGTAACTGTATCATAAATGCCATTTTCCCCAAACACTGTGTAGTATTTTCAATTCAAAAAAGTCATTTTCAGCAAAGTTCCACAGCAACATTGTAGAGGATGGCAGTTCAGTAGACAGTGCCCCTGACGGAGGATAATTTGACGCAAAGTAACACTAGCCCAACCATAGTCTGCAGTGTGAATGAGAAATCAACTTTTATTGTTTGATGCCTCTGAAATGTAGGGATTGTTACTGCAACATAATTTAACCCACTCTTTCTGATATTTCTCCCCTTGACATGTCAGAGAGGATATTCCAAAAGTATTTTGAAATACATAAGTATTTCAAAAAGAAATCATAATAACAAGATAGGGTGCCAACAGTGGATAAATCCAGAGATTCCAAAAATTCCAGAGCATTGAAAACATTAAAAATTAATTAATGGGGTGAAAGAGACAGATCAAATTTACAGGCTTAAACACTAAAGGTGAAAACTGTTCTGCCCCCTGTAAATACAAAAAAAAAACAGAGGAAGTCACTTGGACAACTTATTAAATATTTCAAAGCAAGGCAGAATTTTTTCAACCTATTTTGTACATACAAAGAAAATGTGTTTTTATTATACCATTAAAGCCTTTGATTTTGGTTTGGTTTGGTTTGGTTTGATTTTCCTAGGGATGGCTCACATAGGGGTATTGGGACATAAGGATGAAGCAGAAAATAGCTTCCAGTAAACCAGAAAACCCACATAAGAGAGGAACATAAAAGAATAAAAGAGCTCTTACCAGTAGGTGAATATCACAAAGTCCTTGCTTCTGATGCAAACGACTCCTCCCTCTGGGGACACAAGAGTCCTTGATCTGCCTAGCAATATATGAACCCATTTTGCCACACTTATTAAGATGTAACACTCCAACTTAACAGGGGAAACATCAAAACCATTTTTTAAATTTCTATTTTAAATTTTATGTTTTCTGCTTTATTGAGGTATAATTGACAAATAGGAATTGCATATATGTAAGGTGTACAACCTGATGTTTTGATGTATGTGTACATTGTCAAATGATCACTATGGTCAAGCTTATCTATCACCTCACATAGTTACCATTTTCTTTTTCCCTTCCTTTTTTTAATGTGTGTGTGTGTATGTAGTGAGAAGACTTAAGATCTACCCTCTTAGCAAATTTCAAGTATGCAATACAGTATTGTTTACCATAGTCACTTTGCAGTACATTAAATCTACAAAACTCATTCATCTTGCATAACTGAAACTTTGTATCCTTTTCCAGCATCTCCTCATTTTCTCTCTCCCTGCCCTACCCCTGGCAGCCACCATTGTATTCTCTGTTTTAGGAGTTCGAATATTTTAGGGTCCACATATAAGTAAGATAATGCAGTATTTGTCTTTCTGTGTCTGGCTTATTTTCCTTAGTATAATGCCCTCCAGGTTCACCCATGTTGTTGCAAATGGCAGGATTTCCTTCTTATTTTAAGGCTGAAATATAGCTATATCTGTATCACATTTTCCGTATCTATTCATCTCTCCGTGGACATTTAGGTGTTTCTAATGACCTCAAATATATAACTGAAAAAATATCAAAGATCAAAAGATGATGAATTATATATGTTTCCTCAGAAATCATTACAGGCACAACATCTGCTGCCTAAAATCAATGTAGCAAGAGATAGGGATTTAAACATTTTATCTATAATAATAAAAGTAATGCTACCATAATTAAAATTAATAAGTAATTAAAATTGCATGGTGGGGGAGAGATATTGGGTGGTAATGTAGATGCAGTGCATTCCTCATCTTTAATTATATCAATGACAATTTTCAACTGTGATACAATCAGAAAATTTTAAATTAAAATGAAAGAACAAATATTAGGGCAAAGAAAATGTTGCTACTTTTAATAGTAGATCTGGTAGCAGTAGGTATGGGACTAAGAAATAAAGAGGATTTTAATTTTATATCTGTATTGTTATGTTTTATTTTTGGTTACTATAAAATATGGAGACTGTGCTATTAAAATATTTAAAAATCAATTTTTCAGCTAACTGGTGAAAAAGAAATTGAAATTATTGTATTTCCTCAATGATTGATATTCATGACTGAATGTCAGTTGTTTATGTGAGTGGATATGTATACATATATTTACATAAATATGTATATATAATATATAGCATATACTTTATAATCTATTAAACACTTTTGAAAAATTATTGCAATTTTTGTGAGCAAAGGAGGACAAAATATTTCTGTCCCTGGTACTCTGTTTGGTAGTAATTGTTTCATAGTTTATTGATTTTGATTTTATTTCTGCTTTTGTTTTTATCATTGAATGAAAATTCAGCTTAAATAATAGTGTGTTATTCAGAAAAATGCTGAACTTGTTAATAACTTTAATTTTTTAAATGGAATACTTTGTAAAGCATGAGCATTAAAGCAACTTATAGATACAAATTCTAATTTTTGATAAGAAATTGATATAAAATCAGCAATTATGCAGTGCACGTGATTATCACACATGCTAAACTAGGGAATACTTTAAGAAGTATTGAATTACTATTCCTCTATATCTGTAAATAGATTGATAGATAGAGTATATATATATGTATGAATTTTCCTCCACGTTAAAAACATTCTCCCCGAAATTCTCATTTTAAAATTTTGCATAAAATAGACAGCTTTCCAAATGATATATTTGTCACAGTCCAATATGTTAAGTAATTTCAAGTTATTGAATGTAAAGAACACCCAGATTCTCATTGGAAAGTAGTAACTATATTAGAGTCAAGTACAGAACTTAATCTTTATATTTGGTAAAGTATAGTCATTATCCAGAAAAGAAATGAAGGATACTTGGGAGAGACTTGTTAATACCTTCTGTTTGCTTTGGAGCTTAATCAGGAAAATCAAATCCACTGTCATTTAGTTCAGTAGAAGGAACTGAGTCTGTGGAACAAGTTACAAAAATGGTAGGAGAAATGAAAAGCCAAATGGTGAACTGTGAGGCAACCACTGAAGGAATTGAGCATCCTTATGGCTGGGAGGGTGGTGTTACCTGACTCCAGGAGCTGGGTTTTAGTGGACAGACATGGGAAGCACTAATCAATGTCAATGACAGGTGTTAGATTCCTACAAACAGCAGAACAGGGTAGGAAAGTAATGTGAGAACAACTTGCAAGTGGATTTAGAAGATATGTAAGACTGGTGGGGATATGATAGTCAAGTCACTTTTTACTGCAACCATTTACTCTGTACAGAAATCAAGAGAATTGTGAGCATTCTATAAGGCTACAGAAGAGTACATCACTGTTGTCGGTACTTGGAGATTTCTTCCCCCTAAGTATTTTATATACAAACTCTGCTGACAAAAATATATTTACTGACTTGGCCTTTGGCTATGGTGTGTATGTGGGGTGAAATATAATGCTGCCTCTCTACAAGTAGATGCATCTGGACAGGCATTACATACCACCAAGGAAACAGACAAGAACAAGGCAGAAGATCTTGTAGCTATTAACACTCAGCAGATCATGACTGAATGTCACGATGGCGTAGATGGGAAAGAATGTCACAGCAAAACAGAGAGGACCAGCTTGAATTCTGCCTTCTCAAATTGTTAACTATATAACCTTTATGTACGTCGATGCTCCCATCTGTAAAATGGCATTGGGTGTAATTTTCTTAATAGATTTATCTTATTATTAAATTAAATAACATATAGCAGAGGGATCCTACATTACTGGCACTAAATACATATTTTTTCCTTAATTTTTTCATTTATGGAATATGATAAGAAGTTTACTTGAGTAATGTCAAATCTCACATTTGGTAGTTCCATAAAAAGCATCTAATTGAAAGAACACAGAAACTAACAATAGCTGTGATTGAAAATACACAATTAGAATAGTGAATTCTGCTCTGTTACCCAGATGTTTCATAAGTGTACTTGCAGAGGATTTTTTTTAATCCAGTGACTCTTGTGTGAATACTCAAGGCTTTATAAAATTACATGATGGCTGGAATACTGTGCTATTTCTCTGTTGGTGAAATTACAAACCTCCTGTGAGGAATGAAATTTAAGTTGTACCTTGATGACTATTAATTTTTCACAGTCCCTGGAAAAATCTTCTGGGAATTGAGCCCTAAGAGATTCCTTCAGAGAGATACTCTCAGCCTTCATAAATTTCCAGCTTATTTTTACTTAGAGTTCTTGCTCAATGTTAATTCACTTGAGATTTTTTTTTTAGAAGATGTTGGGGGTAGGAGTTTATTAATTAATTAATTAATTTATGGCTGTGTTGGGTCTTCGTTTCTGTGCGAGGGCTTTCTCTAGTTGTGGCAAGCGGGGGCCACTCTTCATCGCGGAACGCGGGCCTCTCACTATCGCAGCCTCTCTTGTTGCGGAGCACAGGCTCCAGACGCGCAGGCTCAGTAATTGTGGCTCACGGGCCTAGTTGCTCCGCGGCACGTGGGATCCTCCCAGACCAGGGCTCGAACCCGTGTCCCCTGCATTAGCAGGCAGATTCTCAACCACTGCGCCACCAGGGAAGCCCCCACTTGAGATTTTAACAGAGCTGTGAACCCTGACAAGTCATGCATAATGATTTGCAATCTCAGAGAATATTTGTTTGGTATTAAAATGCCTTATTAAATGTTTCAAATTGATCTTCGGAGACTTTCAGGAAAGTCCCCTCTGTTTCTCATTGATATGTAATGTTACAAAATGTGTGCTGTTTATAAAACAGTAGTACAAAAAGAAACCACATGGAAAGACTGACACAGGGCAGTCCCAAAAGGAAACAAGACAAGTTTTATTGTAGAAAAGAGATCTTGAAAGCTTTTGTATGTACTTGAATCTTTTCAGATTTGTTTCAAACATCGGCTGAGAGGCTCTAAACCCTAGCACGGGATTAGCTAAGTGTGCACCGTAGGAAATATTTAACATGAAAATATTATACACTAAATAGCCGATGAAACTTTAAGATGCAATGTTTCTGTGGTTATTGTTTTTAATGAAAACAGTTGTAAAAATTAAAAACGCTTATATAGCGCTTTTTAAAGTTTTCTTTGATTGGAAGCCAGTTATGTAGGGAAGGGACTGTTGGTTTAATATCTATTGACCAAATCCATATAATAATTTCCAGAGAAAATTAGATTCTTATTTTAATATTCTAGTGGAATAATGGACTTTTAGGTATCTTTACGTATTTTTAGGTATCATTACGTATTTTTAGGTATCTTTACGTATTTTTCTTTGGAAATCTAGCACTGTAGAGGATAATGATTTTCTCTTTTCTATTATGTACACAGTTAGGGCCCATAGCATGAATAAAGGAATTGAATTGTCCAATGTGGGATACTTTTCTCATACATAGATATATCCATACTGATAATTTTTTTTTCACTTAAACTTTTAACCAGGAATAAAAAAGTCTTTATTAAAATGATCAATGTAACTGATTAATTTACTTAGAATGCTAATAGGTGGATCACTAGTAATGCCTAATATTCAGAAACAAAATCAAATACCATTAATACCATCTACTTGTGAGATTAACTTTTGATTTTATCTCCTTTTTGATGTTCTGGCATCAAATAGTCTAGGATATTATCAGTCATTTTTTTCTTGGCTTGTAACTTCAGACTCTTGTCCAGAGTCAAAGAACAACCGTAAATTCTGAGAATAAATGTCACTTCCTTCCACTGCAGCTGTAGCACAATGTATCAGTTTGCTAGGGCTGCTTGCACCAAAGGACCACAAACTTGGTAGCTTAAACAACACAAGTTTATTGTATCACTGTTCCTGAAGCTAGATGCCTGAGGTCAAGGTATCAGAAGGGCCATGTTCCCTCTTCAAGCACTGGAGAAGCATCTGCTCCAGCCCTCTCATCCAGCTTCTAGTGCTTTGCTGGCAGTCTTTGACTTACCTTGGCTTGTGCAAGTATCACCTTGATCTCTGCCTTCATCTTCACATAATGTACTTCCTGTGTGTGTATGTGTGTGTGTGTGTGTCTGTCTGTCTCCCTCTAAATTTCCTGTTTTTATAAGGACACCAGTCAGGTTAGGGTAGGGGCCCAAACTACTGCAGTGTGACTTCGTCTTAATTAATTACATCTCTAATGACCCTATTTCCTAATAAAATCACTCTTAAAGAACTGGAGTTCAGAAATTCAACATATAAATTTTGAGGGAAAACAGTCCAACTCATAACACACACCCTAAGGTGTTTTATGTTTTTATTATTTATGTATTTCTAATGAAAAAAAAAAAAAAGCCTTTTTTTCCTTAATGTAAAAGAACTTCCAAAAGAACCAATGGTTCTTAAAATGTTCCCATCAAACCTTCAAATAAACAAGAAAATAAAATAAGTATAATGTTTTCCTTTTGGTTTAGATCTCCTTGGTAGCGAATCTTTTAACAGTTTATTTTCCACCCCTGCTATTTAACTCACTCCTGCTGTATTCTGGGGCAGGTTGATTTTTGGTTGAGTTGTGCTGTGCATATACCTGTTCTCCCTTCAGCCAGCAATCTGTTTACTCAAAGTGGCAGACTGATACCTTCAGATGCCACCAAATACAACGATAGAGGTAATTTACTGTTTTTGCTTACACACAAATAGAATTGCCCACTACCCTTGAGACCAACGGTACAGGGGTATCTGTGATTGATAATGACCATACTTTTTGACCACGGTAGATAGAGTATATTTTCTTTCTCTCCTCTGGAACTCTTTTCTGCTCTGCCCACTTCTTTTCGGTACTTTAAACCATCACTTAGTCAACACCACCATACTACTTTTATTTCTTTTCTTCCTCCTTTTCTCCTTTTTCTTTATTTCATTTGTCACTCCACTCATGCATCGCAGCTTTCATTTAACAAGCCTGGGCTTTTAAAGACAGCTCAAGCGAAGCAGAGCACTCTTTCTTTCCTGTGATCGTCCAGCCTGTCACAGTAAATGATGTGTGATCTTGCACTATTTGCCTTTCCCAGTTTTCTTCATGGAATGGTTGCTGTGGGGCTACAGTTTAGACATTAAAATTATTTAGACCTAAATCACTATTGTAAGGCCACAGCAAGTTTTAAAACCTGAGCATTTTATAACTGTGGTTTCTTAAAAGATGGCCATTATTTTACTGCTTTCTATCTATACTGTTTTTTTGTTTTTTGTTTTTTTTGAATCCTAGTAATTCTTGTATGCCCAGTACGAAAATCATTTTTCCTATAAGATCAAAGATTTGACTGGTATAATTTTATAACATTTTAACCATATTATGGGCTTTTTTACACATTTTAGAGTCTGACGTGGGTACCTACTACAGATTTTAGTTTCTTCAATGAGGTACCAAATGAAAATGCCTCCCTCCTAAACCAACATTTTTGGGTAAATATCTACCTACTGGTATTCTCTGAACAAGCTGGAGAGATGGATGTGGGTATGGAACAGGTGTTGAGATGTCACAGAAGAAGTCTTTAATGTTCTATAGTAATTATTATACTTAGTCATGGAAGAGGTAGTCTACATGTGACTAGCTCTGGAAAGTTCATCAAGCCAGAAATCATAGTGCTGTAATGAGAAAAATTATGGTACACATCCAAGCCCAAATAAGGCTGTCTAAGAATGGACTAACGGTGAAGCAAGAAGATATACATTTTAAACTTTAAAATTTGAGGTCATCATAGATTCACATGCATTCATGAGAAACAATATAGATTTCTTGTACCCTTTACCCAGTTTTACCCCATGCTTGCATCCTGCAAAATATCCAATATAAAACAATATCATAACTAGGTTATTGAAATTACTTACCAATTTTATTTAGATTTCCCTAGTTTTACCTGTGTGTGTATGTATGTGTTTAGTTCACACGTATCCATAATCAAAATACTGAACAATTCCAGCATCATCATTATCTCTCATGTTGCCCTTTTATGACCAAACCCACCCCTTTCCACTCCTTCTTTCCAAGACTCTGGCAACTACTAATCTGTCATCCACTTCTAAAACTGCATCACTTCAAGAATGTTAAATAAATGGAATCATACAGTATATAGCCTTTGAGGATTGTCTTTTCCCCTCCTGGGTATGATTCCCTGAAGATTTATCCAAGTTAGTGCCTATATTAATATTCTGTTCATTTTTATTGCTAAGTAGTATTCCATAGTAATACTGTACCATGGTTTGTTTAACCATTTTCCCATTGAAGGATATCTGGGCTTCTTCCAGTTTGGTGCTACTAAGAATAATGTTGCTGTGAATATTTGTAAATAGGCTTTTATGTGAGCATATATTTTTATTACTTTAGCATAAATGCCCAAGAGTACAATTTGCTGGATTGTATGGTAAATGTATGTTTGTTTATTTAAGAATTTTCTAAACTTACATTTCCACCAGCAGTGTATGAGAGGCCTCATTTCCTGCCAGAATTTTGTGTCACCATTATGTTTTATTATCCACAATTAGAAATTTCTCTTAGGTATAACACAATCCTTTTCTTCTGAGTGTGCATAATTACTAGTTATATTTTTGCTTAGCATCTCAATGTAAAAATACTATTTAGAGGCCAAAATCATGGCATTTTATTAAAAATCTTTATACAGTCATCCCTCAGTATCTGCAGGCAATTGGTTCCAGGACCCCGTGGACACCAGAATCTGCAGATACTCAAGTCCTGTAGCTGGACCTCCATATCCATATCTGTGGGTTCCATATCCAGAAATTCAACCACAGCAGATCATAACATAGTACACAATCAGCAATTGGTTGCATTTGTGGATGTGGAACCATATATATGGAGGACCAACTGTACATTTATGTTCTACTAATAAGGATTGTCAAATGAACTTGGCATACTAAGTCTATGAACTTTTCTAGGATCCTTTGAAGGTACAGAAAATGTTTTGCTTAAAGTTATGTCTGAATTCCAACATAGAAGTAAAAACTTTGTAGTTAAGTAGATATTAGACCCTTAATATGTGTCAAACCTAAATCATAGACTTAACTATGTCAAACCTAGTTAAGTAGATATTAGACCCTTAATATGTGTCAAACCTAAATCATAGACTTAACTACTAAAATTAAAAACTGAAAATTGTCAGTACCCCCAGCACTGTTCAATAGTCAACTGTACACTCTCAAAATACTTTTGATTTTTATCCCCAGTTAACACCTATTTGACCCAACCCGATGCTGATTATGTGAGGGTTAAAAGAGACCCTTTATAATGGTATCAGCATATAAAGAATCATATTAAACTATCTGAAACCAAACACTCCATTCTGGACTCTCATTTAGGACAATTAGTGGCAAGGAAATAAAGCGGGGACCATGTTTGAGAGGTAAATCTAAGAAATTCAAGAAATTATCACTCTCCATAAGTATTTCAGCATTACCTTTTTCTGTGTACAAATTAATCATGTGTTTAATGCCATCACACACTAAAATTTGTTTTCCTGAATGCACAGGTACCTCTGTTCTACAGGTGACAGCCACTGATGCAGATGACCCTACCTATGGAAACAGTGCTCGGGTGGTTTACAGCATTCTCCAGGGACAGCCCTACTTCTCTGTAGACCCTAAAACAGGTTAGTGTTTTTATGGATAATTTGTGTGCAGATGCATGCTACAATAAAAGAAAGCAATATTTTTATGTCTGTGTACTCTTCTACATTAGACATTGTTATTTTTGCACATTAAAAAATGCCCTCACTTTTTCTAAAACAATGTGATTGAATAACTGAAGATAAATTAACTGCTCTCCTTAATATTTCATTATCCATCATTTATATCCATACCAGTAAAATGCTTCTTATCTTTGCCTATTTCTGTGACATTTAAATAAATGCTGTCTATTTAAAACAGAGGTTACATAACGCTTCAGCCCTCAAGTATTTTGTTACGTAAAACAAATTAACTGAGAATAAAGCCAAACACATATAAGCATTTGTTAAGGAAAAATATGAATTCTGCTCCACCTCTTCTCTTTTCTGTAGCCAAAATAATCATATCATATTATATTATGTGATGCCAAAATGAAAATGAAGGATACTCAAAAATTCATTTTAGGGCTATATTATAGCAGCATAGTCTAAAAACCACAAAAACTCATGGCCTTATTGACAATTTGTAAATAGAAACTTGGCTAAAGCTAAATATAAACCCATTTTTAATGTAGCTAAATATTCAGTAGGAAGTGTTTCTAGCTTAATAAACAGTTTCAAGAACGTACATAATCAGGAGGCACAGATGGAGCAGAGCGAGGTCCAGGATATTCCAGCAGCTTCCTGGAAGTCCTTTCTGGTCATGTGAGATGAATTCTGAATCAAGTTAACATCTGGGATCTTCAAGTAAATGGCACTGCCACATAACTAACACAGAAGAGTCATATTTGGTCATAAATATCCCCTTATCCTCATGTTGTTACGTAGCATACAACAATTTTTCAGGGAACCCTGCTCAATAAGTCTACAGATTACAGTTTATTAACCATTGTCTCAGGCAGTGAGGTACATCAGCTGAAATGATGCTATGGACAATCATACTACAATAGTTAATGCCATTAGATTGCTAGGAGGATTGTCATTATCACGTTTACAAGAAGGTGCCTTCTCTCTTTCC
>NW_006780882.1:123809-153861 GCF_000442215.2 Lipotes vexillifer | reverse complement strand
CTTTCCCTGGTGCACTCCAACACAAAGTACACAGGGAAGGAAGAGATCTCAGACATACTGCTTAACCCGTTAAATTTCTATAACTTAAGAAGAAAAGAATGAAAAAGGTGTATAGATATAGATATGTAAATGAAGAATATACACATATATATCCACATATTATATGCATTACAATTATAAAATGAATTATAATATTTAATTAAGTGAAATAAAAAATAAGAATTGGGAGATAATAAAAAACATAATGTGACCTAAAGTGAGTATGAGATATATAAGTTCTTGTAGTACTAAGCTATTACTGAATAGTTAGAAATAAAATTGTTTATTAACCGAATAATCAAAATTCTGGGACAAAAATTATATATCTATCTGTATATATATACATATATATATATGTATATATATACATATATACATATATATGTGTATGTATATGCATATACATATATATATGTATATATATGTACATGTTCTAGTAGGATACTTTTAAATTAATTGAAAATATTTTTTATTGAGGTATATTTGACATATAACACTTTAAATTTAAGGGGTACAAAATGTTGATTTAATGCACTTACATATTGTAATATAGTAGCCATTGTAGTGATAGAAAATCTTAAGCCAAATCATTATTTGATAATAGCATTGCTCATTTTGTGGTACTTTCCCAATCACCATGGTTCTTTTATATATGAAAGATGTGTATTTCTCACTTTAAATATACATCTTCCTGAAGGAAAGAAATGAGGAGACTGTTCCAGTTACCTTGTTTTAGGATTGCACACACACAAACACATGTTCATGCATGCACACACATGCACACATACATGGATTTACTCAACTGTCCTTATAAAAAGCCAAATTTTTATTTATACATAAATATTATATTTACTTAATAGAACATGGCTAGGGTATAGACATCTTATATGGATTTTAAAACTTTCCACACACTTCTTGATCTTCTTTAATACCAAATACCAAATTCTGTGTGTTAGTGTATGTTTGAGTTATCTGTCTGAGTGTTTGCATGTGTTGGTGTGAGCACATGCAGGTAGGTGTGTGTGTGTGTGCATGCATATTTACTTTGGACAAAGAAAGCAGGCCACTGAGGACAATATTTGACTAGTGTTAGACTCTGCTGTAGCTTGTGTTTTAGTGAAGCAAATATATCAAACACAATATTCAAATAAAAATTGCATTTGTTTGTACATATTTATTATGGGTTAATTAAGTACTTCAGGAAACAAAAATAATTATCTGAAATATAAATAGGCTGCTATTCAGGTACTGCTCTATTGAAATGATCTTTGCTCCTACAATTTTTTCTTCCTTTCTTTAAGCAACATGATTTATTGAATGAAGTGTATGCCTCCATGTTGATATGTTTTAATTTCAATATTATATTGTCTGAAGCATCATGGGAGTCTATGGACATACGCTCTACTACAAAGATTGTTTAAATATGCAAATCTCTTAGCCTGTTGTCTGTAGAAAGTGCTAAGAGTGATTAGAAAACAAAATGCTGAGTATTCTCTTCAAATCTAAGACTTTTTTGGTAATTTAAGCTTAAAAGACCTCTTACAATGCAATTAAACATCCTTAGAACTAATGAATTTAGTGAAAATTGTGCCTTAAATAACTGGAATAAAATACAAACATACTTATAACTAAGGAATCAGTTGCTATAGATGAGATGTTATATAATAAATGTTGGGATAGTAGTTACTTAAAAAGGTACATTTTAATAGTAATACTTTAATTCTATCCTCTCATTTGACATGACTATATGATAACGTTTCCAATTAGTACTTTCAATGAAGATGAATTATAATAAATCAGAACTTTTGTGCCCAAATAGAGTTGTGAGTGATTATGGTTAAGATTAGGACTTTGGATTGCCTTGTTTCCATCATGTTAAAAGGTACATCTTGGTACTTAACCTGATTTTCCAATGACAAGCTGCCAATGAGGCCTTGCGTCCTATTATATTAACTATGTATGAATTACTGTATCCAGAGAAAAGAATTTTGTGGCTCTTGAGTCACTATACTATATACAATTTGTTTAATAAGGTATGTATTGTTTTCTACTGGAATCCCATTAATCAATATGATGAAACATAAATCTTGTGAATAATTTATTGTTTCAAATAAGTTTTGTTGCGGAAACTATTTCATGATGTTTGCTTAATGTATAACAACAAAAGAGGAATACCCATTAATGAATGATTTAACATTAACTACTATTTGAAAGATGCAGAAGACTATGAAAAAATAACTGAGATGACAATGAATTGTAAAAGACATATAATATTTCCGGCCAGACTCATGTAGAAATCGTGCTAATGTAGGCTTTATGAGGATAATTCTACTTAAATATATTCATTTTAATTCAGCAAGAAAACACTTTTAGAGTTATTATACGGAGGAACCATTTTAATGATCATGAAAACTACTAACCCTAAGCAAGCTATTTTGAGGAAGGCAGCTGAGTAAGAAAGCCATATGAAGTGGTCAGAGAACTGAAGTGAAGAGAAATCTGGTCTTATGGTTGTTTATTAACACAACTCAAATCTCAATCGTACTCCAGTTAATACACTGTCAACTGCTTTAAAAATAAATTTATATGTACAAGAACTCTTTGCTTCTTTAGAAACTACAAAATTTAGGTCAGGAGGTGATAATAGAAGCTTGATGATTGAGTTGCTATAACATAACTACTTCCCTTGACTTAGGTCAAAGACAGAACCGGAAACCTACCATGTTTCTTTCCAGGGTCTTAGAATGGAGGATTCACAGAGGGCAGGTATGAAGTTTTTCAATGAGAATGCATATCTTCTAATGGTCGTGGTATTTATAGCCACTTGATGATTTTCTCCACTATCTGTTTCATAGTCCACAACTTATGAATTACTTCTTGTTATTTTAGCTGGTACATATATGTTAAAGTATGCCTGTACCTATTTCACATGGAAATGTGTTGAATCTTCCTTATGGTCAATTCAGGAAACATGAAAACCTGGATTAAAACCTGATGTCATGGAAAACAAGGGTATGCAGGATTACAAAATCCTATTTATTCTTTATTTACAACTGCTTACAGTGCTAGCAGTGGTGAATACCAGCTCTTTTGACGATAATTAATATGAAACATAAATCAGTGAGAGTCACTGATGGATTCTGTATACATGGCACTCATAGTGGTTTTTTGCCACACATCTAATAAAGACTATTGACACATTTATGCAGTTTAATATAGATGCACTTATATTTTAAATTGTGAATCATTTTTCATACAATCTTTATTAATTTTTACTCATTTAAAATTAATATTTAATTAGAAAATATAGTAGCTTAAAACATTTCTGTTGATAAATTCTACATTTAATTTTCAGATACATAAGAATAGTAAGAATAGAAAGACTACCTTTTAATTATATATTGATACAAAGAACATGCCAGATTTTTTTCAACACTTCTAGTTCACTTTAGTACTTGAATGTTTCTGTGACATGATGTTAAAAAAGGGTAGACATTGGGTTTCAAATCTCTTGTCTGTCAAACCTTTCTGCATTAATGACATGCATTCCACCGGGAACAGGGCAGTTGACATCAAATAACATGCACTACACCTAGTGATGCCTATTGGTTCTAAAGGCACAAATAATATTACTACTTATTTTTATTTATTATTGTAAATATAATAAAGAAATATTTATTTGGCCTTCCTATGAAAACATATTTAGTCTTGTTATAGTTTAATTAGTATAGTGAAGTAATTCATATTTATTATTTTTCCAAAATGCCAAGGGTTATTCCAAAATGACTTGGGAGTACTTCATGGTCAAATCTTAGGATGTACTTAGTATCATAGTAAATTTATCAAGCTACTTAAATTTTATGTTCTAGTTTCCTTGTATATATATTTATAATGAAAATGATGATTCCAGTGAGGAGGGCAATGCAACACTGTTACTTAATCCAGTCATTGGAAAAACAGAGGTACTCAGTAAGGTTCTCTCATTTTGCTCTCTTTCCTTTAACATTGGCAAGAATTTCCAAAATTACTATATAGTTCACCATGATGAGTTTGAAAGAGTCCATTTAAAGTAGAAAAAAAAAAAAGATTTCATTTGGAATAATATTTTTAGTCCAAATAACCACACAAAATGTTTAAAAAATAAGAGTTCCACTATTAAATCTTATGTAAATTCCTTTTCTGAAATTTCAAAGTTGTCTTTATAAATATTATTTTTTCTTGCTTATTGTAATTTTTTTTATTTAGTTTTAAAATTTCCTTTTTTATCACTTTTAATTCACTGAAATTATTAATCTAGTCTTTTTTTTTTAACATCTTTCTTGGAGTATAATTGCTCTACAATGTTGTGTTAGTTTCTGCTGTGAATCAGCTATATGTATACATATATCCCCATATCCCTTCCCTGTTGAGCCTCCTTCCCACCCTCCCTATCCTACTCCACTAGGTGGTCACAAAGCACCGAACTGACATCCCTGTGCTATACAGCTGCTTCCCACTAGTGATTTTACATATGCTGGTGCATATATGTCAATGTTGCTATCTCACTTTGGCCCTGCTTACCCTTCCCCCTCCCCATATCCTCAAGTCCAGTCTCTATGTCTGCATCTTTATTCCTGTCCTGCCCCTAGGTTCATCAGAACCATTTTTTTCTTAGATTCCATATATATGTGTTAACATACAGTATTTGTTTCTCTCTTTCTGACTTACTTTACTCTGTATGACAGACTCTAGGTCCATCCACCTTACCACAAATAACTCAATTTCATTTATTTTTATGGCAGAGTAATATTCCATTGTATACATGTGCCACATCTTCTTTATCCATTCATCTGTCGATGGACACTTAGGCTGCTTCCATGTCCCAGCTATTGTAAATAGTGCTGCAGTGAATATCGTGGTACATATCTCTTTTTGAATTATGGTTTTCTCAGGGTATATGCCCAGTAGTGGGATTGCTGGGTCATATGGTAGTTCTATTTTTAGTTTTATAAGGGACCTCCATACTGTTCTCCATAGTGGCTATATCAATTTACATTCCCACCAACAGTGCAAGAGGGCTCCCTTATCTCCACATCCTCTCCAGCTTTTATTGTTTGTAGATTTTTTGACGATGGCCATTCTGACCAGTGTGAGAAGATACCTTATCGTGGTTTTGATTTGCATTTCACTAATAATTAATGATGTTGAGCATCCTTTCATGTGTTTGTTGGCATTGTGTATATCTTCTTTGGAGAAATGTCTATTTAGGTCTTCTGCCCATTTTTGGATTGGGTTGTTCCATTTTTTTGATATTGAGCTGCATGAGCTGCTTGTATATTTTGGAGATTAATCCTTTGCCAGTTGCTTCATTTGCAAATATTTTCTCCCATTCTGAGGTTTGTCTTTTCATCTTGTTTATGGTTTCCTTGGCTGTGCAAAAGTTTTTAAGTTTCATTAGGTCCCACCTGTTTATTTTTGTTTTTATATCCTTTTCTCTAGGAGGTGGGTCAAAAAGGATCTTGCTGTGATTGATGTCATAGAGTGTTCTGCCTATGTTTTCCTCTAAATGTTTTATAGTGTCTGGCCTTACATTTAGGTCTTTAATCCATTTTGAGTTTATTTTTGTATATGGTGTTAAGGAGTGTTCTAACTTCATTCTTTTACATGTAGCTGTGCAGTTTTCCCAGCACCACTTATTGAAGAGGATGTCTTTTCTCCATTGTATATTCTTGTCTCCTTTATCTAAGATTAGGTGACCATATGTGCGTGGGTTTATCTCTGGGCTTTCTATCCTCTTCCATTGATCTATATTTCTGTTTTTGTGCAGTACCATATAGTCTTGATTACTGTAGCTTTGTAGTATAGTCTGAAGTCAGGGAGGCTGCTTCCTCCAGCTCTGTTTTTCTTTCTCATGATTGCTTTGGCTATTCAGGGTCTTTTGTGTTTCCATACAATTTATAAAATTTTTAGTTCTAGTTCTGTGAAAAATGCCATTGGTAGTTTGGTAGGGATTGCACTGAATCTGTAGATTGCTTTGGGTAGTATAGTCATTTTCACAATGTTGATTCTTCCAATCCAAGAAGATGGTATATCTCTCCAGGGTCTTATACTTTTCTGCATCCAGGTCTTTTGTGTTCTTAGGTAGGTTTATTCCTAGGTATTTTATCCTTTTTTTGCAATGCTAAATGGGAGTGTTTCCTTAATTTCTCTCTCAGATTTTTCATCATTAGTGTATAGGAAGGAAAGAGATTTATGTGCTTTAACTTTGTCTCCTGCTACATTACCTAATTCATCGATTAGCTCTAGTAGTTTTCTGGTAGCATCTTTAGGAATCTTTATGTATAGTATCATACCATCTGCAAACAGTGTCACTTTTACTTTTTCTTTTCCGATTTGGATTCCTTTTATTTCTTTTTCTTCTCTGATTGCCATGGCTAACACTTCCAAAACTGTGTTGAATAATAGTGGTGAGAATGGGCAACCCTGTCTTCTTCCTGATCTTAGTGGAAATGGTTTCAGCTTTTCACCATTGAGAATGATGTTGGCTGTGGGTTTTTCATATAAGGCCTTTATTATGTTGAGGTAATTTCCTTCTATCACTACTTTCTGGAGAGTTTTCATCACAAATGGGTGTTTAATTTTGTCAAAAGTTTTTTATGCATCTGTTGAGATTATCATGTGGTTTTATCCTTCATTTTGTTAATATGGTGTAATACATTGATTGATTTGCATATATTGAAGAGTCCTTGCATTCCTGGGATAAACCCCACTTGAACATGGTGTATGATCCATTTAATGTGCTGTTGGATTCTGTTTGCTAGTATTTTGTTGAGGATTTTTACATCTATGTTCATCAGTGATATTGGCGTGTAGTTTTCTTTTTTTGTGGCATCTGTCTGGTTTTGGCATCAGCGTGATGGTGGCATGGTAGAATGAGTTTGGGAGTGTCCCTACCTCTGCTATATTTTCGAAGAGTTCGAGAAGGGTAGGTGTAATCTCTTCTCTAAATGTTTGATAGAATTCACCTGTGAAGGCATCTTGCCCTGGGCTTTTGTTTGTTTGAAGATTTTTAATCACAGTCTCATTATCAGTGCTTGTGATTTGTCTGTTCATATTTTCTATTTCCTCCTGGTTCAGTTTTAGAAGGTTCTACTTTTCTAAGAATTTGTCCATTTCAACTAGGTTATGCATCGTATTGGCATATAGTTGCATCTAGTAATCTCTCACGATCCTTTAGATTTCTGCAGTGTCAGTTGTTACTTCTTTTTCATTTCTAATTCTGTTGATTTAAGTCTTCTCCTTTCTTTTCTTGATGGGTCTGGCTAATGGTTTATCAATTTTGTTGATCTTCCCAAAGAACCAGCTTTTAGTTTTGTTGATCTTTGGTATCATTTCCTTCAATTCTTTTTCATTTATCTCTGATCTGGTCTTTATGATTTCTTTCCTTCTGCTAATGTTGGGGTTTTTTTTGGTCTTCTTTCTCTAATTGCTTTAGGTGTAAGGTTAGGTTGTTTATTTGAGGTGTTTCTTGTTTATTGAGGTAGGATTGTATAGCTCTAAACTTCCCTCTTAGAACTGCTTTTCTGCATCCCATATGTTTTGGGTCTTCGTGTTTTCATTGTCATTTGTTTCTAGGTGTTCATTGATTTCCTCTTTGATTTCTTCGTGATCCCTTTGTTATTTAGTAGCATATTGTTTAGCCTCCATGTGTTTCTGTGTTTTACATTGTTTTTTCCTGTAATTGCTATCTGGTCTCATAGCATTGTGGTAAGGAAAGATACTTGATACAATTTCAATTTTCTTAAGTTTACCAAGGCTTGATTTGTGATCCGAGATATGATCTGTCCTGGAGAATGTTCCATGAGCACTTGATAAGAAAGTGTATTGTGTTGTTTTTAGATGGAATCTCCTATAAATATCAATTAAATCTGTCTTGTTTAATGTGTCATTTAAAGCCTATGTTTCCTTATTTATTTTCATGTTGGATGATCTGTCCGTTGGTGAAAGTGGGGTGTTAAAATCCCCTAAAGTCCCCTGTATTACTGTCAATTTCCCCTTTTATGGCTCTTAGCATTTGTCTTATGTATTGAAGTGCTCCTATGTTGGGTGTATTGTAATTGTAAACAAATATTTACAATTGTTATATCTTCTTCTTGGATTGACCCCTTGATCATTATGTAATGTCCTTTGTCTCTTGTAATGGTCTTTATTTTAAAGTCTATTTTGTCTGATATGAGAATTGCTACTCCAGCTTTCTTTTGATTTCCATTTACATGCAATTTCTTTTTTCAGTCCTCTCACTTTCAGTCTGCCCCTAGGTTTGAAGTGAGTCTCTTGTAGATAGCATATATACATGTTTTGTTTTTGTATCAATTCAGCCAATGTTTGTCTTTTGGTTGGAGCATTTAATCCATTTACATTTAAGTAATTATCAATATGTATGCTCCTATTACCATTTTCTTAATAGTTTTGGGTTTGTTATTGTAGGTCTTTTCCTTCTTTTGTGTTTCCTACCTAGAGAAGTTCCTTTAACATTTGCTGTAAAGCTGCTTTGGTGGTGCTGAATTCTCTTAACTTTTGCTTGTCTGTAAAGGTTTTAATTTCTCTGTCAAATCTGAATGAGATCCTTGTTGGGTAGAGTAATCTTGGTTGCACGTTTTTCCCTTTCATCACTTTAAATATGTGCTGCCACTCCCTTCCAGTTTGCAGAGTTTCTGCTTAAAGATCATCTGTTAACATTATGAGGATTCCCTTGTATGTTATTTGTTGCTTTTCCCTTGCTGCTTTTAATATTTTTTCTTTGTATTTAATTTTTGATAGTTTGATTAATATGTGTCTCAGCATGTTTCTCCTTGGATTTATCCTGTATGGGATGCTCTGTGCTTCCTGGAGTTGTTTGACTATTTCCCATGTTTGGGAAGTTTTCAACTATAATCTCTTCAAATATTTTCTCAGTCCCTTTTTTTTTTCTATTCTTTTTCTGGGACCCCTATAATTCGAATGTTGGTGCATTTAATGTTGTCCCAGAGGTCTCTGAGACTGTCCTCAATTCTTTTCGTTCTTTTTTCTGCTCTGAGGCTGTTATTTCCACTATTTTATCTTCCAGGTCACTTATCTGTTCTTCTGCCTCAATTATTCTGCTATTGATTCCTTCTAGAGAAATTTTAGTTTCATTTATTATGTTGTTCATCATTGTTTGCTCTTTAGTTCTTCTAGGTCCTTGTTAAGCGTTTCTTGTATTTTCTCCATTCTATTTCCAAGATTTTGGATCATCTTTACTATGATTAGTTTAAATTCTTTTTCAGGTAGACTGCCTATTTCCTCTTCATTTTTTTGGTTTGGTGGGTTTTTACTTTGCTCCTTCATCTGCTGCATATTTCTCTGTCTTCTCATTTTGCATAACTTACTGTGTTTGTGGTCTCCTTTTCTCAGGCTGCAGGTTCATAGTTTGCGTTGTTTTTGGTGTCTGCCCCCAGTGGGTGAGGTTGGTTCAGTGGCTTGTGTAGGCTTCCTGGTGGAGAGGGCTGGTGTATGTGTTCTGGTGGGTGGTGCTGAATCTTGTCCTTCTGTTGGGCATGGCCACATCCGGTGGTGTGTTTTGGGGTGTTTGTAAACTTAGTATGACTTTCGGCAGCCTCTCTACTAATGGGTGGGCTTGTGTTCCTGTATTGCTAGTTTGGCATGGAGCATCCAGCACTGGAGATTCCTGGCCATTGGCTGGTGCTGGGTCTTAGTGTTGAGACAGAGACCTCTGAGAGAGCTCTCGCTGACTGATATTACGTCGGCCTGGTGGTCTCTGATGGTCCAATGTCCTGTCCCACCTCAGAGGCTCAGCCCTGACACCCAGCCAGAGCACTAAGACCCTGCCAGCCACATGGCTCAGAAAAAAAGGAAGAAAAGAAAAGAAAAGAAAAGAAAAGAAAAAGAACACATAAGATCCCAAACCAAATGGTAAAAGCATAACTAAACAGACAAAAATCACACAAAGAAACATACACACACACTCATAAGAAGAAAACAAACAAACAACAACAAAATAATGAACAGTCAGGACCCCAGAACTAATGGTAAAAGCAAACCTAAAGAGACAAAATCACACACAAAAAACATACATATACACACTCACAAAAAGAGAAAAAAGGAAAAATTAATAAAAAATGATAAAATTTTAAAAAATGAAATTAAAAATTTTAAAAAAGAAGAGAGCAACCAAACCAATAATCAAATCCACCAGTGACAACAAGCACTAAAAACTAAACTAAGGTAAACATTAAAAAAACACAAACAAATCAGAGACAGCAAGCAAACCCCAAGTCTACAGTTGCTCCCAAAGTCTACAATTTCCATTTTGGGAAAATTCATTGTATATTTAGGTATTCCACAGATGCAGGGCTCATTAAGTTGATTGTGGGGTTTTAATCTGCTGCTCCTGAGGCTGCTGGGAGAAAGTTCCCTTTCTCCTTTTTGTTTGCACAGCTCCTGGGGTTCAGCTTTGGATTGGCCCTGCATGTCGGTCACCTGGGGGTGTCTGTTTCCTGCCCAGACAGGAGGGCGTTAAAGGAGTGGCTGATTATGGGGCTCTGGCTCACTCAGGCTGGGGGGAGGGAAGGGTACTCTAGTCATAATTGGAATGGGGGCAAGCCTGCAGCAGCAGAGGCCAACATGACGTTACAACAGCCTGCAGTGTGCCGTGTGTTCTCCCAGGGAAGTTGTCCCTGGATCACGGGACCCTGGCAGTGGTGGGCTGCACTGGCTCCCAGGAGGGGAGGTGTGGATAGTGACCTGTGCTTGCACACAGGATTCTTGGTGGCTGCAGCAGCAATGTTAGCGTTCCATGCCCGTATCTGGGGTCGAAGGTGATAGTCACAGCTCACACCCATCTCTGGAGCTCATTTAAGCAGTGCTCTGCCTTCTGTGGGAAGAGAGGGAAGGAATCTCCTTTCCTTGCACACCCTGAAACAATGGTCTCTTGACTTTTAGGCAGCTCCAGACTTTTTCCTGGACTCCCTCCCAGCTAGCTGTGGTGCACTAGCCCCCTTCAGGCTGTGTTCATGCAGCCAACCCCAGTCCTCTCCCTGGGATCGGACCTCCGAAGCCCAAGCCTCAGCTCCCAGCCCCGCCCATCCTGGCAGGTGAGCAGACAAGCCTCTCGGGCTGGTGAGTGCCGGTCGGCACCGATCCTCTGTGCGGGAATCTCTCCGCTTTGTCCTCCGCACCCCTGTTGTTGCACTCTCCTCCATGGCTCCAAGCTTCCCCCACCACCCACCCCCTGACTCTGCCAGTGAAGGGGCTTCCTAGTGTGTGGAAACTTTTCCTCCTTCACAGCTCCCTCCCAGAGGTGCAGGTCCCATCCCTCTTCTTTTGTCTCTGTTTTTCCTTTTTTTCTTTTGCCCTACCCAGGTACGTGGGGAGTTTCTTGCCTTTTGGGAAGCCTGAGGTCTTCTGCCAGCATCCAGTAGGTGTTCCGTAGGAGTTGTTCCACATGTAATTGAATTTTTGATGTATTTGTGGGGAGAAAGGTGATCTCCACGTCTTACTCTTCCACATCTTGAAGGTCTCCCCTATAAATATTATTAATAAGAGAAAAATGCTTTTAGAAAATGTGGAATGGTAATTTCAAGGGAAATAAATTAGGCAAAATAACTAACCTTTTAGCTTAAATATGACTGTCCCAACTCAGAATAGTGTCTCTAGATGAGGCAAAGTGGCATGCTTACTGTAAAGTAATTTTCTTTAATGCTTAGGTCTTAACCAATAATAGCTTTGATTCTCAAAAATGAGCTTTGCTTAACTTCTTGTAGTAGAAATCAATCAGCTATTAAAAAAGCACTTGGTGGAGGGCCTCAATGCATTTCCTAGGGTGTAACTGAAAACAAAGTTTGTAACATTCTTCAGTCTGCATTATGTAATTAAATACATCAACAATTTTGTTGTATTTAACCTCAGTATTTAACTTCAAATGTATTTCATTTCAAAAATGAACAAAAAATGTTTGTAGAAGATCATTATGTATGTTTGTTTAAAAGATGTAAAGCCTCTTTAAATGTTTTGTAGATTTCAATATTAATTTTTCATAATTCTATATGAAAATCTACTTGCACACAGTTTTTCCCCATAACAGTATTTTATATTTATTAATAACTAAGAAGTTAAAACATTTAATTATGCCCCACGATATCTGTAGAAGGTAGAGTATTCCACAGTAGAATATGTTTTGTCAGTTTTTCTCCTTCATAGCCCATCCCTAATTCATATAATAACAATAATAAAAATTTCATGCACAAAAATTTTCAAATAATTTTCCTATGATTGAGTACCTAACACACAAAAATATTAATTGGTAATCCCAATGCTAAAAAATTCACCTCTCTTAGAGAAAAATGCAATGCAGTAATTCAAAGCTGTGTCATATCATCAATTTTCTGAAAGAAATATTGTCATACTTTGTCTTCTTTAGGAAAGAATTCTAAAGAGTTCCTGAACTGCAGCAGAGTGTATGGGGATTAACAACACAAGAAGTCCATTTTATATAGCATTTAAGAAATAGTTAACACACTATGGTAGACACAAGTTGTTGTCCACTCAATACTGATTTCTTACTTTGCTGATCCTATGAGAACTCTGATTTTCTGTGTAGTGACATAACTCAGTTAAAAAATTAGATTTACTAGCCTCCCCACAGCCTCTGTGATCCAGTTCTGGTCAGTGAGATATAAAGGAAAGACCCCTGGGGGTTTTTAGGAAAGTTTTGTTATCTCTATACAGGTGCCAGTGCTTCCTCTTTTGGTCTTTCAATCTTCTAGATTTAAGTAGCATTGACATATATACACTACCAAACGTAAAATAGATAGTGGGAAGCAGCTGCATAGCACAGGGAGATCACCTTGGTGTTCTGTGACCGCCTAGAAGGATGGGATAGGGAGGGTGGGAGGGAGACACAAGAGGGAGGGGATATGGGTATATATGTATACATATAGCTGACTCACTTGGTTATATAGCAGGAACAAACACAACATTGTAAAGCACTTATACTCCAAAAAAGATGTTAAAAAAACAAACAAACGTAACTGTCGGCAGTACGGTAGAAATTTTGTGATCATGCAACAAGTACACAAGATAAAAGTTACATGCAAAACATTGCTGAAGAAGAGGCTGGCAGGGTTGTCACTCTGGATATGTTATTTTTATGTACAGGCACATTCAATGCTGATAGCTGGATCTTTGTGAAATGTGCTTTGCAGGACGATAAATCACCTTGATAGCACAATGCACTGCCCAGGCAGGTGTAGAGCAGGCTCCCCGAGATGACATTCATTCCTCTCAATCCAAAATCCATGATCTACAGAGAGCACCCTGCTCTCTGTGTATGACTAACCATTTTACAGTTCTCATACCAGTACTAAACTGGAAAAGGAAATTTGTCATACTGGCTTAAGTTAAATATCAAAAGTTATACTAAAAGTTGATATTTGTGACATCAGAGAATAGAACGAAAGGCAGTTTTCTCTGATACTCCATTGAGGATGCATACTTGAAAAAAAAAAAATTACTGTCGTCTTGAAGTAGCAAAGTAGTTTTAAATACACTATAGATGTCTGATAACTCTCCTTCTCGGTAGCAAGGCTATCAACATGTCCTATGACATGAACAAAACTGATAATATCTATTGAATTGAATTGCTATGGGTATAGTTCTCATGAAACAAAATTAAAGATTAGTGTTCTGTGTTAGTCAGTTAAACTGTTTGTTTTAGCCTTAGATGGATTCATATAATTGAATGGGCTTAAATTGGACAATTAAGTGAATTTCATAGTATGTAAATTAAACTTAAATAAAGCTGTTGAACAAGCAAACAAAGAAATGAAACCAATTGAATCTGCCTTTTCACAAATATCAATTTCTTGTAACAAAGTTTACTAGCTGTTACCAGGAAGGGAAAACAATAATTTCACTGACTGTAAAATAGAAGTGATAGGAAATGATAGGAATCACTGTTGATTAATTAGAACATGTTTTATACTATTTATTCCTGGTAAAAAACAAAAAAAACAAAAAAAAAATAGATTTATCTTCTTTTGTACTTCACTCTGTGTATCCTGCTCCTCAATAGCGACTGTCGCAGAAAATTAGTTGCATGATAATTAATTTTTGAATACTGAATAGATGGATGACAGGAAATATTCCAATTGTATTGTTTAGTCTTTAAACCTGATTAAGCATCATCTGTGGATTGCAGTCACCAAGCAATTCAATTTTTCTCCATATATTTATATTTATTCTAAGAGGCTATTTCTTCCCCTGAAATGTACTGCAATCGCATTGACTTCCTTAGATTTTCTCCTAATCAAATATCTTTGATATTTAAAATGAAATCTAGACTGAATTAGGATAATATTATTTCTTTCTATCTATTTATCTATCTATGTAGTATCTATTATAATATGATTGCTAATGCAGTGATATCACATTACATAAATATGGTACAGGATTATCTATATTCACTATACTGTGCATTGGATTTCTAGGGCTTATTTACTACTTGTTACAAGTTTGTACCCTAAAGACAATCACTCTTATTCCCTGAGCCCCTCCATCCCCTGGTAACCACCATTTTACTCCCTGTTTTTTACAAGTTTAATGTTTTTAGATTTTACACATAAGTGGTGTTATGACAGATCCTTTAAGATGTGGACACGACTATGATTTTGTGGCCCTCCAAACCAAATCCCACATAGTGACTTACACTTGGAAATATGTTTCTAATTTTCCTTACTCAGGAGATATATTATCTAACTTTAACTACAATATTATGTCTATAAAAGTTCTGTAGAAAAAAAATGTTATTTTTATTACATTTTCTAATGTGTGCCTCATCTTTGGTCTTCTATAAACATCCTTTTAAAATTTTTCTATTTCTGTCAGTCATGTAACCTTATAGTTTAGGATCTTTATTTTTTTTTTTTTTTTTTTTTTTTTTTTTTTTTTTTGTGATATGTGGGCCTCTCACTGTCGCGGCCTTTCCTGTTGCCGGACGCGCAAGCTCAGCAGCCAAGGCCCACGGGCCCAGCCGCTCCGCGGCACGCGGGATCCTCCCGGACCGGGGCACAAACCCGCATCCCCCGCATCGGCAGGCGGACTCCCAACCACTGCGCCACCAGGGAGGCCCTAGGATCTTTCTTAAATGGAGGACAGAAAATTAGTATCTAACTGCTGTTAGAAAACTAAGTATTTGGGGGGATCATCATAAAAAAAGTCATTAGTGAGTTGCAAGATCACAAAGAAAACTATTCCTGACAAATAAAAGCAACATATTTAATATGTATATAGTTGAAAAATGAATTCCTAGAATGCAAACTCCTTGAGAATTTCCATTACTCATCTTTATATCTTCCATAATGATTTGCACATTGTGTGACATATACATGAGAACACTATATTTATAGAAATAAAATGTGATTCATGGAGGGTGGTTTCCAAAATAACATGAGTTTCTAATATAACTCTCATTTTATGTTATTACCATAATTTACCATAATTACTTCATTTTTCAAACATTTTCCTCTTATTGAATTTAGACAGGTTGAGTGTCCGAATCAGAAAAGAATAATGAAGTTGTAGTCTTGAGAATATTTATTTTTTCCTCTCTCTCATTTTCTTTTTTCTTTGGTCTTATATACCTAACTCTTACAACATTTTGCAATACGCCTGTCTTTTAATTTTTACATAAATGGCTGAAGTTCCCATCCCATGCAGTTTGGGAAAAGTGCTGTCCCAGTATTTTTTTTTTTTTTTTCGGTACGCGGGCCTCTAACTGTTGTGACCTTTCCCGTTGCAGAGCACAGGCTCCGGAAGCGCAGGCTCAGCCGCCATGGCTCACGGGCCCAGTCGCTCCGCAGCATGTGGGACCTTCCTGGGCCGGGGCACGAACCCATGTCCCCTGCATCGGCAGGCGGACTCTCAACCACTGCACCACCAGGGAAGCCCCCCCCGCCCCCCCCCAGTATTTTTTTAAAGGTTCAAGTAGAAACAGGGAGGAAGATTCTCTTTGACTTGCTAGGTCCCAAGTCCAATTTTAGCTCTCAGGGCTACTATCTTCAGTCTGCCTCTGCTGGAGAACAGAGTCCCCATTCCTTCAATGCCCAAAACACTGCTAACACAGGATCCTGGAGGAACTAGAATTTTTTGAAGGTTCAGGAAGTGTGGGAGGTAATTATGACTCATGCAAAAGGAAATAAACTGGAAACAGAAAATTAAATGTTCCAAATTCTTCATTAATCTGTCTCATTGGAAATTTAAACCACCATTTTATTTCAATGAGGCCCCCCTCTCACTCTTTGGGACACTTTTTCTTGTTTCTATCTTCTCAACAACTTCCAGAATATTCTACAGAAACTCAATTGTTATTATGCAGAGAAATATGGAACTTCTTTTACTTCTCTTTGTTCACCTGACACCTGCAAAGGGGCGTTCCCCTTCTCCAAGGAACAATACAGTACGAGTGTTTTCTTCTAAGAGTAATTGTCCTTCCTTCACAGAGATACATGTCAGTCTTCTTTTGAAACACATGAATTTCCCATTTTGTTAACAAAATATTTCCCCAAAATTCATGGCTTAAGCATTTCAGTAACTCAGCCATATTTCTCATCCTTTTCTGTATATCTACTACCAGTTATCATTTTTATTTACAGTAATTTACACACTACAAGCCCTATTTGTTCTCTTTGTATTTCTTGACACTGGCTTGTTTTTCTTCTTCACCTTTTTTTTTTTTTTTCTCACTGTATTGCCCCACTTTAGTCACTAAAATTTCATATGCTTTTTCTTTAAAAAAAGGCTTTCCTATTTTTTCTCTAAATCTGATGATAACTAAGGAGTTTCACAGAATGAGAATTATAAAAAAACTGCTATGATATCGACAAAGCCTATGGGCTATTCTTGTGGGGGAAAAAAAAAAAAAGCTCTTCCTACTGGGAATGTACTTTCTTCTTCCCTTTTTTTTTTTTTTTCTCACTGTATTGCCCCACTTTAGTCACTAAAATTTCATATGCTTTTTCTTTAAAAAAAGGCTTTCCTATTTTTTCTCTAAATCTGATGATAACTAAGGAGTTTCACAGAATGAGAATTATAAAAAAACTGCTATGATATCGACAAAGCCTATGGGCTATTCTTGTGGGGGAAAAAAAAAAAAAGCTCTTCCTACTGGGAATGTTCAGGTACATGAATACATGCACAGCCCCAGGAGTCCGCCAAAATGTACTGACGGCAAGCTTTGGTGTGTGCACACCTGTGCTTGCAAAAGACCCATAGGAGACTGTCATTCTTAGTTTGTGAAGCATTCTTCCAAAGCAGGAGTAAGTTAAGTATTAAGAGATGAGGGCTTTGTGGTCCCAATCCTTCCCTGTGCAGAAGCTGTGTGTGCAAACCAAAGAAAACTGAAATAAAAGCAAATGTCATAAATAGCTTTGAAAAGCCCTCTGCTATCTATCAACTTATAATGTTATACATATTATAAATTGTGATATACTTATTAGAAATTATGTGTATGTGTGTCAGTATCATACAGTTATGGCCCACAATTGACATTTGTTCCACATTCTCGAAGCATTTATTTATGTATTCATTGTGTGAATAAATATTTATGATGCCTTATATGTGGCATTTCCTCTGTTAGCTGAGCATTTATGGTTTTACTTATAGTTTTGCTGACACAACCTCTACCCACTCAAAATGCTCAGTTCCCTCTAATATCATCACTTGAAAACAAATCCAGCAACAGAAAGTATGCCTGTCAAGGTGGTTCATTGTTGTTCACATTCCTTCAGTCCTGCCAAACACTGGTGAACTGCTCCCTCCAGCTGACTGCTTGATTGACTGCTAGATGTAGCTGATTGATAGGGGTGGTAGACCCAAAGGAATAGTCTTTTGTTTAAGGCACTTGATAATTATATGTAAATACAGTCAATAATATTAACACTTTTGCTTCTTTGAGTTTAATTAAAAGCCAGGCAAGGTGAATGACTCATGGAAACCAATTTTATTTTTAGAATTAATTGTTCTCTACCCGGTACTTCTTAAGTATATGGCTTTTTATCTGTAGCTGTAGTTCTCAATCTTTATGTTGCCTCAACATCTTTCAGTATTCACATTTGTAGCACATTCTCTTCAGGAATATTAAAAATGATGATTCTCAATGGACAAAAGAAAGAAAGTATTGGACAGTAGGGCAGGAGCATAGAATACTCAGACATGGAGGCTAAAGCTTTTAATTTTTTTTCAATTTCTTTTGTCATCGCTTTCTCAATGAACCATTCTGATATTCTATTTGTGGGCTACTGCAATCAAATCATGACTTTCAGTAACTACATTTATGGAAGAAAATGATCATGGTATAGTGGAAACAGTTAGTGGTTGTGACTTCAGAAAAGTAATTTATTCTGTCTGAGTCACTATTTTGTCATCTGTAAAATGAGGAAACCAATGAATACCTTACATGATTATTTTAGAGATGAGAGACAATATATTCATGATACCCTGGATAGCTCCTAATGTTTGCCTGCAGTTATGATTTATGTACCCATTTTGATTAATGTAGTCATTGTTTGTATTTTTATGTTATATATGTGAATACACTATATTATTCTTGAGATGAAATATGCCTATCTTGCTTTTGTTTAAACACACCTCCTAGCATACAACATCACATTATGATAAGTGATTAAAACATGTCTGTTGCCATTTTGTGTTATGTGTATTTTACCACAATAAAAAAAAGAAGGAAATGTCTGTTGCCTTAAATTTAATTTTCTCATCTCCATAAAACTTTTCTTATCTTTGATATGATTTTCCAACTGTTTAGATATGTGCCATTGAAGAGCACTGGTGTTGTTTGTTCCATGCAAGTGCAGCATGGTATTCTAAGCAAGCAATTGGAGCTTGATTTATAACTCTCATTCATAGGATAAATTGTGCACAGTCTTATATACTCAGAAGCTAAATAATTTTGATGGGGCATAGTTTAATGACTACTTTAGGCAAATAGAATCTATTTTTTCATAAGGTAAAATAGGACAGGAATATCTCTGGGAAAAAATACTGTAACAGTACGTTAAGTAATATCTAGAACAAATTGAACATACAAAACACTTTTGGTCTAAAGATGTGTCTTCATATCAAACATACAAAGAAGAACTTTTGCTGATCCTTCTCAAACTCTTCCAGAAGATTGAAGAGGAGAGAATACTACAAAGACATTCTATGAAGCCACCATCACCCTGATACCAAAATCAGACAAAGATACCACCAAAAAAGAAAATTATAAGCCAATATCTTTGATGAATGTAGATGCAAAAATTCCCAGCAAAATACTAGCAACTGAATCCAACAACACATAAAGAAGATCATACACCATGACCAAGTGGGATTCATCCCAAGTTCACAAGGATAGTTCAACATACACAAATCAATCAATTTGACACACCATATCAACAAAAGAAAAGAAAAAAACACATGATTATCTCAATAGGTGCAGTAAAAGCATTTGACAAAATTCAACAACCATTCATGATAAAAACTCTACCAAAACGGGTATAGAGGGTATGTATCTCAGCATAATAAAAGCTATTTATGACAAACCCACAGCCAATATAATACTCAATGGTGAAAAGCTGAAAGCCATCCCACTAAACTCTAAAACAGGACAAGGATGCCCACTCTCATTTCATCTAGTCAACATAGTATTGGAAGTCCTAGCCGCAGCAATCAGGCAAGAAAAAGAAACAGTGTATCCAAATTGGAAGGGAAGAGGTAAAATCATCACCATATGCAGATGACATTATACTATATATAGAAAATCCTAAAGACTCCACACAAAAACTACTAGAACTGATTAATGAATTCAGCAAGGTAACAGGATACAAGATTAACATAAAGAAATTGGTTGTATTTCTTTACACTAACAATGAAATAGCAGAAAAGGAATGTAAACAAACAATAACTTTTAAAATCTCACCAAAAGCATTAGAATACTTAGAATAAACCTGACTAAGGAGGTGAAAGACTTATATGCTGAGGACTATAAAACATCAATAAAGGAAATTAAAGATGATTCAAAGAAATGGAAAGGTATCCCATGCTCTTGGATTGAAATAATTAATATTGTTAAAATGGTGATACTACCCAAAGCTATCTACAGATTTAATGCAATCCCTATCAAATTACCCATGACATTTTTCATAGAACTAGAACAAATAGTCCTAAAATTTATATGGAAAAATAAAAGACCCAGAATTGCCAAAGCAATCCTCAGGAAAAAGAACAAGGCAGGAGGCGTAGCCCTCCCAGACTTGAGAAAATATTACAAAGCCACAGTAATCAAAACAGCATGATATTGGTGTAAAAATAGACATATGGATCAATAAAACAGAATAGAGAGCCCAGAAATAAACCCACACACCTATGGTCGATTAATCTTCCACAAAGGAGGCAAGAATATACAATGGGGAAAAGACAGTCTCTTCAGAAAGTGGTTTTGGGAAAGTTGGACAGCAGCATGCATATCAGTGAAGTTAGAACACACCCTTATACCATACACAAAAATAAACTCAAAATGGCTTAAAGACTTAAGTATAAGACAAGACACCATAAAACTCCTGGAAGAGATCATAGGCCAAACATTCTCTGACATAAATCGTATCAGTGTTTTCTTAGGTCAGTCTCCCAAGACAATAGACATAAAAATAAACAAATGGGACCTAATCAAACTTACAAGCATTTGCATAGCAAAGGAAACCATAAGAAAAAAGACAACCTATGGAATGGGAGAAAATATTTGCAAACAATGCAACCAACAAGTGCTTAATTTCCGAAATATACAAACAGCTCATACAATTCAACAACAACCACAACAAGAAAAACCCCAAACAACCCAATTGAGAAATGGGTAGAAGACCTAAATAGACGTTTCTCCAAAAAAAGACATACAGATGGCCAATAGGCACATGGAAAGATGCTCAACATTGCTAATTATCAGAGAAATGCAGATCAAAACTACAGTGGGGTACCAGCTCACACCAGTCAGAATGGCCATCATTAAATAGTCTACAAATAACAAATGCTGGAGAGGGTGTGGAGAAAAGGGAACCCTCCTATACTGTTGGTGGGAATGTAAATTGGTGCAGCCACTATGGAAGACAGTATGGAGGTTCCTCAGAAAACTAAAAATAGAATTACCATATGATCCAGCAATCCCACTCCTGGGATTAGACAAAACTCTAATTCAAAAATATACACACACCTCTATGTTCATAGCAGAACTATTCACAATAGCCAAGACATGGAAACAACCTAAACGTCCGTCAACAGATGAATGGATAAAGAAGATGTAGTGCATATATACAATGGAACACTACTCAGCCATTAAAAAAAAACAAAACAAAACAAATAATGCCATTTGCAGCAACATGGATATAACTAGAGATTATCATGCTAAGTGAAGTAATTCAGAAAGAGAAAAACAAATACCATATGATATCACTTAGATGTGGAATCTAAAATATGGCACAAATAAACCTATCTACAAAACAGAGACAAACTCACAGACCTAGAGAATATACTTGTGGTTACCAAGGGGGTGCAGAGGTGGAAGAGAGATGGCCTGGGAGTTTGGAGTTAGTAGATGCAAACTATTACATAAAGAATGGATAAATGAGGTCCTACTGTATCGCACAGGGAACTATATTCAATATCCTGGGATAAACCGTAATGGAAAAGAACAGAAAACAAGAATGTATATATGTGTATAACTGAGTCACTTTGCTGTACAGCAGAAATTAACACAACATTGTAATGCAACTATATTTCACTAAATAAATAAAGATATATCTTTAGGATATGGACTATGATCCTTAGTGGAAAGACTTGGAATCAGCAAACTGTGGTCTGGATCCTGATTTCACTTATTATTTTTGAAGTATAATTTGGAAACGTTATTTAGCCTTTCACAGACCCATTTGAATGGCATTTGGAAGCATTGAATAAGACAACATAGATGAGCATATACAACCCAGTACAAAATATGAGCATGTTAAGAGATTAAAGATATGTATATAAAGAGTGAGCATGCCTGTGCATACAACTGTATTGAATAGATGCCGAATTAACCTGTTAAAAACTCTGATCATTGAAATATTTCTATATTAGAAAAACAAAGACAGGTATCAGCTGGAATATAACTCATGCAGTATTTCAGGACAGAGGGGATGCTGATTAGGGTCCAGCTAGTGTGGTGCTCTACTCTGCAATTGTTGGAAAAGAGGGGCCTCAGTTATATTAGGGGTCCTGTAGAGAAGAGAAACAGACTAACTTGACTATCCTAAGGAATATATTTGATGGAAACTACGATTATATCCTATGCTAAGAGCATCCAGTTCCTAGTCGTGTCCTGCTCTTTCACCTTCAAGTCAAAGTTGGTGAGCATTCCTCTGAAGTCCAAAGGGTGTAATCACCTATCATGATCTCTTCAAGGCACATAAACATTGAAACACATACATTTAGAACTCTCTCTCTCTCCTTCTCCCATTTCTCTTTTCCCCAAATCATCATTTATATACATACATTGTTTTGTTTTAATTTCACACACAGTTATCAAAAGCTACAACTTTTTTATGGATGGAAATTATGCCTATTTTCAATTATTACTATACTGTTTCCTATTTACAATAGTCTCCTCATGCAATAACTTTGGATTTATGGTAATTTTTAACTCATTTCATAATTTCAAACACATAGGTATTTTAAAGGTAACTTTTAGAAATATTTTATTATTTATTGAGTCAAATTAGACACATGCAATACAGAAAACCACTTTCTTGACCTTTGGATTCCAAGGATTACTATCACAGATTTTATTATTCTATGTATCTACTAAGTTGTAATACAATTAGCTATAAAGAAAACAATAACAAATCTTTGATCTCAATGTGCAAAATTATAAAATGGTAGTGATGTTCTTAAAAAAAAAGATGAAACTAATAATTCTCAGAAGACTTCCATATTTGAAAATATAGGTTCACATCAAATATTTCACCAAAATAATCTCATTATCAAGAACATGAACAATTCTGGAATATAGACTGGAATTTCTGGTTCCCAAATGAATACAGCTCTTCACAGAAATGATAAAACAGCCAGAGTTTGAAAAGACAGGCATATATAAACAGACATAGAATTTATCTGCCATTGAGAAGCTGCAGCATTTACAGTATTTAAAAATGTTCCCACTTGCCAGGGACAGAAAGAAGATTCCATGTGGATTTCCATAAGGCATCCCTGACTAAGAGACCTGGAGCAGGCAAGACTAGAAACTACTTCCCTAGATGAGGCCCATGTTCATCTGAGGAAGATAGACTCACCATAAAGGCTTAGATGGATTGACTCTACTTTCTCTCTCTCTGGGAACTCATGGAGTACATTCAGGGCTGTCCACATTGCTTTTCTCTTTTCTAATATTGATAAAGGCTTTTTTTATTACCATGCCCATCATGTGGGTCATTGGAGTGAAAGGTTCTTAATCTTTCTTCTTGTGACTTGAAAAAATATATATATTCTCTTATTCTAGAAATATTGAACTTCCCTCCTTGTATTTTCTTCTTTTGTTCAAAAGCTAGGGCCTTTTCTCAGGAGTAGTCAGTCATACCAATGTGTCAGTTTTCTTCTGATGATTTTATATAGTATCGTGAGAAGATATTGTCAGATTTATGAATAATCCTTGTATACAATTATCCACACTGTATAGTTCTTTAGTACCCTGACTAGTAAATGGAATTTTTAAATCCATACATTAAGGATTTAACTATAAACCAATTAACTAATATGCCTACAGCCAAAATGAATACATATTTAATATACAATTTTGCATTTGGAATACAATTTAAATAATGTATCAGTTTTATGTTCTATTAGCATGAATTATGTGAAATATGTCGCTGAGATTGATCTATAGCTGATTATTCTCATTCCAATAAACCATGAGATTTAATTTTCTTTTGTATTTGAAAAGTCAGAGAATCACCTGCAGCAATTACTAAATATTGGGATATATGTGGGAGGAGAATCATATTTTTAGAACATAAAACAAGTGTTATTTTCTACTTCTCTGGATATTTTCCTCTTTTTAAAAATAATATGTGTTTCAACTAAAACTTCCATTATTTCTATAACTCATATAAAAGGAAAATCACTCGTAATATTCATTTCAAGTAATTCGTTCATTCAGTCAGTATTTGTTGCTTGCCCTGTATGTGTAAGACTCTGAAATGTTAACTTTTGTTCAGTTAATAGAATAAAATCAGGGTCTAAATTGCTGACATCTTCCTTCTCTGATTTTAACAAAATACTACCAGGAAACAAAAATGAAGCTTCCAAACTGGCACTCACAATTATTTAAATTAACTATGCCCATCATATTTTCCCTGTAGAATGAGACGGATATGCCCAATCTTATTTGAAGCCACTTTTATAAACAGTAAATATGTTGTCTTATTGAGAACAACTGGGTGTCTCCTGTGATCTCTTTGTAGCTGATAAATCATGTTCAAAACAGGATTCAACCAAAAAATGTTGTCAGTGGTGACAGCATTTAGACAAATTCAGCTCTCTGTCACTAAAGTTTATGTTGATTATGCAATATGCCTGTATCCTGTGTAGCATATCTTTGCCCATAAAGCACATTGACACAATTCCTTTTAAGTTTATCATAAATGTATTTTCAACCTCCAAATCAAGACACAAATTTTAAAAAGAGTGTTTAGAGATTTATTTACATGAAAGCTTTAGAGAGATGAAAAAAAATCTATACTTAAGCTAATGGTCTTTATTAAAAAATATGAATAATCCACTACAGTTATCTGAAACACAGTTGGTCTATAGTTGTCTCACTTTTGAAATCTATGAAATAAAGCAATTTATTTGCTTTAGTAATTAAATGGTCTTTTCTGTGGGGACATGTAAAACTATATTGGGTAGCAAAACTCCCTCAAATTCTAATCAAAATTCTAGGTTTTCATTGGCTTCCAGGGCTCCAATTTAAAGAGATAGTTATTTGAATGAGATGTAATATTGCATTTTCTTCGAAGTCCAGACATGATCTGAAAAAAGAAAAAAATTACTGGTGAGCTCTGGGAAGCAAATTTAACAAGGGAGTGAACACTGGACCCAGATTCAGATGACAGAGTTTCATTTCTGCTCCGACATATACTCCATATGTGGCCCAATTAAATTAGTTCTTGACCCTGAGCATCAACTTTCTCCTGTATGAAATGTGAATAAATATGCCTCCCTTAATTTCCTGTCAGGATATATATGAACATTAAAATCTTACACATTTGGACACACACATGCAGGATCAGACACATGTAAAGCTTTATGTGTTCTAAGGAATTATCAATATAATTTAATTGGAGTAAAGTGGCACTGCAATATATATTCTAAGTAAATAAGTGTGGAAATGCATACTCTTATTCGACAGTAGGTAAACAGCAGTGCAATCAAACCTATTTTGACTTCTATGTTTGAGCTTTTGATTGGTGATGTTGAAGATTAACTCACTTCTGGAAGTTGTTTATCCTCCTCACACACTTAAGGAAATTCAACTTTGGTTCTAATCAAAGTTAAAGGTTGCTATACCTGGTATTTGCAATAAATTCTGACTTCAACTCTTAGAGTTGAAGTTATCCAAAATGTCAGCTTGAAGAGAACTAACCTGGTCCTGATTGCAGCCCCCAGGATGCTGATTGCCATGGGGAAAGCTGTATAAAGGACAAACCTGTGTGTCACTGTCAGGGAAGGAACAATAATTGTGATTTTATGACTAATTTTATAACTGATTGTATGTCAGGCAAAAAAATTCTATTACATTTTTAGGCTTTGAATGTGTTCTAAGAGTAGACAAGTTATTTCTGCTGTATGAGCAGATCAGCGATTATTGATTTGGTCTCTTTCTGGCTGGCGAGATGATATTTAACATGCAAGAGCCCTGCATGCTTAGAGTTAACACTGCAGTGATATTTTTAAAACGTATCCTTTGTAGCAAAGATACAACATGACCACAATTTATGCCCTTAATGTGTACTTGTTCAATAAAAAAAAACATTAGTTTGGAGACAGAAGGTCAAGGCAGAAAAAGAAAATAATTATGAGTGTATCCTTCCAACAAATTGTGACATTGTTCTATATGCACACACAGTCCTGGAGCTATAATTCTATTACCCATCCATTTCACACATACACACATGAATGTGTGCACAGAATCGCACACTAGGAAAGAGGTATTTTATTGTACCACAGGCAATCAAGTGAAATAAAGGACAAAACTCTGGGTTCAGTCAACACTAATTACCTGAGACCCCCTCTGTTTCAGGCCTTGTCCTAGGTATGCACTACTCCCAAACTGTAGCAAGATTGCCTCTCCTCATTATGTAATTTCTCTTCTAGATATCCTTCTTGAAGTGTCACCCAAGCCTCTCGCCTTATTAGATTATGTGATATATAGTTGACCTTGTCATTTATTTCTTCAACAAAAATTCATTAACATTCAATAAGCACTAACATTTATCTCCCACAAAATGCCAGAGACTCTAGTAGGCAATAGGAACAAAAGATAAAGATTACTCACCCCACACACATACATACGCACACAGAGATTAATTATAAATTAATTATGCCAAGAGTTTCTTTGGTATTTTATTTTAAGATACTGAGAATTTTCAGGAATGGATATGGAGGGAAGTACAGATTACTAATTATATAGAAATAATAAAATCCTTCCCAATTAGAAATTCCCAAAAAAAACGCATTAAATTATTTTAGATGGTTTTAAAAGTTTTAACTTTTTTTTAACTTTTCAAAACATAAAGTTGATTTCAATTATTTTACACAATTTCTAAGGATATTTATTGCTTGACATTGAAAAAATATGGTTTATCTTTTACTAATTCTGAAAGTGGAGATTTAGAGTTAGTATGAATTTAACAAACAGTAAGGTAATTGCCACTGAAATAATTATATGTTTTGAAACTTAATTTTAAAAGGTGTTGCTAAACTTCACTGTCTAAATGTCAAAGGTAGTTCAGATGTTGTTTTATAGTGCCCTTGTTTCTTTCTGAGTGTTCTTTGCATTTTCAAAGAATTTTCTGCAAATACTTAATAAAGCCCTCTGTAGTTCAGAAATGTAGGTATAAACTTGGAATCTACAATACTTAAGATCATATAGTCAACTCCTTTGGTATTACAGGTATAATCACTTAACCAAATTATACTTAAAGAAACACGAAAGCTACTTTTGTGTATACTGAATCACTTTTCCATCTTAGGTGATTGTGTTTGATGAGTTGAAATGGACAAGGTTTACCATTTTTTTCAAATAAATTTAAATTAATATAGAGTTATTACTACTTTATTTAATATATCTACAGTAATGGCTTAATTAAAATCACATCTTTTGTTGTTGTTGTTGTTGTTTTTGCGGTACGCGGCCCTCACTGCTGTGGCCTCCCCCGTTGCAGAGCACAGGCTCCAGACGTGCAGGCTCAGTGGCCATGGCTCATGGGCCCAGCTGCTCTGCGGCATGTGGGATCTTCCCAGACCGGGGCACGAACCCATGTCCCCTGCATCGGCAGGCGGACTCTCAACTACTGCGCCACCAGGGATGCCCAATCACATCATTTTTGAGACAAACTATACAATTTATTTTTCTTCATTCTTTGTAATAATATTTTTAATCCCCCAACAATTTTCTCCACAGATTCTTATCACTAGCTTGAGGTGGTCCTTGATTGAGTGTTCACAGTGGAGAAAACATTTATGATATCTCTAGTTGTAATTATAACCCCCTGGGTTTTTTTTTTTTTTGCAACAATGCAAATAGTAGTGATTTAGTGAATTTGAAATAGAGTGAGTTCTGCTATAAAGCCTGTTTTGTAAACACAAATGTACTCCAATGTGACAATTTTTGCATAATGCAAATTTTGCATTTTGTATGCACTATTTTATCCATAAGAAACACTAGGTGAACACAGAAGACTGCATCCAGCGGAATACACAAAATGTGCAAACATGCACATTTCAGACTTCTACCAGCTACCTCACTGCATTTGTAATGAGCCCCACACCTACCCACATCAGGTTTTGCAACTTTCCCATCTGATTTCAGAGAACCCTCCTGCCATCACTTGACTGTAATTCAAGTTGCAACTCTTGCAACACCCATTTTCACATGTGAATGTCAGGTTTTTTCAAGGAAAAGTGCTATATTTATTGCAGTATTAATGCATTTCTTAAGCATTTAGCAGGTGTAAACAATTTTCATTAAGTTCCTAATTTGTAATTTGTTACTGACAAACTTTCTGTGTATTATTTTCCCATCTGAACAAAGCTATAATTTACATATTTCTACTCTTTTATTATTCCTATGAAAATATTTAAATATATATAATGATACATATAATTAGTCCTATAGCTGAATGTAATTATATTTGATTATATTAAAACATGGTTCTATTAATGAAGTTTTCTTTTTCCTTAATACTTTTTTCTTGTAAATAACACCTTGATCAATATATATTTATTCATATACATTAATATATTGGTTGGGGGGATGAGAGAAACAGGTGAGAGAGATTAAGAGGTACAAATTTCTATTAACAAAATAAATGATTTGAGGATAATTTTATATAAAAAGAACAAAATATATATCTAAATAAAATTTTCATCCATCTCTTCATATTTCCTGGGTAGAAAAATTTGTTTGCAGCTTAAGTTTTTGCTATTTTTAATAAAATTATATATTTTAAAGTATTTTGTATATTATAAACTGGCATCTGTATAAAATGTAGGCTATGTTACTTTCTTAATTTCTCCTGATAAGTAAAATAGAGCAATGGGTTTATAGAGATGATTGGAAGAGTTTCTCAACTGGAAGTGAAAATGATTTAAAAAGGAAAACTAATAACGTTTTGGGAGAGAGAAGTTGATAGAAATGATGACAAAACTATAAAACAACTCTCTAGATCAGAGCAACTCTTTTTCTCTTTCCTCCCTCACTCACTATGTGCCATTCTTAGCTTCTAGGAGCTCAAGGCTACTTGGGCATGTGGGTATTGCATAAATAAAATGGAGATTGGTTTGAGCAATAGTAAAACAGGGGACAATGTATAGACAATGCCCAGAGGGAAGAAATTTGAACTATCTGGGAGGAAGATTAGAAAATATGCCCAAGTAAAATTTTAGTGAATTTATATATCAGGAAGATCTTCTTACAGATGACACTTTGAGTTGACATGGAAGATGAAGCTAAATGACAAATAATTTTAATAGCTACCATCTGTTGTATTCTTAAATTATTTCCACTTCACTACTAAACACTAATTTCATTTAATATTAACAGAAACTCTATGAGATAATGATAATGATCAGATTATTGTTAAATAAACCAAGAGTTAGAGTTTAAATGACCCCTTCAAGATCATAATCTAGCAAGACTGAAAATTGGCATTCTAAAACAATCTCTAACATTCAAAAGCCCATGCTGTTAACCAGTATGAAATTCTACTATCTTTTCTCCCAACCCTGCCCTCACCACACAACAATCACCAATATACAGTAAAAGAGAAAAAAGAAAACTGCATTACAAGGATTAAACCTGATGGATATCCATGAAGCTGCAGAAGTGGCCACATGGATGAAAATAGTGATCACGTTTCTAAAGGACCCAGCACATACTAGGAAAATAATATATGAGAAAATTATTAAACTACTGTAGTACAGTTTCTGATTATATAGAGTATAGGCATACATAATTGCTAAGAAAATATGAGATTTCTATAAGCAACAATGTCAGGTTAGGCTCTTCCTTAAGGATTAGTGACAAATTAGTGGCACATTAGTGACACAGCACAAATCCCAGAAGGATTAAAGAGTCAAATGTATATGAAAACAAACCTTATAAAATGGAAGAAAGTATGTGAGTATTGTTATCTAAAAG
>NW_006780882.1:18017-123784 GCF_000442215.2 Lipotes vexillifer | reverse complement strand
GGGAAAGAGCTTTCTAAGCAGTAAAGTATTGGAAAATATGACAAATAATAAACATATATAAGAGATAAGTAACTTCCATAGTAATAAAATACATTATGCTTTTATTCACCTATAAACTTATAATTCTTTCACCTATCAACTGAGTTAACATGATACTGCTCAAGAGGGTTTGATGAAACTAACAATTCCTATCCTGCTTATATAAAGAAATTTGGTATTATCAATTTATCAGTCGATATCTTGTCAGAAAAAAAGGTTTTCTGCCAGTTATTTTAACAGAGAGGAAATAAGGAATCTTTCAAAAATGTGTTAGAGAACAGTAAATACAAAAATAAAAAAAGACACTGAATAACTCAAAGATAGTAACTGCCAGGAAGCAACTACCCTCTGCCCCTCCCCATCTAGGGTTTGGTAACAGAGAGGAGAGACTGGAGTTAATAGAATGTAGAAGTTTAGAGAAGGGGACCCACCTTACTCTGGTACTCTGAAATGGGGAAACAGGTCTCTGAGGAAGAGACGCTGTCCAGATGCTGTTGGCATTTCAGAAGCTTGGAAGAGGGACCTCATGGAGATATGAGGGATCTCTAAGGAGTGATTCTGCCTTACTGGGGCTGATACCTTTGAGAGATACACAAGCTGGTTCTGGAAGTTCCAAACAACAAAAACAGTATCAGAAAAGGAGACAGGAACAAAGTGATGGAGCCAGGGGGACAAATAAAAAAACAAGAAGGAGCTTGTCCTGCTCCCTCCTCCCACCTTCCTACTCCCTCCAGTGTCCCTATTGATAGAATCTAAAAGGGAACAGCTGTTAAAGCAGATATGTCATTTGCAGGGTCTGACCCTTAGCATCAGGAATCAAAATGAAAATAAAGTTACAAATAAAGAGAGATGTGGAGCTGAGAAACGAGAGCTTTAAAATGGCCCCATGTCTCAAGGATCTTAAATCCTTTATATCCTTCCTCTAGGACTCAATCTTAAGGAAATGATCAGAAACTTAAAGAAAATTTGTAAACAAAGATATTGTCTATGGTATTGTGCATAAGATCATATATTTTAAACACAACCTAAATCTTTAAGAATAAGCGAGTAGAAAAATAATTTATCATCATTTGATAAGATAGACTATTACATGGTCATTAAAAATGATAAGAGCAAAGCCTTTTTATGACACACAAACCCTTTAAGGAAAATGTGGATATTCTAGGTTAGGGTAATGTTAGTGTTTTGTGGCATAGAGAGTGAAAATATAGTAATTAAATAAAATAGAGGATTATTTCTCTCTCAGAAAAGTAACCCAGCTTGTTTGGGTTGGCGAGGCAACTCAACTTCATGTGGGCATATAGGGTCTCATATTCCTTTTATCTTATTACTCAGCTATTTATGAATATATTTTTCTTGTCTGCATTTCAGCTAAACGAGAGGTAAAAGATGCTTAAGCCCTGGAAATGCAACTGATCTTTTAAGTTTTTTTTGAGCTATTGCCACAGTATGCGGAAGTAGTTTTGAATGATTAAAGTAAATACTAATTTGAGAGTATTACCTTGATAGAACAATTGCTCAACTCTTTAGTGATGTTAAAGAGGGATTTGTATGTCAGAAAAGTAAATGGGTAAAAAGACTGTCAAGTATCTTTTAAAATTTGTTTCTGCAATCTCACAAATTATAAAATATTATTATTTTGGAGGCTTTTTAACTTTTCAAGTTTATGACAAAATTTTATTTACATGGACATTTGCAAACTGAATAATCAAAGCATTTAGCTATATTTAATTGAGGTTTATCTTTGATATACCTAATATCATTTTTACCCCTGTGTTGCGTATATAAAGTTTATGATATTAATCGACTGGTGACATATAGTTAATGTAGTTAAGAGACAATCTACTAGTGACTCATATAGTTAATATAAAGTTAAGACATGCAGGTACAAATGATAAAAACCTCCATCTGAAGAAAAAAATTGGAGAAAAAAATCGTAAACACCATTAAAAAAAGGTATATAAAGAGAAATAAGATAGTTTGTTATAGAAGTCAAATTTTTAAACAAATTATGAATGAGCACCTACTGATGTTCTTTCTTTTTTATTTTTTTTTGGATTTTATTTTTTGTAACAATGTTTGGATTTTTAAAATTAAATCCTTAAGTGTAAATCAGTTTTTATGTAGTGCCTTCATTTTGCAAAGTTAACTTTTAAATGTGCTGAACTCTTAGGCTTGCAAATCCTTGTGAAGAACATTTCTTATTTTCTTACTATTAAGTTGAGCTCTCTGTTCCTCACCAAATTCACTATGATGCAAACTTATGAGTTTAATATTATCTCTTCTGCTGCCATGTCAGAAAAATATATAGAAGCTGTAATCTAGGAAATTGTTCCTTTTCCTCTTCATTTCCTATTCCGTTTGTGAGGACATTGTGAAATTTGATTTGTGTAAATGAATTTCTATGTTAAATTGTGATTTGTATAATTGTTGAGAGGTCAGAATGCTGGGACCCTAGAGTGACTTCACACTTTTTGTCTATGTGAACCCGGCAAAGTCATCTAAATGGAGAATATAATAGCAGCTCTCTCACAGATTTATTGCAACAATTACATTTGTTTATAATTGTGGAGTTTATTGCATAGAAAACTACCATAGTATTTTAAGCATTGTTATTCCAATTACAGGAGTAAGATAGATTTGTGAAATTTAAACAATGAAAAAGTAGAATACAGAAAGCTGATTGAAGTGATGTGTTAATTAAAAGAAATATTTCAGTAACACATTTTCTAATGATACCTGGATTCAGTATCCAAAGACACAGTCACAAAAAATATCTGGGAATTTACATTTCTTCTCAAAATTCTGGTTTATATTAGTTTATATGTGGGTTAAGAAAGGTTTACATTTTCCAAAATTCTGGATATAAACCAGAACTAAAAGCTTTCTACATTATAATCATCTGGTTTTATCAATAAAATACAGTTTAATTGCTAAAATAAATAGCTAGAAACACATAAATACCTACTTCAAAAGACTATTGTGACTTTTAAAATATTTCAGAAGTGATACAATATTACTCCTTAGTAAATAATTTTGTTTCTGTTGATATTCAATCTAACAATATTGAACCTGACAGTTTCTAGTAATTCCTAGCAGTCTAAGAAGAAGCAAAGCAAAGAGGAAAGAGCAGAGTATAGTGAAAGGACAACTATGGATTATCTCTCATTTCCTTAGCATCTCATATTGGAAAAATATAATTCATTAATGTGGCAGAATATTGTTTAATGTTAAATAAAATAAACCATTACTGTTCTTGGTGGAATATGGGTGGGCCTCACCTAAAGAAATTTCTCTTTTAATTATGTCCCAACCAATATATGTCTTAAGAAAAGTCATTTCCGAAAATAACTGTGTTGAGCGCTCTTTATTGTATATTACATATAATAATAGAGTTTGAGTCTAAAAATCTTGGCTTTTAAAATACCCCTGACCAGCAGATTATAAACAAATACTACAATCAAATATTATCACTGACAATAACCCCATTCCCAGTAATGCTATACTTTTGTTTTTCAATACAGGTATTGACAAAATACTTCTCACAGCTTCTAATCTTTCTGTCAGATAATACCTATATTTTTATCATATTGCTTTTTTTCACCCACATCACTATTTCTATGGGAGTGGTCTTTCAAAGTAAGCTCTCCTGAACTTTAAGGGATTGATACCACCATCCAGTAAAGAGAATTGTACTAATTTACTTGGTCCTTTATTAATATTTCTGAGGATTAAAATGCTTATGGGAATCATATAGAGAAAAATGGTGAATACAGATCAGTTTATTTCAGAGAAAATGAAGAGGTATTATTCATTTTCTCAAGCGAACCTTCTCAATACCAAAGGCTTCAGTAGGATAACATGAGAGAAATTGTCCAATCCTCTGAGTAAAAGGAGTAATCATTGATTTACTAAGCACTCTTCCAACCACATTACTTTAATTCCCATAGCAGCTCTATCAATGCTACAATATTATTATCCGGATTTTATAGATGGGTAAGCCAGAACACAGGAAAGTGAAAATAATTCCCCAAGGTCACATAGGTAGCCAGTAGTGAATATGCAGTTCAAACTCTGCAGGCTGGCCCTTTACCACTACGTGATGTTGCTGTTCTATCAGCCTAAGGGTTGTTCGTGTATCTTGATGCAGCTGTGGAATCAGATTCTACAGTGGATTTGTTGAACACAGTTCCAAGCACTGAGGTCTTAACACGTATTTTATGCTTCTCAATCTTTTGCAAAACAACATTTTGTTTAGTTTTTGAGGGGAGGAAACCTAGGTGTACACTATACAATAATAATTAATTATCTGCATGTGTTTATTGAAAAATATTCAGGAATTGGTCCTACATGCCAGCATTCCTTTCTCCATCCTTGGTGGTGACTATTTGTGATATAAAGAAATCATCATGCATGTGCATTAGGGTCTACTCAAGTCATGCTCTTGACCCGTCTTTGGAATTGAGGTAGACACATATCTCGTTACATTTACATGCATTTAAGTTTCAAAATTAGGTTTCTCCATTATATACATGATTCTTCTGCCTTCACTCTGTTCCACAGTTTATTTTTGTTCTTTGTTTTCATGATCTTTTATCCACCGTATAATTTTCTGTTATGTACGAAGACAAACTTTGAGATTGAGTTAAATTTAAATTGATTTACTTAATAAAATTCTATTTGACAAGATCCCATGTCAAAATTCTGTAACCTAAAACTAAGAACATAAGATTTCACCAATTATCATCAGGCAAACTTTGTCCCCTTTCATAACTCTGAATGGGACCACAGAGGAGTCAGATGTGAAAAGAACAGTTAACCTAATATCAACCCTACAGTAGTCTAACTCTAACTCTAATAGAATATTAGGATGTGAAAGATCTGCTAGATTTGATGAAAGAAGCACAGAAGTTTGTGACCTGAAAGCACATTCATTCTCATGAGTTTTCTCTGACTGCTCAGTGTCTGAACTTTACCCGCTTCTTACATTGATAAATTACATAAGATAATTTACTCTTCTTTTTTTAAAGCAAAACCTTACCCCTTGTCCATAAATTTCAAATGAATTTCAAGCTGGTGTATCTAAGTTCTTATCAGGTATTTCTAGTTGGATATACACCAGTACTACACGCTGTGATATGCCCTTACAGTTCTCTATTTCTTTTCTTTTCTCATCACTCATTCATTTGGATTAGCCAGATAGTAACCTAGACATTCTTCTAGAATTTTCCTTTTATTTCACCTCCTGATAGTTAATCTTTCTTCATGGGATTTTGATGTATTCTCTGCAATACATTTTGATTCTGTCAACTCTTCTTTATTCCCATTAATGATACATTATCATTTGTCATTTTCCAAAAGTGCTACAAAATCCCCCAGTTGGTCTGCTGTTTCCCAGTTTGTGTTGCCTGGATTCTCTCATACCTGATGAACAGAAATCCTGGAACAGGCTTCAAAAATAAATGAATATCTTGAAACTTTTTGTAAATATTGCTATTCCCACCCAATCATAGACTTCTGCATATTGATACAGAGTGAGAATGAGCTTTCTAATGTATATCTTTCCATGTTATGAACCTGCTTACAATTCTTCAGTATCTCCCAATCCTTAGAAATAAAAGTTGAAATTGTCCTAAGTGTCACAGAAACCCCTTTGTGTCCAGATACTTGATTCAATCTTTAGTCACACATCTAACTATCCTTCAGTGCAGCAACACAAACTTTGGCTTTCATTCTTTGCCCTCCCTCATAATAAGTGTTTATGTTCCTTAAAATCTATGCAGATTTACTGATTTCAGGTATTTCTTCTTACTAACAGAATTTGCTTACTTAAAATTTCTATATTGAAAGCATAACTAATTTGCACCATTTCTTTAATTACCTTAAGCCATTTCCATATTTTATCTGAAAAAATTTTAGCAATTTTTAACGAAAGACACTGCATCCATATAAATAAGTATTTCAGTAATCTCAGTTGCTTCAAAACTAGTCTACTTTGCTGTATTAAACCATAATTGTTTGTGAGGCTATATTTTAATAAGGAATAAAATAATATACCAAAACCTGAAATACTAAATATGATTCCATTCCCAGCCAGTTTTTCACAATGCCTTGACTATAACACACTGTGTTTATATAGACATTCATAGAGTAAAATTAATTTTCAGGAAAGAATATTGCATCAATCTTGGTTTGTGCATTCTTTATAATGGACACTTTGCCTGAGAAAAGGAGAGGAAAATGTGTATTACTGGAAAAATCAATAGATCTCAATAATGTATATATCGATATGTATATATAGGTATGTAAGTATATCTATATCTATCTATCTATCTATAGAGGGAGAGAGAGAGAGAGATCAGTGTAATGAGGTTATAGAATAAGAAGGGCAAGGGAAAAAAACAGAAAAGATTTCACATGTGTTCAGCAAATATTTACTCAATGCAAGACCTTGTACAAATAAAATATAATGGTTAACAACAACAACAACTAAAAACAAAACAATTTCTATGTTCTGGATCTTAGTATATGTAGGGATCTTGGGGTATATATAGGGGTATATGTATGGGTCTGAGTGTGGCTTGAGAATGTGCATGTGTACAAGTTCTCAGGCAATGCTGATTCTTCTGGAATCAGCATTTCCAGTGTTAACACAAGGAAACAGATGTTTGTCCTGGTAAGACTGTTTCAGGACTGAGGTGTCATTCAGTCAAGGAATATAATACCATGTAGTGACCTTCATTTCTTATTTTTGACAATTAAGAAACATCGTTCATTACAAGACTGTGTTCATTTATTTTTAAAAATCTCTTTCATTCATACATCTTTGAAACCACACTGAGCTCTTTGACTTTCATTTATTTTATTCAAAACTGAGCTAAGCTGATAAGTCTTTTATTATTTTATATAATAGTGACTAATTCTCTGCAGCCATTCTTGATAGACAGTTATCTCTTATTAATTAAATGGATAGCATTTACATTTTAAATTACTATAGCAGGTCTTTTATTACAGTGGTCTAATGACCTAGAAGAACAGAAAAACACTTAAAACAAGTGGAAGGTCATTATCATCCTATTTGTTTTTTCAAAGCTAATGAGAATCATAGAAACTAATAGAATATTAATGAGGGCTTTATGTCAATTTAAAAGTGTGGGTGAAAATATAACAATACACATGCAGATGCCTTCATAAGTGTATGAAAAGACCACAAACAGCCTCACAGAGAATATCTAGTATTGTCTCATTCAAAAATGCATAGGAAAAATAAAATGTAATTGCATAAAGAAGTTTTTAATTTGTAACTACCCAAACATTCATTTTAGATGATTTGTCCCATTTTAAGTTTTCAAATTTATATTTTTACATTGAGAAAGTCCTTGTTATTACAGCAAAGAAATCAATAAACCAACCACAATTTCAAGAGAAAATGAGGGAATATTTTGTAATTTTTGATCACCTTTATTATTATTGGTAAAACTAAATGCCCCAAAATATGTTTAATCTTTTTTTATTATAATTATTATTATGGTACATATCACATGGCTAGTTAAGAAGAAGAAAATACAACTAAAATGGTGCTTTAGCATCATAAGGAAATTCCTATTGTAAATGACATTTGTTTCGTATATCAGCCACATTAAAGTGAGAATAAATATCAACTGGATTTTAATATAAGGTTAAAATAATTCATCAATGTGAGGACATTCATATTTATAAAACCTTGTAAAACAGGACATTTGAGTAAAAATATATTTGATCCTTTGATAAAATAATAAAAATACATGTATAAGTTTACCTGTTGTTTAAAATGACAAATATTACTGTATAAATGATCTGTAATAAATAACATTTAAATAGTCTGTTTAATTACTTTGAATATTACTCCTACGTTTGAGTCACTCAGGATTAGTAAACTAGTTTATGTATATATGTATATATACACTATTGCTTACCTAACATACATTGTGGTTATAAGTCTCATGAAAAATATTAGATTTTAAAATCCTAAAAGATGCCTTTATGGTTTTAGGATAAGAACAATACATAATCTATTATAATGAACTGATTAAATATAGTCATTTACAAATATAAAATAATATTGACAATAAATTATTGAATGTCTAATTCATCAAACTGTTATTTTATATAGTAAGAAATAGTTTGATCTATTCTGTCCAGATAAAGTATGAAATACATGAATTCATCATCAACTTGACCTGTGTACATAAAATTTCTTTACTTCTGTCATTATCAGTTTAGTTTGGGGTCACAAAATTATTTTCTCGGCAAATTTTAATTCCTATTTTAAAAATGAAAACATGTTTTATCCAAACACAACAGATTAAGGAATTGGGATTTAATTCAAAATTTTATTAAAATTGATGATTTCAACATTTATAAAAACATAATTGAGTGTCAATTCATACCATAATTTTATTTTATTTTAAATTTTTATTGGAGAATAGTTGATTTACAATGTTTTGTTATTTTCAGGTGTACAGCAAAGTGAATCAGTAATACATATACATATATCCACTCATTTTAAAATTCTTTTTCCATACAGCCCATTACAGACTACTGAGTAGAATTCCCTGTGCTATATAGTAGGTCCTTATTAGTTATCTATTTTATATATAGTAGTGTGTATATGTCGATCCCAATGTTCCAATTAATCCCTCCCCCTGCTTACCCCTTGGTAACCGTAAGTTTTTTTTCTATATCTGTAACTCTATTTCTGTTTTGTAGATAAGTTCATCTGTACCCTTTTTTTAGAATCCACATATAAGCAGTATCATATGATATTTGTCTTTCTCTGTCTGACTTACTTCACTCAGTATGACAATCTGTCTGTCCGTGTTGCTGCAAATGGCATTATTTCATTCTTTTTTATGGATGAGTAATATTCCATTGTATATATTTACTACATCTTCTTTATCCATTCACCTGTTGATGGGCATTTAGGTTGCTTCCATGTCTTGGCTATTGTAAATAGTGATGCAATGAACATTAAGGTGCATGTATCTTTTCATTTTTATTCGATACATTTCTTCCTCTTTTTGCATATCTTCCCCTATCCTCCAACACAAACCTTGACAAGGGCACAAGTAACTCTTTCATTAAACATAATGGCTTGTACAAGCTCTTAATCTCCTCCCTCTTTCCCAGGTGTGTGCCCTTACTTCTTTATGTCTTCCCCCATTCCTCTTGCAGGTTTTGTGACATTGAAATATTCTAGTTCTCTTTAGATGCAGAACATTTTGCTAAAACACAATTTGCTTTTGGGAGATTGATTTGAATCATATGATTTTTGGAAAATTGACCTTTATCTATTTCTATCTGCCTACAAAACACTTTCTTAAATTTTTTACTTGTGCACAAACTCAACATGTTTAAATATAACAGAAATAATATTTTAGTCACATGTTCATTGGCTGGTGTATTAGAATTTCATCCATTTTCCCAGAGCAGACATTGGAAGATGTATTTGATTATTCTTTTCCATTTGTCATTTAGGATGGGTCATCTAAACATCATTTATTCCTGAAAACCTGTCATGGATATTCTTTGTTTTAGTTCTGTTAAAGATCATTATTACATTTTCCTTAGCTTTTCTTACTAGGCTAAATAAGTTCAACTTGAATTTATATAACTTTTTCTCAATCCATCCTGCAGAACAGTACAATGTTCATACTAAATCACTGCTCTGTGTATCACATATTCTGACCAATATCTTATTGCAAGTAATTTAAAATCTAAAGTTCCATACTATCAAGACATTGCTTAAACTCTCACTACCATAATAATAACTCTTTTATGGCATAATCACAGTTCTTTCTTAGGTTAACTTCCTTACTGTTCCCTAATTTAATACCATATTTCCATGTGCAAATTATTTCTATTTTCAGGAGAATCCCTGTTTTTCATGTTAATATCCTGATCTGTTCTCCCTATCCATTCATAACTTACATGTTACCTGAGCTTCAAAAGTTTAAAGATCAAAACAATTTGCTTTTGTTAATGAGGATCTATAATGACTTAAGCAGTAGCATAGAATTTTATTCATGTATGCTATTGCCTAACCAACATAACTGAAAGTTGCTGATAAGGAGAAACAGTTATTTGATTACCAGGTGTCTTTTAGTCTCCCATCCTACAAAGAATAATACTGAGCACATAGCAACTGTATGAATATTAATCAATAATTTTAAAGTTAAGTCTTTTTAGGCAATAAAATGTAAATATAATTTTGCTATTTGATGATTCATTTCCCAGTTTATTATTTATGTAGAAAATAAATTTTATTTCAGAAAACAAAAAAATGTATCTAATAATTAAAGGTATCTAGAATTGTTTTCATTTATTTTGAGTTAGTTTATATAATTTTATAATGTATTATTTCATCCTTCATAAAATGACATGAATAGTATTGATACCATAATAAAATAATTTTATATATATTCTTTCTACAACATTCCAGATAAGTGATAATATAGGTCTAAGGCTTTCTTCTTCTTCTTTTTTAATGTTTATCTTTATAAATATGTCAAGAAAGCTTTTTTGGAAATATTCTACCAATTATTACTTATCATGGTTGTTGTCTAACCTGTGGAAATCTTCTTGTCTATATTTCCTTAAGCCATTCAGTCTTTCTTTCAAACATATTTATGAATACTCAACTCTATGTCATTCATTCTTCTACATATGGATATACAGAAAAAAAAAACTGATATAATTTTTGCTGTCAAGGAAAATTACAGAAATTCTTCATGCCTTAGTCTCAAGAGCTGTGAAATGGAGGTAATGGTACCAACCTTGGGTTTGTTTTTCAAATTAACTGGTTTAATGCAGTGAAGTGTACAGTACTGTGTCTCACACATAGGATACAGTCAATAAATGCTAGCTTATTTCAATGCAACCTATGCTGCCATCACTCTTTTTGATGGACGTATCATAGAGGGGACTCAATTTGAACATATATTTAAATAAACATTCTAAATATATTTGCACATGCTTTGGGGCTGTTTTTAAAACATGCAGTTGATTTTTTCATCCTTAGGTTTAGAATTTTACATTATTTTTCATCCTTTCAGTTATAATCAGTTTTTCTACCTAGATTGGATTTTGATTTAATGAACCTGAATTTCTCTCAATTTGGCATAGTTTGTACATTTGATCAGCTTTCCACTTATGTCAACATATTAATCACAAATAAAATAATAACTTACAGAACTGATGAATCATCTGAAGGCCTTCTAAATGCTGCTACAAATTTCTTGAGTTTCATACTATTTTTTCCATAAGAAAATTGGATCATGGGAGATAAATTTAGGATATTTTGAGTGTCCCTAAATATTAATTTCTTCATAATAAATTTTTCTATTTGTTTAAAAGGCTAGTAGAGTGATCATGTCAAAAACATTATTATAATCAAAGTCACTATAGATTTTTTAAGATTTCAAGATATATTGTAATTAGATTAACAAGTCATGACTTGCTGCTGAATGCATGTTACTTCCCAGAGATTAATGCATTTCTTCAAAATTCTTGCACACTGTTTCTTGAATAATTTATTCCATTGTTCGACATTCATTTTGTGGAATCGATTTCAGGAAATAAACTTGTCAATATATTAATTAAAAACCTTATGAATTCTAAGTAACTTTTTTTTTTTTCCTCAACAAATCTATGAACTATATGCAAAAGTTAAACAATGGAGTATCTAACTTTTTTTTCTTCCAGTTTTTAAAGTTTCTATTGTTCAAGGCTAAAGAAAAACTCTCTGAGAAAGAATTCCATTCTGTGACATAGAATTTCAATTCTCAAAACATTTCCCGTGAAATATTAGTAGACTCATTGAAAATGAATAAAATGAAGAAATGTTCACTGGTCAAGTAAACTGAGAATTGGAGTTAAATAGACTTATTCAGTACAAGACTTATCAATGTGTTTACTACATAACAAAGTGAAATAGCCCAGAGGGAGATGGGGGAGCTTCCGTTTTCTTATCGATTAAGCAATCATCTCATTTTCTTACCTTTAGAGATTATCTCTCAAGCTTGGTGTTCTACCAAATTCACTTGAAAAGTTTTGGCTTAGGAGCATCTTAGCTTAAAACTGCTCCCAAACTCACTCTGGCAAGCTAAGAATTTAAGATTTAGGTGTAGAAGTACTCACAATCAAATGACTCCCTTAATCAATGTTCATGTACTTGAAAGGATTTTATCATTCTTATAATACTTGAAGGTATAGGGGATGATCAAGTTCATATTTGTTTGTAAATGTCAGATATAACCAAGATATATTTTGTATATTATGAAGTATTGAAAAAAATTGTAAATTATAATTTTGCAGGAGCATAGAACCATTTTATTTCCTCACTAAGGCATTTTCTCCTAATAAAATTCTGTCATTATTTGAAGGGTTCCAAAAATGCCCAAATGGCCATTAGCAATATAAAAGGAAATGTTTCTGAAAGCATTAATTTTGTTAGTTTTAAGGTACAGTTGCATTATTGTAATATTTAAATATTTGCAAAACAAAAACTCCTCAAAACTGTGAAATGAGTACTTTAGTGTAATTTCCAGCTTCACTGTAATTTCCAGAGTTTTATGTGACCTTTTCTCATCAGTGTTAAAACAAAATGGGGAATTAACATAGACACATTCATTCCCCTAATTTTTATACCAATTTCCCCAAGTCCTCTTTGTTCATTCTGCATTTTTTCTAAAATTATACCAGCTAGATAAGCCTACCTACTTATTCTCACATACATAGTATTTTATTTGCTATGGAAATGAAAGCATAGGTGCATTATACTATACTTTTAAATACATTGTTTTTTTTTTCCTGCACACTTTGCATTCATTTCACATACCCTACATGTCATGAGTAAAACAAAAGCTCATAATAAATGCATGGATGGAGAAAAATAGTAGAGATATAATAGTATGTCATTTACAGCTGCCATGAATTGTATAGGAAAGGTGGAATAGATAGTTAATGGAAAAGACATTTTAAGTGTTTTATTAAACAGGATGGGGGACCCCAAGCTTCTAGAACTAAAGCGTGGAGATAATACACGCTGTGCAATTATGTACTTTTCAGGTGTTAAACTACATATCTATGGCATTGAAGCATAAAGTCACAGCAAGAATTCTTGTATGGCGATATTTACCTCTATTATGCACAGTAAGAAACAGCACACTGGGAGACTAGATGACCCATTTGTTCTTTCTTTTCCTCAAAATATCTATGTGACATTTCATCAGAACCACTGTTCAAGTGGGTTGCATATGCTCACTTGAAATAAATGCCAGAATAGCAAGATAAATTCCAAAGGCTGAATAGCATCTTGAACATTCAGAGTAAGTACTTAGATATATTTTCATGTGTAAAAGAATGACCAGTTTTTAAAAGAACATGCTCCCTTGTATGAGATTTAAAACATTTAAAACATCTGTAAATAATTTATATGTAAAAAAAAAAGTCAGTATATATATTTTTAAATGTTAAAAAAAGTCAGTGAAAAAAGTAAGCCAAACTGGTGACTGCGTTTTACTAGATCCCACATATTTTCTGTTACCCAACGGGCATGAGAGTCTCAAAAAACATGAATCTGAATTTGAACTGAGACATGAGTATTATGAATTATTTTTTTCTCCTGAGGTGAAGTAAATGTAAAAGCTGATTTGTTGTATCATCCACTTTGGGTTTTGGCTTCACACAAACCTGCAATCTAGCCCCAGATTCTAAAAGGGGGGTAGGGTGGGATGGAGAGTGTCAATCATTAGGTGACCCCTAAACTCAAGAGCTGATAGCAGAGGGTAAATTGAATACTCACTGTCCATCTGAGCTTGAGTATATGTGAGTCAGCCTCTTAGAAAGGTCTTATTTCTCCTTGTAAAATCCTTCTCATCTCCAAAATATGGTATTACATTTGATGAAATCATTTTCTTCCTAACTCCATTCTACAGGTCATTCTGTGTATTTTATTATATCATTATCTTGTTTTACAAAGTATTTCCAAAAATGTAATTACCAACATGAGACTTTGCATTTGGACTTCACTTTATTGATTGACTTTTTGAGTCTGTTCTCTCACTAGTTTTGTTGAAAGGGAAATAAGTAAAAAATAGAAGAAACTTAAATATTATTTTATTTAAAAAGAAATATCCTCTGGTCTACAAACTACCTTTTATAAATGCAACTATTATATTTCTTGTTGGATACCAAGTTGACTAAAAGATTCTGTAAGCTATCATTCATATTTTGCCTTTTTTACAAAAGTACATTAAGAAATAAAATTTGTTCAAGAACATAATTTCTTTTGTGATCTTAAAATAAATGGTATATAATATGTTTGGGGTATTTAAAAAATTAGAAACTAAAAAGGAAAAGGAAATTTAAAAGATTAGAAAATAAGTGTTGTTCAAATTAAATAGATATGTGAATGTAATAGTAACTTTTCTTTCAAAGCCTAAAGGATAATTATATAGTCAATATGCTTGTCAGAATTCCTACTGTTTTGTTTTCTGTTTAAATTTTTTTTGCCCTCCCACAGGAAACTACGTTTGCATCCTCAATCCCCTCTTTCTTCTTACCATTATTACATTAGTATTAGTTTTCTATGGCTGTTTAACAAATTACAATTAAGAGGCTTGAAACAGTAACACTGTTATCTCACAGTTTTCCAGGTGGGCTACACTGGGTTGTCTGCTGAGAATCCCACAAGGCTGAAATCAAGGTGTCAGCTGACTCGGTTTTTATCTGTATCCAGAGGCTCTGGGGCTCTGTGAGGGAGCTCTTTCAGCTTGTTGGCAGTTTGTAGAACTGAGATCCCAGTTCTCTTTCTGCTCTGAGGCAGGGGTGGACACTCGCCTCTCTGAGAGGCTGCTCTGAAGTCCTTCCACAGCAGATACCCCTCACTCTTCAAATCCAGCAACACAATAGTTCTTTTGTCAAACCTTTCTCAACCTCAAATATGTGATATCACTTTTATGTGGAATCTAAAAAAAAGAGTATGAATGAACTTATTTACAAAACAGAAGTAGGATCACAGATGTAGAAAAGAAACATAGTTACCAGGGGATAAGGCAGGGGGAGGGATAAATTGGGAGACGGGGCTGACATATACACATTACTATATATAAAATAGGTAATTAATAAGGACCTGCTCTATAGAACAGGGAACTGTGCTCAATATCCTCTATATTGAGAAGAATCTATATGGGGAAAATATCTAAAAAAAAAGAGTAGGTATAAATATATGTATAACTGGTTCACTTTGTTGTACACCTGAAACTGACACAACATTGTAAATCAACTATATGCCAATAAAATTTTAATAAATAAATGAATAATCCCCCCTCCAAAAAAAAAAAATAACTCTGTTTTGACTACAGCTATCAGTCAGCAAAAACTCTGTCTGCTTTTAAAGGGATCAGGTGATTAGGCTAGGCCCACCTGGACAATCTTCCTATCAGAAGGTCAAATGCTTAGTAACATTAGTTACACCTGAAAAAGCTCTTTACAATGTAAAATAACAAAATCACAGAAATAACACTTGGGAGCAAAGGTCATGTTGACCATCTTAGAAAAGCAGTTATTTTCCAAGTCCAAATTTTCAAGACATTTGTACTTTTTTTATCTCTAAACTGTTCCTTTCTCCTCTAATCCAAATATGTTTAATTTATTTCAAGAAAAATTCCCAACAGACAAATTAAATTTATGTGGACTCACACTTTGAGAAAATATTCAGGGACATCAAATGTATTAATTCTTAAAAAAACATTTAAAATATCAGAGTCATAATTATATGCTCAAGATTTTTTAAGAAGATAGTCTGGATTTTTTTTGTTATACCATTTAGAGTAAGAAAATATTTTTACACTTCAATTAATAAGTGGCAAAGTAACAGAATCATAAAGTACCATGTATTTTTCCTCCTAAAAAATCAGTCATTTCTATGTAATGTCCCACTACAGACTAGGGACATTTTTGATGGTGAAATATACTTTATAAAGTTGAAATTCATTAAACTGAATTCCATAAATATAGAATTCTAATAATCTGGAGAGCATATATGAATTGCTTAAAAGTTAAAACAAATTTACAGAATTTTCAAGCAGTTCAGAGTTCAGAAGCAGTTATTTTTCTGTATGAAAGAAAAGAGTAGTACACTGATTATATATAATTTCAACTTATTTATTAAGGGAATTCTCCCAACATTATTTATCAATATTTATTTAATTATTTTCTGTACTTTGGCCAAAATAAATACAGGTTATAATCCACATCATGTGTCATCAGGGAAATGCAAATTGAAACAGTGAACTACCACTGCACACTAGTAGGTTGGACACAATCTAGAACACTGGCAATAGCAAATTCTGGTAAGGATATGGGGCAGCAGATGGTGGCAATGAAAACTGGTACAGCTGTACTGGAAAGCAGTTTGACAGTTTCTTCCAAACTAAACATCCTCTTACCATCAAATCCAGCCATTGTGCTCCTTGATATTTACCCAGAGTTGAAAATTTATGTCTATACAAAAATCTGAACTTGGATGTTTAAAACAGCTTTATTCATAATTGCCAAACCTTGGAAGCAACCAAGAAGTCTTTCAGTAGGTGAATGGGTAACCTGTGGTATATCCAGACAATGGAATCTTATTCAGTGCTAACAAGAAATGAGCTATCAATTCATGAAAAGACATGAAGGAAACTAAAATGTGTATTACTAAGTGAAAAAAGAGAATCTGAGAAGGCTACATAGGATGTGATTCCAACTATATGACTTCCTGGAAAAGGCAAACTGTGGATGTAGAAAAAAATCAGGGGTTTGGAGTGGGGAGATGGAAAATAGGTGAAGCACAAACGATTTTTAGGGCAGTGAAACTATTTTGTTTATACTAATATGGTGGATACATGTCATTATACATTTGTCCAAACTCTCAGAATGTAAAATACCAAGAGTGAACCCTAATGTAAAATATGGAATTTGATAGTAATGTGTCAATGTAGGTTCACCAATTGTAACAAATATACCATGTTGTTGGGAGATACTGACAGTGGGAGAGGTATGCATGAGTAGGGACAGTGGTGTATGGGAAATCTTGGTACCTTCCACTTAATTTTGCTGTGAAACTAAAAGAACTCTAAAAAATAGTCCTCTAAAAAATAATACAATACAATAAAATATATGGTGAATTTGGATGTTGTTAAAACTTTATTTTTCATGATTTAAACAGCCTGAAACAAAAAATCAGTAATATTGGGTTGACCAAAAAGTTTGTTGATTTATTTTCTGTAAGATGGCTCTAGTAGTAGTTAGTTGTCTTTAACGTCATTTGAAACAATTTTGTTAGACTGTATTGTGACAGCTGTCATATCAAGCGTGCATTTAAAAAAAAAAAAAAAATTAGCAAATTTGGTGAATTTTTATGTAGCCATTTTAATATTGAAGATGGGAGAATAAAAGCAATATTTTTAGAATATTATGCTTTATTATTTCAAGAAAGGTAAACACACAACTGAAACGCAAAAAAAGATTTGTGCAGTGTATGGAGAAGTTGCTGTGATTCAACGTGTCAAAAGTGGTTTGGGAATTTTCTTGCTGGAGATTTCTTGCTGGATGATGCTCCATTGTCTGGTAGACCAGTTGAAGCTGATAGCGATCAAATCGAGACATTAACTGAGAACAATCAACATTATACCACACAGGAGATAGCCGACATACTCAAAATATCCAAATCAAGCGCTGAAAATCATTTGCACCAATTTGGTCAAGTTCGTCACTTTGATGTTGGGGTTCCACCTAGGTTAAGTGAAAAAACCATCTTGACCATATTTCTGCATGCAATTCTCTACTTAAACATAATGAAAATGTTCCATTTTTAAACCAAATTGTGACGGGTGATGAAAAGTGGATACTGTACAATAAAGTGGAATGGAAGAGATCCTGGGGCAAATGAAATGTACCACCACCAAACACACCAAAGGCCCGGTCTTCACTCAGAGAAGGTGATGGTGTGTACATGGTGGGATTGGAAGGGAGTCCTCTATTATGAGCTTCTTCCAGAAAACCAAACAATGAATCCAACAAGTACTGCTCCCAATTAGACCAACTGAAAGCGGCACTCAGTGAAAAGTGTCCGGAATTAGTCAACAGAAAACATATAATCTTCCATCAAGTTGACGCAAAACTGTATGTTTCTTTGATGACCAGGCAAAAACTGTTACAGCTTGTCTGGGAAGTTCTGATTCATCTGCCGTATTCACCAGACACTGAAACTTCAGATTTCTGCTTATTCGGTCTTTACAAAAATTTTCTTAATGGAAAAAATTTCAATTCCCTGAAAGACTGTAAAAGGCACCCGGAACAGTTCTTTGCTCAAAAAGATAAAAAAGTTTTGGGAAGATGGAATTATGAAGTTGCCTGAAAAAATGTCAGAAGGTAGTAGAACAAAAGGGTGAATTCGTTGTTCAATAAAGTTCTTGGTGAAAATGAAAAATGTGTCTTTTATTTTCACTTAAAAACTGAAGGGACTTTTGTTCAACTTAATATATGGTTCAATATGAAGTAATAAAACTACATTCCATTTTTATTTTATTGTGATATAATTTACATAAAGTAGAATTCTTTTATTTTTTGATGAACATTTCTAAAAGTTTTGACAATACATGTAGTCATGTAGCTGCTAACAATCAACATATAGAATAGTACCATCGTCCCTCAAAATTCCTACCTGTTCCTAGACAGTTAATCACTTTTTAATTGCCAGCTCCTATAAGCCACTAAGATGTGATCCATTCCTATAGTTTTGTGCGTTTTTTTCCCCCAGAATGTTGTATAATTGAAATTATACAGTATGTGGTATTATGTCTGTATTCTTTTGATTAACATAAGGCATTCGAGAATCATCCATAGTAGATGTATCAATAATTCTTTTTCTTTCTATCTCTGAGTTGTATTCCATCATAAGGATAAACAATAGTTATTTGATTGATTTACTATTTCAAGAATAATTGGGGTTTTGGCAGTTATTAATAAAACTACTATAATCATTCATGTACAGGTTTTTGAATGAATATAAGTTTTTATTTCCCTTGAGTAAGTACCTAGTAGTGGGATTGCTAAATTGTATAGTAGGTATATGTTTAATTTTATAAGAAGCTACAACTGGTCTTCCAAAGAGGCTGCAATATTTTACCTCTCAATTATCAATTAAACTTCAGTTGTTTATACCTTTGGAAGCATTTGGTATTACCATCTTTAAAAGTAATTTAATTTTAGCCATTCTAATAGAGAATGATATTCCATCATGGTTTTAATTATCAGTCTCTTAATGATTAATGATGTTGAGTATCTTTTCTTGAGCTTTTTCTACCACTGTATATCTTTGGTGAAGTGTCTGTTCAAGTTTTGTGCCTATTTTTAAAAATTCCAGTTGTTTTTATATTATTATCAACTTTAGTAAAATTCCTCTACAATTCTATAATTTTACAAAGATTTTCTCTTAGTTTGTGTCTTGTCTTTTCATTAACCTAACTACGCTTTTCAAAGAGCAGACATTTGAAATTTTGATGTACATTTTACTGTTTTTTCTTCTATGAATTATAATTTTGGTGTTACATCTAAGACATTTTTTTCCAAACCAAAGGTAAAAAAGATTTTCTTCCATGTGTTAAAATTTTGTAGTTTAGGCTTTAGCTGTAGATCTATGACCTGATAATTTCCTTCTATTCCTAGTTTGCTAAGAGCTTTTCATTATTAATTGATATTGAATTTTATCAAATGCTATTTTTCTATCGAGAGGACCATATTGATTTGATTTGTTTAATCTATCAATAGATAGATGATTCTATCAGTGATGATTCACATTTGTTAATTTTCAAATGTTGTATTGGCCTTGCATTCCCAGTTAAAACTCCATTTGGTCATGATGTATTATTCTTTTTTATATAGTGTTCTATATAGCTTGCCAAAATTTTACTGAGAAATTTTATATTTATGTTGATATAAAAAATTGTCTCTAGTTTTGTTTTCTGGTAATATTTTCATTTGATTTGATGTCACTCTAATTTTATTTAGTAAAACGAGTTGGAAAACATTCCTTTATTTTATGGTTGAATTAGTGTAGACTTACTATTAAGTATTTCTTACAATTCTGATAGAATTTGTCAGAAAAATTATTTGGCCCTGGAGTTTCTTTGTTGAAATACTAACTACATATGCAGTTAGGTTTAATAGAATTAGGACTTTTAATGTTATCTGTTTTATCTGGAATGATCACTGGTGGTTTGTGTCATTCAAGGAATCTTGCCATTGTATTTAAATTTTTGAAATTTTTGAAATAAACTTGTTCACATATTCCCTTAAAATCCTTTTAATTTCTGTAAAATCTGGAGTGATGTTCATATTTTATTTATTGTATTGGTGACTTATATCTTCTCTCTTTTTCATGTCCAGTTTTACTAGAGATTTATTGATTTTATCAATCTTTTAAAAAAACACTTTATTTTCTTAATTTTATCTGTTGTTTTCCTTTTTCTAATTTCATTGAATTTACTTTGTGTTCTTTCTTTCTCCTTATTGTAGGTGTGATTTACTCTTATACTTCTTACCTCAAGACAGAATCTTAGATCACTAATTTGAAACTGTTCTTTCCTTTCTAATGTAATTATTTATTGCTATAACGCTCTCTGTATGCACTGCTATATTTGCATTACCCAAATTTTGAAATATTACATTTTGATTTTAATGCAGTTCAAACTATTTTCTAATTTCCCTGTGGCTACTTTTTGACCCCCAGCTTATTTAGAAATGTATTGTTCAATTTCCAAATGTTTTGAATATTTCACTGTTATTAATTTCTAATTTAATGTTGCTAGTGTGAGATCATACTCTGTATGATTCCAGTTCTTGTAAATGTATTAAGATTGCTTTTACGGTCGTGTTATCTGCTCTACTTTGTTGAGTGTACCACGTGCCCTTGATAAGAATGTATATTTTCTCTTACTAAGTTGAATGTTCTATAATGTAGTTCGTTGCTTGATAGAATTGTTTAGATCTTCTAAATCCTCACTTATGTTCATCTGCAACCTTTAGTTTCTACCTTATAGTTAGCCTTTGCAACCTCAGCTCTCTGAAGTGATCCAAAAAAGGTATTATTTCTTTGATTAGCCAATTTATGTTGTTGTCATTGTTATTGTTTTGGTGACGGCAATGTTGTTCCTAACTTTCAATATCCTAAGTGGAAGACAGAAAACTCAATTAGATTTTTAGAGAAAAATGGAAAACAGTTATCAGCTCTGCCTTCTGTACTTTGACAGGTTTTACATACTGCTTTAGGGGAATCCTTACTAATCCACTGTCAGTATTTTACTGTGATAGATAAGAAATGCTCATAATGAGGCAAATATTTGTCTTATTTTATTTACATTTTAAAACAACTTATAAAAACTGAACGATAGATTAATAAATATGCTACTAGAATTCTTCTGAAAGTATGAAATGAAATCACTTAGAAATTGAAAACTAGTGTTTAACCTCTATCCACATTTCTTTCAGGTGTACAACATAATAATTCAGTATTTGTATATATTGCAAAATGATCACCACGATAAGTCTAGTTAATATTTTGAATTCTATTATAGTGATTAAACAATATTTAAATAAGACAATAAGAATAAGAGTAGTGGGAAGTTGGAACTGCTAATGTTGAGAAATTAAATTCCCCCATGTCTTAAAAAAAAATAAAATAACATTTTACCTTGTGATTTTGTTATGAGTCCCAAATTCTTCTAACATGATATTGACATCATCAACAGCTTAAGGAGTAACAAACTGGATAAAAAGTAAGTGTCTGTATGGTACTGGACTGTCATACTTTTCACCAATGTTTAAAATAGTTGGAATTGGTTCTGTAGATGCAGTTCATCTTATACTGATCAAGCTGCTAAATATTTTATATTTTTCTCATTCATTATTTATTTAATATGAGATCCACACATAGTAATTTAGCTATTTTCATAGTTATTTGTTTCAAAGAATTTTTGATCCAAAGCCATACCATAAAAAAAAAAAAAACAGAAAGAGTTTACTATAAGACAATTTAACAGCAAAACACTGAGATAGACAGCCCTGTTTTTTTCCCCCCCAATTACTTCTGATTGTGTGCACAGTCACTCTTAAATATTTAACTATAGAATTTGGAAAGATAATTTAATTTGACCTGAAAACATTAACTTGATTTTCTACAAGATAGATGCTAAAGTATTTTAGAAGCTGATAACTATCAAATAAATGTTCTAGGACAATTCTAGAACAATAAATTTGCTTATATTTAGTACGGTTTATCAATAGCAATTGTATAATTAAAATTATTAATTATTACCACCATGGGTGCCTCCTATATTACAAACAGTTTCACAGACAGTTTGTGTGCTCTATATAAGTAAATAATACTGAAGGCTTAGAAAGTAAATATTTTATTCTCCTTTTAGAATTTGGGAAACCAGATCCTATTAATGAACTTTTCCAGAAATATAGTTTTTAACCTGTTTTACTCAAAAGTCAGTGTTGCAGTAAGTTAGCTCCTTGACAAACCATGAGATATAATATAAAACTTTCCTATGTGTTCACATGACATGTACATGCTGTCATTGTTTCATGGGGAGAAAATAATCTTTTAAGCTCCTAAGCCACATATAAAAATGATCATATCCAGATAAACAAATGCAAATGTAGATGCTAAATCTCAGTACAAGAAAACTGAATAAAGCAACGGCAAAGAAATAACTTTGATGCAGGAGAATAATCCTATATGAGTTTCTAAATATTTGCAATAGTAGCTTCAATTTTGAATGAAGGTAATAGTCTAGTAATCAGATTGACTAATTCTAGATACAAAGCATCCTCAGTTCCCTCCAGTGTCATTTATCCCTGGGTAGGGCTTTTATACTAGGGATAAGAGTTGTACATTGTAGGAGGCCTTTCTGCTCAGAATCTCAGCTGGCACGCACACCATCCCAAAGGGCAAACTGCAAACTTTCTGTTAAGAAACAGAAAAGACCAACTCCTGCAGGGGAAATTGCTATTCCTCACCTAGTCCAAAAACAAACTGTTTGTTTCAAAGCACAGCTTGTTTCAGTTTGTTTCAAAGCACAATTCAGTTTGTTTCAAAGCACAATTCTCTTGAAAATAGAGAAGATGTTTTATTGAAATGAATGATACTTTGTTTTTCAGTTGGAAAATGCATCTAAAGCTGATTCAGCAAAACTAAACCTATCTTTTAGATCAATTATTTTAAACTTCACAATATTTAAAACAAATGGAAACCTTTACATTTCTTTAGAGACCATGGACTACAAAAGGTCTAAATATATTTATTGAAACGAATTGATAAACAGTTCTATTATAAATTTCAAACTGTATATAAAATAATGTCTTAAAAATAATGTTATTTCTAAGAGTATATGAATACCTTATAAGGCTTTTATATGAAGGCATTGATGATACCAAGTCTTGAATGTGGGCTTTATTTTTCAGTTTTATTTAAGAGTTAATATTATTGAAAACTGGTATATTTTTGCTTTCTTTACATATAATACAGGATAAATTATTTTAAAATTTACAATTTTAAGTAATTGTTTTTTTTGTTTGTTTGTTTGTTTTTTCTGTATGCGGGCCTCTCACTGTTGTGGCCTCTCGCGTTGTGAAGCACAGGCTCCAGACACGCAGGCTCAGCGGCCATGGCCCACGGGCCCAGCCGCTCCGCGGCATGTGGGATCCTCCCGGACCGGGGCTCGAACCTGTGTGCCCTGAATCGGCAGACAGACTCTCAACCACTGCGCCACCAGGGAAGCCCTAAATAATTGCTTCTAATTACAAGTTATCATCTTCCTTGTTTGATACATTACCTCCCAAGTAAAAAACTCATAGATATGCACATAGATTTGTTCTCTAGTTAGGCCGGAAACTGAATATTGATGACAAGAGAGTACAGGTCCAACTAACTAAATTCTGATCTAACATTTATACATTTCACAAAAAAGATTACTGCTGTCATGCCCTTGACTTTTAACATGTTATGTATTCTTCAGGACCTAAGATCATTGCTAATTTCTCCAAATCTCAAAATATATTTAATTATCTTTCCTGTTCAGCCCCATACCATGTTGTTTGTTTTTCTATTATACAAACATCTATTATACAAATAATAGATGTTAGTATATTTCTATTATACAAACAAGTAGGGTAATCATCTTAAGCCCTAATTGCTGTGAGGTGGTTGTAAGATTTAATAGCCACACACAGGCTAAATTGTCATCTATCTTTTTTTTAAGCTTTATTGAGGTAATGGACATATAACATTGTGTAAAATTTGAGGTATACAATGTGATAATTTGATATACACGCACATATATATATATATATATATATATATATATATATATATATATATATATATATATATACTGATAAATGATTGCCACAGTAGGGTTAGTTAATACCTTCATCATCTCATGTAATTACCATTTTGTTTTGAGATCATTCAAGGTCTACTCTCTTAGCAACAGTTAAGTATATAATACTGTATTGTTAACCCTAGTCACCATGCTGTACATTAGATCCCCAGATATATTCATCTTATTAGCTGGAAGTTTGTACTCTTTTGACTGACATCTCCCCATGCTGCACCTCCATTTTCTGGCAACAGCCCTTCTACTTTCTGCTTCTATAAGTTTGGCTTTTTTAGATTTTTACATGAACATGATACCATAGAGTATTTGCCTTCTCTAACTTGTTTCACTTAGCATAATATAATGTCCCCAAGTTTCAGCCATATTGTCACAAGTGTCAGGATTTCCTTCTTTCTCATGGCTGAATATACTCCATTGTGTATATTCCCACATCTTCTTTAACCATTCATCTGTAGGTAGATACTTACGTTTTTTCCATATCTTGGCTATTGTGAAAAACATTGTCCTGAACAGATCTTGATTTCATTTCATTTGGATATATATGCAGAAGTGAAATTGCTGAATCATATGGTAGTTCCATTTTTAATTTTTTGAGTAACCTCTATACTGTTCCATAGTGGCTGTATATTCCCGTTAACAGTTCATAAGATTTCCCTTTTCTCCATACCCTCACCAGTACTTGTTATCTCTTGTCCTTTTGGTGATAGCCATTCTAACATATGTGAGGTGATGTATCATTGTGGTTTTAATTAGCAATTTTTTTTTTTTTTTCAGTACACGGGCTTCTCACTCTTGTGGCCTCCCCTGCTGCGGAGCACAGGCTCCGGACACGCAGTCTCAGTAGCCATGGTTCACGGGCCCAGCCGCTCTGCGGCATGTGGGATCTTCCCGGACCGGGGCACAAACCCGGGTCCCCTGCATCGGCAGGCGGACTTCCAACCACTGCACCACCAGGGAAGCCCTAATTAGCATTTTTTGATGATTAGTGATGTTGAGCATCTTTTCATGTATCTGATGACCATTTGTATCTCTTCTTTAGAAAAATGCTATTCAGTTCCTCTTGCCATTTTTGTTTAGAATTGTTTGTGGGTTTGTTTTCTTTGTTTGCTTTTGAGTTGTATAAATACCTTAACATTTTAAATGTTAACCCCATATCAGATATTTGATTTGCAAATATTTTCTCCCATTCTGTAGGCTTTTTCATTTTGTTGACTGTTCCTTTTGTTTTGCAGAAGCTTTTTTAGTTGATGTAATCCCTCTTATTAATTTTTGCTTTTGTTGCTTATGATGTTGGTATCTTAACTAGAATATCATTGCCAAGGTCAAAGTCAAGAAGCTTTTCCCCTATGGTTTCTTCTAGGAGTCTTATAGTTTCAGGTCTTATGCTTAAGTCTTTAATCTACTTCAAGTTAATTTTTGTGAATGGTGTAAAATAAGAGTACTATTTCTTTATTCTGCATAAATTTATACAGTTTCCTCAGTACCATTTATTATTGAAGAGACTATCCTTTTTCCCATTGAGTATTCTTGTCTCTGTTGTCCAATATTAGTTTACCTTTTATGTAAGAGTTTATTTTGGGGAACTTGATTCTGCTCCATTGGGGTATACATCTATTTTTATGCCAGAACCATACTGTTTTTATTACTATGGCTTTCTAATACAGTTTTATGAAGAAGTGTGACAACTTCATCTTTGTTCAGGAGTGCTTTGGCTAGTTGTCTTTTGTAGCTCCGTAGTAATGTTAGGAATGTTTTTTCCTATTTCTGTGAAAAATGACATTGAAAATTTGATAGGGATTGCATTGAATCTATAAGTCTTTTTAGGTAATACAGTATTAGGTAATAGTCTTTTTAGGTAATATTTTAACAGTATTAATTCTGTCAGTCCATGAACACCAAATAACTTTCCATTTGTTTGTTTCTTCTTCAATTTCTTTCATCAATGTTTTACAGTTTTCAGTTTACAGATTTTTACCTCCTTGGTTAAATTTATTTCTAAGTGTTTTATTGTTTTTGATGATATTGTAAATGTGAGTACTTTATTTCTTTTTCAGATATTTTGTTGTTAGTATACAGAAATGCAACTGATTTCCGCTACCCAATTTGTTGAGAATTTTATCATGAAAGGATGCTGTATTTTGATTTTAATCTTTGAAAATTTGCTAGGTTTTGTTTTGTGACCTATCATGATTTATCCTGGAGGATATTCCATATATCTCGAGAAGAATGTGCATTCTTCTGCTGTTGGATAGAATGGTCTGTGTATGCCTGTTAGGTTCATTTGGTCTAAAATATAGTTCAAATCCAATATTTCCTTATTGATCGTTTTGTCTGGATGATCTATCCATTATTGAAAGTGAGGTATTGATGTCCCTTACTAATATTGTATTGTTGTTTATTTCTCCCTAAAATTTGTTAGTATTTGCTCAGTATATTTAGGACTAAGATGTTGGGTGCATATTTATTTATTATTATTATTTCCAATTGATGAATTGACTCCTTTATCATTGTATAATGGCCTTCTTTGTCTCTTGTGATCATTTTTGGCTTAAAATCTATTTTTTATGATATAAATATAGCTACCTCTGCTTTCCTTTGGTTTCCACTTGCATGGAATATCTTTTTCCATCCCTTCACTTGGAGCCTATGTGTGTCCTTAAAGCTGAAGTGAGTCTCTTATAAGCAGCATATAGTTGCTTCTTTGTTTTTGTTTTTCTGTCTAGCCACTATGCCTTTTGATTGAAGAATTTAATTCACTTATATTAAAAGTAATTTTTGATAGGTAAGAACTTACTAATGCCATCTTGTTTTTGGCTTTTTTGTAGTTCCCTTGTTTTCCCCTCCCTTCCTGCCTTCCTTTGTGAATGGATGACTTTCTTTGGTGGTATACTTTGATTCCCTTCCCTTTATCTTTTGTGTGTCTACTGTAGGATTTTGCTTTGTGATTACCATGAGGTTACATAAAATATCTATTGATATAATTCTAATTACAACTGAACTATAGTCACATGCAAAATTACTATCCCTTTTGTGTTTGATGTCAAAATTTACCCATTTTTATATGTGCATTCATTAGCAAATTATTGTAGCTGTAGTTATTTTTAATACTTTAGTCTTTAACCTTTATACTAGAGTTAAGTGTTTAGCACACTACCATATTATAGTATTAGAGTATTCTGAATTTGACTGTACATTTACCCTTACCAGTATATTGTATATTTTCACATGTTTTCATGTTACTAATTAGTGTCCTTTTATTTCAGCTTGAAGAACTCCTTTCATCATTACTTGTAAGGCAGTTCTGGTGGTGATGAACTCCCTCAGCCTTTTCTTTTCTAAGAAAGTCTTTATCTCCCCTTTATTTTTGAAGGACAGCTTTGCCAGTTAGAGTATTCTTGCTTGGCAGTTTTTTATTTCTTTCTTTCAGCATTTTGGATATATCATCCTATTCTCTCATGGCCTGTAAGAATCACCTGAGAAATCTGTTGATAGCCTTATGGTGTTTTTATTTTAATTACAAGCTTTTCATTTTTTCTTAAGATTCTCTCTTTGTTTGTGATTTTTGACAGCTTTATTATAATGTGTCTTTAAGAAAATCTCTTTAACTTACATTTTTTGGTGACCTGTGACCTTCATGAACTTGCATTTGCAAATCACTCCATATATTTGAGAAGTTCTTGGCCATTATTTCTTTAAATAAGTTTTCTGCCCCCTTCTCCCTCTCTTCTCCTAAGACTTCAATACTTCGATGATTATTTCTTTTGAGGTTATTCAATACATCACATATGCTTTTATTCTTCCATTCTTTTTTCTTTGTTCCCCTCTTACTGGATAATTTCAAAGTTATTGTCTTCTAATTCACAGATTTTAAAATTCTTTTTGATCCATTCTGCTGTTGATTTTATCTGTTGCATTTTTCATTTCATTTATTGTATTTTTTTTAGCTCCGGAATTTTCTTTTTTATGATTTCTCTCTTTTTGTTAAACTTTGTATTTTGTTCATGTATTATATTCCTGATTTCACTGAATTGTCTCTCTGTATTTTCTTGTAGCTAATTTAACTTCTTTAAAACAGCTATTTTTAATTCTTTATTGGGTAAAATGCAGACGTTCATGTCTTTGGGGAAGATAATTGTGATCCCTTAGTGGAGTCGAGTTTCCTTGATTTTTGCATATTTCTTGGAGTCTTGAGATCCTGTTTTGTATTTTCAGTAGTGATCGCCCCCTCCAGTTTTTACTAACTGACTTTGGGAGAGAAATATCTTCTGTCAGCCCTGGTAGGGATTCTGAGGCTTTCTCAGACCTTCTGTAGAGATGCCTGCTTCATGCTTCTTGCTCTCTTGTGGCAAAATTCTTAGATTTGTATGCCTTCTTTTGATCATGCAACACATCAGACCAAGTGCTGACAGCCTCTTTTCACTTTCTCCAGAGTGCCCTAAAACTCAACTCTGGTTTCTTCCTGGCCCGCATAGCCAGGCTGGCTTTCAGCAGGTGGTCACCAGCCATCTGCCAAAGCTCACTCTGGACAGTTTCATGAGTGTGTGCAGAGAGCCAGCCACAGGGTGTGAGTGAAGAGTGTATAGTAATGGGGGTGCCTGTGTGCCATTTGGGGGGATTCAGCAGGCCAGGCATCCCCAGTGGCTCATGAGCTGGCCTCTTGATGGAGTCTGTGATACCTTTAATAGGATCCATGTCCCTTGAATGCTCTTTGACAGTCCTCTGTTTTGCTCTCCAGCTTCTTCCCACACCCCATTCATAGAGCTCACTTCTCAGTACCCTGGGTGGGGCGAGAGATAGTTGGGCCTCTTTGGCAAAGTCCCACACAGCTGGGGCAGCCAGGCATTCACTCACATGCTCTCACTTTCCCCCAAGGGTAAATCATGGGTCAAAAAGGTCTCACTTGGCACTAAGTTGTGCCACCTCAGGGGGAGATGACTCAGGTAAAGTAAAATGGCTCCTCTTACCCTCTCCAATGTATTCAGTCTCAGGTATTTTTGTTCCAATGATGTACTGGAACTTCTATGCTGGAAACCTGGACTTCCACATAGAAGCTATGGGTGATTATCTAAGGTCCTTTTCTCCAGGGGCTCTTAGACAGCAGTTGAGACGGCCTGGATCTGGTTCATTGGCCACTGCAGGATCCATAGCTGTGACTGAGGTCTCTGTGACTATTACCCCATACATGGGTAGGCGAGACTCTTCCCAGGTCCCTTGGCATATGGTGTGGGATCCCATAGCTCCCACTAAGGCATTTTTGTCCAAGGATGGATGCCAAATCTTTGTTGTTGAGGAGGGATACTAACTATGAGGGATGCCTTATTCAGCTGTGTTGATGATGTCACCCCAGCATCTATCTTTAATTGAGACATTAGTGTTCTACTTGGAACTTGAACTAGCACTAGGTACTCTATAATACTGTACAGAAGTTAATTCCATTTGTTATTCTCTGTACAAATGTCAAAAGAGTGGTCAGCTTGCATGCACATATTTGTCAGCAGAAATTTAGTGTTTTCTATATTTCATCAGTTTCTGTTTTTGTTTGATTGCTTGTTCCTTCTCTTCCTTGTTAACATTTGGTCACTCCAATGTGCAGTTTGTATATTTGCACATCTTTAGCAAGTTCCAATTCAGTTGAAATGATTCTCTTAAATTTGTCTACATATCTGTGCTGCCCAAAATGAGGAAGGAAATGTGTGTTCCTATATCCACACTTTCCTTAGAGTCAGCCTCAACAGAACTTGTTTAAATGGCAGCATAATCCACCTGTAGTTGTTTTCTTGTTTGCAAATCGTCTTAGCTCAGTTTTAACATATCTTTTTCTATTTAAAAATTATATTTCAAGAAAAAGTTTATTAAAAGACTTTAAATGCTATTTCTGAATTTGTTCAATTCAATTAAAGAAAAAGACAAAAATATGATTATCACTAGATTATGGGAGATATAGTAAATTAAAATTGAATATGATATCCTGGCAATAATTTCAGTAAAACATTAGAAAAAGTTGCCTTATTTTTTAAAACATGCTCATAGATGTTATTCAAAAATAAATTTCCTGCCTACCTGCATTAAGGTAAATTTAAGTGAAATTGTATTCCTGTTGGTTATGCCTGAATATATTTCACAGCCAGAATTTCAATTACTAAGGACCTTACATTAGTAAGCCAGGAGAAATCTGTCAGTAAAAAAAGAGTAAGTGAGTAGACTAGAAGTATCTCTTCTCTTGTGCTTCTTCTGTGTATGGGAAAAATCAATTTGCTTTCATCGTAATCCCAAATAGAAGGAGCAATTGACTTTGGGGAAATCCTGTAAAATTTATTGCTGACAACATGTTAGAGAGTACTTTCTAAGGATGACAGAATACATGAATTGATTTTGCTTCCAGTGACACTGGGATAACTGATTCTCTCAATCACATAGTGTAGCTCTGGGGTTTGTTGTCACTTTTCCCTGCAGTTTAAAATGTTTATATAAAATATGTGGGAGGACAATCTGAAAGGAGATATCTAATGTGGTACTTAATTAATATGATATATCCAACTGCCATTGCCTGAATATAGATACTATACAGAGTTAGTTACTAAATATATAGGAAAGGAAATGACTTAAATATAACAACAGGGTTTAAACATTAGCAAATATATTAAGGGATTAAATAATGTACTACAAAATTATTAATTGAAATTCAATTTAAGAAAGATATAATTTAGAGAGAAACTCTCTTATTTAGAAATATATTCCCTTATGCATCAACTTTAATATTTATAGTATACAAATGCATATAGTTATCAAATACAGTGGTTGATTTTGGAAGACTTCATGGAATTCTTGAGTAAATAATATTTATATCTTGCCACCTTCACAGGGTATTTGTGAGATGTAAGGACACAGAGTGTGTGTGAGGTATAAGACAATATGGTGTACATAGACATATGCATACCTGTATATGTATGTATTTTATTAGTATACATTGAAACCTACACACATATACATTCACAGACATTTATCCATGCACATATACAAGTACAAACATGCATCAGAGATATTACGGGTTCAGTTTCAGACAACTGCAATGAAACAAATATCACAATAAATTGAGTCACAATTCTTTTTGGTTTCCCAGTGCATATAAAAGTTATGTTTACAGTATACTTTAGTCTACAGAGTATGAAATAGCATTATGTCTAAAAAAAGTACATACCTTAATTTTAAAATACTTTAAAATTGCTAAAAATTGTTAACCATCATCTGAGCCTTCGGTGAGTCATAGTAGTAACATTAAAGATCGCAAATCAGCATAACAAGTAAAATTGTAATAAAAAAGTTTAAAATACTGTGAGAGTTACCAAATGTGACACAGGGACATGAAGGGAGCAAATGCTTTTGGAAAAATAGCACCAATAAACTTGCTCTACCCAGGGTTGCCACAAACCTTTATATCTGAGAAGCCCGATAAAGCAAAACATGCTAAGATGAGGTATGCCTGTAATCAATTTCATATATGCAAATGTAATTTATATATTATAAAATATTTTCAAATACATAGGATGTAAGCAGATTTTCTTAAGCTATGCAATAGAAAAGAACAGAATATTATAGATGTTTTGTAACTTCTTTTCCTCCTCCCACTTATGCCTCCCCCCATCTCCAAAAAGAACCTCATGGGAGTCAAAACCAGGATTAAAATACAAACATTCTATTTTTAAAGGCCTATGTGACAGATTGCAAGTTAGCCCATCCTATTCTCTCAACAGTTCCACAGAGGGCTCTAAAGAAAGGCTGAGGGAAAAAACAATAGGGCTATTTCATCTCCCTCTGAGGAGAAGTAGGAGATGTCTATCATTACTTCCGAAAGGAAGGACTCAAGTGTCCTTTGGGGAATATTAAACAGTCACACACCTGCCTACTTTAAGAGAGGTAGTGGTCAAAAACATGGAAGATACAGAGGAAATTGGCAGCAGACTGCCCATCAACCACTTCCACCAACCCCTTCTTGGGCAAAGACATGGAATCCTTCCCTTCATCTTAAGCCAAGTAAAGGAGGTTTGAAGGTAAGCACAGCACGAGTGTGTATTTTCTCTGGGGCTTGAGGACCCGAGGGGCCAGCAGAAGAGGCTACGCCTCATAGGCTAAGGTGGCAGAGAGAGAAAGCCAAACATTTACTTCTAGCAAGATGAATGTGCTCCACACACAGCAAAATAAGACAACCGTGGGGATTCTGCTCAAGAGCACTGCCTGAAAATTTAAAATAACCCTCAGTGACAGAGTGTTAGCTTCCTTTGACACAAAGGAGAAGTGGTAAGTAAGGTGCTGGAGAGGTTTTGGACATTGTCTACATCAAGATGATTGCTATTGCAGGTCCACAAAAATGGTCCCTGAGAAAGATCCAGCAAGGGTGCCTCAGTGATGGAGAGAACACCAACCCAAGATCACAGTTAACTCTGTCATGTATGATTATGTTGCCTTTAGCAAATCCATCCATTCCTTTGGGTCAGATTCTGGAAGGGTTTAAAATTGCAACTGAGTTGGGAGTAGAGAAAAAATGATATCTAAAGAAGAAACGAACTAGCTCATGTCCCACTGGAGGCTTACAGGTCTTAAGCAGACCCAAGCTTGGGATCTGCTGTTATGGACCAGATTGTTGTTGTGACAGGATTTAATGAATATCCTATCTGGAATTTTTATGCCAAAGCAAGGAACTGTTTATATTGTATATTATGTGGACTGCCTGATAAGCTAGAGGGCTTGTCTGAGGTTTTATCCAGGAGCATAAAAAAGGATTAGACCCCAAAGCAGATGTAAAGGCAGGAGTAAAAGTAATTGGGTTTCTCATTACAAGCCAAATCTAGGTCATTAAAAAATCCAGTGTTCAAAGGTGTGAAGCCATTTCGATGTCTAGTAACTCTCCTAGTAAAGAAATGCATCATTTTACCTAAACTTAAAGAAAACATGTATTTCCTGTCTTAATTATAGATGTATTATAATTTGTCCCCTCTTTGCCACTCCTGATACCCCCTTAGCTCATATACCATCATGCCTCCATGGTCCCTCTGTATGGTTTTGCTACCTGTTGTCTTAGAATTCTTAATGTATACTCAACATTTTCTCCAGCTGGTATTTCAAAAAATCAGAATCCAGTCATTTCAATTTTTGCTTCATGAACTCCAATCGTCACCTCCCCAACACCTTCAGAATAAAAGCCATACTTTTTTTTTTTTATCAACACATATCAGACCCTTTTGTGTTCTGTCTCTTATTTTGCCTTTCAAGGATCATGTTTTCTATCACTACATAAACTCGCTTTGCTCAAATATTTCCTCAAAAATATGATGCCTGCACATCTCTCTGTAAAATGTCAGTATCGCTGCCTCACTCCTTCCACCATTTTTGTTACCTGACTAATGTCTACTTTTCCATCAAAATTAGTCTCAGAGACATTTCTAACTGGTGATTTCCTTAAAAGCCCTTCCTAACTTTTTTCAGCTACCACTCTGAGCTAAACCTCTCTACCCTGTTATGTTAACCTCCCACAAATTTCTGTCATAGAAGTAGGTCTGTCACAAGGAGGTAATAAATAGATACTACTAATAACATTAAAATTTTCAATAAAATAAAACTTCTAAAGAAAATCATATTCTAATCATTTGTTTCCACCAACATGTGAATATGATAAAAATGTTACAGATTAAATTAAATTTAAATAATAAAATTAATGATGAATCATACCTACCAAATAAAAGGTTGGTATCTTGTATGAAAAAGTATATAAAAAGTTGATACGAATAGCATTGATAGCTACTACTTAATAAAGTGCTAACTTAATCCCAAATAATTTTTATAACCTTACAAAGAACATTATATGTTAATTAAACTTCAAAAATTTGTAGCTTACTCTTATTTTTCCATTCTTTATATGAGGAAACTGCTGTTCTGAGAGATTAAGAAAATTCACAGAGCTATAAAAGAGCAAGACAGAGAGCGAACCCTATTCCTGTTTGATTCTGAAGTTCTTTCAGTTAACTTCTAGTTTTCACAAAAGAATTCTTATGACCCATAATTCTTGTTTTTATTATATCTCTATCCCTTTAAATAAAAACAGAAAAGCAGGTTGATACTTTTAGCTTGGTTCCTAAGTGTGTTCAAGGGGTAAGGGAAGAAAGGAAGAGTTTTGTCTTATGGTTTTGATGAGACTCACATAAAAGTTCCATTCTGGACAATCTTTTAGATTAAATCCTCGCTCCGGTTAAAGGTTTCTTTTCTCCTTTAGCATCTTTTTTTTGACAGAACTTGAATTCTTGTGTTGCTGCTTCTGATGGGGTGTGCGGACCTCTAAATTGCTATGATGCTGATGCTGAGAGGCAGGTCTTTCTACTTTATGTCTCCATATTTTAAATGTATTTTTAGAATTACATATACAACTAGCTATGAAAAAATGTCTTTGACAAGCAATTCTGTTGAAATACTTTTTTTTTAATCCATATATACATTCTGGCAAATTTATTCCTATAATTTCATCTGGAAAATATTTCCTTCATGTGTTCATTGTTCCCACATTGACTTAGGAAGCATATACTATAGGGATAAAATAAACGGGGATTACATATTTGTCAGTTAGTGTTAATTTTTACTTAATCTTAATTGGAAGACTTTTTTGTTTTACAATTACAAACATTGTAATTGGAAAAGTAAAATTGTAAAAAGTCCTAAGGAAGGAATTTTCTATATGGTTACCTACAGATTTCTAAGAAGCTGGTTTAATATTAGAATTTATTATGCGGAGTTTTTAATGTGTGGTTCAGAACAAGTGGTTTATAGATTTCCATGGCATGTGCTGTTTCTTCTTGCCTTGATTGAAAACTCTTGAAAAAATCTGTAGATTAAGGAAATGTTCCAGGGTAGGGATAAGAAGTAATTCACTGGGAATTCCTTATTTAGCTTCTGCCATAAAACTATCCTTGCTGTAAGAGTAAGCAAAATATGCTGTAAGAGCAAGCAAAATATGCAAACACATCAAAAATATATACTAGGGTCACAAAATAAGTTGAATCTTTTCATTACATATAAATAAGTATATATTTTTCCTAATTTAAATTAAAAATATCCCTCCATGTATAAAACTTAATTCATCATGAAGAATATGAGAGAAGATTTGGAGTCATAAAACTAAGAGCATTATAATATTAGTTGAAATCTAAGTTTTTTCTTTAATTCATTATTAAAATTACTGGGAAAAATTGACACCTGATTATAAATAATTCATAATCAAAACAGAGATTTTGTGTACAAAATGATGTGAGCATCAGTTGAATAGCTAAGGGGTGAAATACAAAAGAGGAACATTTAATTAGGCAGCAAGTAGTATTTGGTTCAAAAGTTGAGTCTGAAAGCAACGTAAAATTTGAAATTGATTAGTAATATTTAGTTACTTACAAGCCCTTCCAGAATGTCTAATCTGACTTCTTCCCTTTATATTAAGACATTAAATGTACAAGGCATTTAGCTGAGATATGTTTAGACCTGTTTTTGGAATAAGACTATCTCAATGGATACTTTGATAGTTCTACCCTTAAGTATCTTTAAAACACATCATAGGGCCTTCCCTGGTGGCGCAGTGGTTGAGAATCCGCCTGCCGATGCAGGGGACACGGGTTCGCGCCCGGTCGGGGAAGATCCCACATGCCGCGGAGCGGCTAGGCCCGTGAGCCATGGCCGCTGAGCCTGCGCATCCAGAGCCTGTGCTCCGCAACGAACATCATATCATTTTTTTCCTGCCTGTATACATCTGTTTTTGAATAGTTGGTGTTTCCAGATATTTTCAATTACAAATGCATACCTAAAGTATCTAATAAGAATAGTTTATTGATTTTCTCACTTTTCTTATACTGGTAAGTGAAAGTAGCGTTTTCAGAAGTGATGGCTGAACCCCCTGGTCTCCTGATGGCATATCACCATCAAATACAAAACTAGTAGAAGAGAACGCAGAAGCAGTATAAGTGGTCAGTGATGCATCTGGGGCTTGGCTGAGTTGGCCTAGGCTTTTAGGCACACTGACCCTCCAATTTACTGGACCTGTTCCCTGTGTAAGTATTGCTGCAGAGAGGAGATTGCTGCTACTAAATTGTCTCTGCTTGGGGCTGGCCTCTGGGACTCACTACAAAGTCTTTCTTAAATTGCATCAATCGCTAATGGCCTAAGGGATTCGGAATTTTGCATTTCTTGCCCTTAAGTTAGGAATGTCAGTGAGAACCATAACTCCTCTAAGTTTATCTTGTGAGACCACACTTCTTTCCTGGGGCGGTGGGGTGTAACTATGCCCAAATCTGCAATTAACCTTGAAATTGGAAAAAAAAAAATACAGAAAAACAAAAGAAACAAAATTCTTGCATCAATACCTTTCAATGCAACTCCTTTTTATTATAATTCTCTCTTAACTATGAGCATTTTGATCTGAAAGTTCATTATCTTCCAGTCAGAAAAATTCCCCCCTTTGCCATATCCTCATCTGTCTTTTCCTCTGAGCCCCCCCACCCCGTCTTCTATCTTTGATCAATGCATGTGTTGTATTTTATCATTTTTAACAACTTTGTTGTCACTTATTAGATACTGAAGTTTATCCCCTGTATTGGCTTTTCTCTCTCTCTTATCTCTTATACTCTTTTTTTCACTCTTCTCTATGAGAAAGTTTCAACACGTTTTCTACATCATTTATTTGATTTGAATTTTTCAGTACTGATGCTGTAGTTTATTGCTTCTAAATTTGTAATTTAATTTAAATTCAGTAATAAATTTTGTGGGTTTTTAAATGTATTTTTTCCTCATTTAGGCCACATTTTAATTTATATTCGGTTTTTCCATCTCAGTAAATGACAAATGCATTCTTCTTGTTGCTCAGGCCAAACAACAACAACAAAACAAAAAGTCATCCTGAGTTTTTCCTTTCTCCCACATCTTATAGCCCATCCATCAGCAGGCCTCATCAACTCTACCTTCAATATATATCCTCAATTAATCACTTCATTTCTCCTCTGTTTCTAATATCTTAGGTGGAGACATTATCACTTTACATAGAAGACCTCAATATCATCTGATCTCATCTCCCCAATTCTATCCTTACTCCCATATAGTGTATTCTCCACAAAACATCCATTGAAGGATCCTTTTACTTTATTTTATTTTTTAACATCTTTATTGGAGTATAACTGCTTTATAATGGTGTATTAGTTTCTGCTTTATAACAAAGTGAATCAGCTATATGTATACATATATGCCCATATCCCCTCCCTCTTGTATCTCCCTCCCACCCTCCCTATCCCACCCCTCTAGGTGGTCACAAAGCACCAAGCTGATCTCCCTGTGCTATGCGGCTGCTTCCCAACAGCTATCTGTTTTACATTTGGTGGTGTATATATGTCTGTGCCACTCTCTCACTTCATCCCAGCTTACCCTTCACCCTCCCCGTGTCCTCAAGTCCATGCTCTATGTCTGCATCTTTATTCCCATCCTGGCCCTAGGTTTGAAGGATCCTTTTAAACCTCACCCAATCATGTTAACTTTAACAGATGGTATTATTGTTCACAATCACCTGCTTCTTCCTTTTTCTCCGGTATATGTTCTTCCACACCTGTTACGTTGAGATTTTCAGGAGAAAGAGTACATATCCTGACATCATCCAGAGGCTTGGTGATGTGACTTGTGGGGTAATTTGATGTGAACACAGTGATCTGGGCCAGTTCCCAGCAGAAGTAACTCCATCTCGCTTGTTCTTCCCAACCGCCTTGGCGCATGGTTGTTCAGCCTGGGCTCCAGAATGGAAGGACACAGAGGAGAGCCACAGCTGACCTCCATCCTTAGATGTGGAACATGAGCAAGAAATAAATCCCTACTGTTTATGTCAGAGCTCAGCCTATCCAGGCAGAGTCCTCTACCTTCTCTACCAAAACCATCTAACGTTTGCCGCAAACTGGAAGACCAGACCCTTTCGAGGGCCTGCAGGGACTTCCATGAGTTAACCTCTCTACCTCCCTGCTCTGATTTACTTTCCCCGTATACACTCTGCTCCAGCCACACTGCCCCCTAACGTTCCTGCACTCCTCCAGCTCCCTCTAGCTTTGCAGTTTGCATTTACTTTCACTTCTGCCTGCAAGGCTTTTCTTAAATTAGCCCATGGTTCATTCCCTCCCTTCATTCTCAGATCAGCTCTCACCTTTCATAAAGGTCTTTTCTAACCAGTCAGGAAAATATTCAGACTGAGTCAACGTCTTGTTTCACACTCTGCTTTGTCTTCGTACAACCTATTGCTTATATCTTTAAAAACAACAGTAACAACATTTATTAAGTAGTTACCACATGCAAGCACTGTTCTAAGTCTTTTCTGTGTTTCATCTCATCTTATCCTCTCAATCACATGATGAAAAAGGCACTGCTATTATCTTATTTTACAGATTAGGAAACTGAAGGACAAAGAGGTTAAGTAATTTGGCCACATTCACAGAGAATTAAGTGAAAAAGCCTAGGCATTCTCATTTTAGAGAACAGGCTCTTAGCCATTATGCTAAGCCAGCCTGAAATTGTCTCAAGTGTGTACATGACTTCTCCTTGGGGTGACACTATTCATCTAGAAGCTGTTGAGAGATTCCTTGCCAAGATCAGAAGTTGAAAGCTGGCGTGATGTAACCTGGCATTATTATTTCAGAGGTTCAGCAGCCTTAGAGAAGCAAAGATGCTATTGGGGCCATACCAAATCTCAGCAAGGGGAACAGACATTCTGTTAATTCTGTTCCTGTTTTTATGTTTTTAAAATTTTTCTACTCTTTATTTTTGTAATTTTGGGGAGGATCCACATACAGAAGATGAGCATTTCAGTATCTATAGCTTATTCACAACATCCATGGAATAATTATATCAAAACTTCTTCCTAGCTATGACCCAATGTCAGGGAAAAACCTTGAACTCCACTGTATGGGGAAAAGGAACAGCAGTTCTAATGAGTCATCTGCTTTCTGTTTATTGTTGCTTTGCTAGCTCTAGGCTCCCAAATATAGGTGATTCAGAATGACTTAGATACAGCACAGGAAACAGGCTTTGAACACATTGCTTTCATCTCTTATAGCCCCTGCTCATTTGGGTATGTTGGTGAACTTAGATGGTGTGTTTCCTGTGACACAAGCCACAGTATTAGAAAAAAATGTACACTTCATCCCTAAGAATTTTTCTATCATTTGGCTTTCCAATCCATGACCACCTGGCTTGCAATCAATTTGTCGAGGGCAGTGAGGAGGAAACAGACAATAAACAATAAAAACATAATAAAAAGAAAATTACATAGAATGTTAGAATCTGGTAACTGCTGTAGAATAAAAAGAGCAATTAGAACAAAGGGATTAGGAGTGCCCAGACTAGGACAAAACAAAAAGTTTGGTATTAAATAAGGAGTCAGTGTTGGTGTGTCGGCAATAATATTAGTATGTCCAATCTAAACGGATAAAAATCTACCTGCAATTTGTAGAGTTCCAAAGCTCTACTTTCATCTTCCCCAGAGTAGTAAAACTCCATTAAGAAAAGAGGCACAGATGGTTTTCATTCAATCTTTTCTCTCAGGTTTACTTGAGAGCCGATGATATTTACTCTGTCATTTCTGGCTGAGTCACATTGTTTAGAAAAGGTAACTCCATTGTTATGGAAATATGATACAAAATAAAATCTATGCTTACAAAATGCCAATAGGAGTAGAGATTTGGCTAAGAACAAACATCATCATGATTTCAGCTGTTTTTTTTTTTTTTCTTGTTTTTACTATCTGAATGATATACTACACTAATATGTGAGTAACTGTGAACATAGCATGAGGAAATTCTGACAAAAGATGAAAGAATGCATAGAATAGAGTAGTGTTTCTTTTTTTTTAATAGTGACTATGGTAATTCCACAATTTTATATGGAGAGTTTTGTCTTTATAAATGAAAATAGTCTGAATTTAATTTATATTGATAATATATCTTGGAGTTTAGAGATAGCAGTGTATGTGAAAATTACTAGTCAAACGTTTTAAAAGTAAATAATTAAATTTAAATCATAAATAAATTTCTTTATACCCTCAAGATACATCATGTGAAGAAAACATTTGCAAAATACAGAAATAAAGCACTTTTGCTACAGAAATATTTGAATTCAAAAAATCATGCATCTTTAGTTGGAAATATGTTCATGCATGGCATTTGAACCATCAAAGAGGTGATTAATATTTATTAATTAAGCTTCAGAACTAGGTGTATTTGTAAATCCACAGCTTATAATCCTTTTCTGTAGTGTTTATTACCCTGAGTGAATCAGACTATATAAAAATCAGGGGAGAGCTTTTTAACTTAGTAATTGAAAATCATCAATTGAGCCAAGACTATTTCAGCAAATAGTGGTTTTATGGGTAATATTTCACAATTCATTGTCATTTTACTAAGAGAAAAATCCCACTTTACTTTTAGGAAACTTTCGCTTGCTGCCGTCACCTATAATAAATATACAGTTTTGACTAAAAATTAATGGGAATGCCTATTTTTCCTCTGCCAAAGCACATAAAAATGATTGTAACTCTTGGCAATTTCTTTGGAGATTATATTCTATACACCATGTCAAGCTTGTTAAACATACCTTTGAACTTCCCTTTCAAAATCATATTCAGAGACAGTGTGTAGTGCAAAAGTAAAATAGAATTTAGATAGATAAATACATATATGCATACATATAAATACATAGAGTCTGCTTTCTAAGAATTTATACTTTTTTTGGGTTCAAACACGTCATAATCATTTTCTTTAATTTCTTGTTAATTAGATTTAGCTTTAAGTTGTTACACATATTTCCAACCATCAGATGCAACTTCCGAAGATGAAGGACTTTATTATTAAGGGTTTACAAAGCAATCATTTCTCATTTCTTCTGGTCTTCCAGGAGTTGTTCCAAAAAAATATCAAAATAGCAACATCTTTGATGTGAGAATTAAACCAAGAGAAGACAACTTTTGGAGTTCCTATATGTATTTGGGAACTATGTAAATTTTGGTTTTATATAATTTAAGAATTACATAATGATCAAATTCACCTAATGATCAAGCATCAGTAAAATTATCAAATATATACTTATGTCAAAAAAGTTGCCTACAGTAAAATATAAAGTACTCCCATAGGCAACTCTGGTTAACTAGGCCTACTAATTTATGTAAGGAACATCCTACATTCATTCATTTGCTCTGGAAAAACAAATCTGTCATTGATGATCAGTAGAAAAGCAGTAAACACTTATCAGCTAATCCAGATGAGTCATGTAATATTTTGTGTCTTTCTCTTCATCAATGGATTAAGAATAATGTAAAGCTATTTTTTCCTGTCACGTCACAGGGCCATATGGAGTTGAAAATTAGATTGTTTATGTTACAAAACTCAGTAAAGGTTGAAATACTATATAAAAATTGTGAGAACAGTGTTCATCTAAGCATATTCTTCGGGAGAATATTATTTGACCTTCCTGACACATGACACTATATAAAAATATTAAGAACAATATTCAATTGTGCTTATGATTTTGCTTGTGCTTTTCTGGGCACTTTTCTGTGCTGTGCACATGCTATTTTATTTAATCATTATAGTAGCCATATGACAAGATGAGAACCCATGATCTGCATTTTCTAAACAAGAAACTCAGTAACAGAGAAGTAATTTTCTTAAAGCCACACTGTTAATCAATGAGAATACGATTTGAATTCCATCAGCCTGTCTGCAGAGCCCATGTCCTTAAACCATACACTGTTTTCAACATTGTCTAGATTTCTAGTGTGGAGGAAAACATCATCTTGCTCGGTTAAATAACAGTATTGTTATGTATCAAAATATAGTTATTTACAGTTTTTTTTTCTTTCACACATTATAAAAATAGTTCTGCAGAAATAGCTTAATATGACATTAGATGAGAGAGGGATAGAATTTTTCCTTTAGCTTAAATTCCCATATGCTATTACAAGCATACTTCAGGGAAAAAGAATTTGTCTTGCATTTGACTGATGTTTCTAAACTTCTAACAAGTTAGAAGTTACTGGAGCAGTATAATTTTACCCAAGATCTTCTCATTCATTTCTAACTACAGCCTACATATTTTGGTAGCCAGAAAATAATTCAAATATTGATTAGGAGATATCCCACACTTCAATGCCTCATTCTCTAAATAATTTTTTAAAAATGTTTGAAATGATCCAGGTTGAACTAACTTGGTCATACAACATTAGTAAAAGGTCATTCTCTTTAATCTGTAAGCACACGTGTTTGGGGACTGTTTTCTGTACCCCTTTGTATTCTGAGCACTTAATATGTGATAACACAATCAACTCTCACTGAATTATTTACTTCATTAAATGAATTAACTGAATTATTTTGGTGATTTCGAATTTGTTAGAATTTGGTTCTTTTAACATGTGAAATTCAACTGGAGGAAATAGGCTGTGTTGTATATCTGTTGACATATGGAGATTAGGCTGATGTCTTTGTTTCATTATTAATTCTGTTTAATGGCAGGTTTGCAAAGTAAAATCTGAAGACAATATATAGTAAATCTACGGTAGGGAAAAGATACATTACAGGGGCTCAGATATACAGAAATTTTATGATTGTCTTTATTTTCAGTGAGGTGCTAGGTAAGCAATTGTGCAGTGCAGATGAATACACTGCATGGGACACCACTTACAACATCACATGGTATTCTCCACTGAGAGGGTTCCAGCAGTCAGAGCAACTTTTGCAGCCTGTGGGAAAGCAGGGAGCCACAGCAGGCAAATGGAGAATGCATGCAAAAGCATGGGTGTGACGCTTCAATGGAAAGCTTGCAACTACAGAACACAGGGAGGGAGGGATACAAACAGTAGAGTTCATCTTCTTCACCTAAATGATGGTGCCCCAGTTAAAGAGAAAAGATGGAAAGCAGTTTCTATAAGCTTAAGTTTTGATTAGTAGGAACTGGGATCTCAAGATGATTAAGTGAACTAGCTGAAAATCATATTTAGCATATTCTTGGCACATGAAAAATTTTCATAATTACATATATATATATATATATATATATATATATATACATATACCGAGAGATAATGACCATCATGACAGTATATAGTAAAGACTTTCTAATATAATTGGAATTGCAGGAAACTCTAAAGAAAAGGGATAGCCCTGGATTTGGGAGTAACAAAGAGGCTTTAGAAGCAGCAGGAAGAAAATCAGAAAGAATGAAAGGAAAGTAACTCTACATTCGGATAAGAGAAGTTCGATATAGTCAACATGTCGAAAATATGGTTAAAAGATGCATTTCTAATGGGAATTGCAAGCAAAAGCACGCAAACCACTAGAACTACACATTGCGATATTGCCAATGCCTAGGCAAACAAAACAAATAGCTCACCATTCTAAATTCACTAGGGGAAAAGAAAAATCAGAGGACAGTTCAGGAATTGTGAGGTTTCCGACTTGCATATTCGGTTTGGAAAAAATATATATATCCATTTTGAATAAAACAAAAACAAATGCCTTTAAAGTAGATGATAACTATTGATCATTCAATATGTGATATGCACATTTCTAAATGTTTTCATGAATTTACTAATGTAATTTCACATTAATCAAGTAACATATGTAGTATTGGTGTTTCCACGTACAATTGAGGAAAGTTAGACAAGATAATGGTGGAACTGAGATTTGAGTGTAGGCAACTGGCTGTAAACTCCGAGGCCTTCAACCATATCATGTTGCCAAAATATGTCATTTATGCAAATAGTCTACCCATATAGCTAAGGGAAAATTTCAATGGTTAAAACATGCAATTAATGACCAAAAAGTGAAGTTAAAAAGAGAAAAAAAGATACAGTAAATCCCTCAAAATATTCATGTAGAATAAGAGATATTTTTATTTTGTACTGAGGTATAATTGACGTATAACATTATATTGGTTTCAGGTGTACAAGATGATTCAACATTTGCATCATATATTGCAAAATGATCACCTCAATAAGTCTAGCTAACATCTGTCACCATACAGTTACAGCTTTTTTTCTTATGATGATACATCTCTCTACTGTCTTAGAACTTTCAAATATGCAATACAGTATTATTAACTATAGTTACCATGTTGTACATTACATCCCCGTGACTTACTTATTTTATAACTGGAAGTTTGTACATTTTGACCCCCTTCACCCATTTTGCCTACCCTCCACCCACACCCTGCCTCCTATTTTCTGTATCTATGAGGTTTTGAGGTTTTTGTTTGTTTTAGGTTCCACATATAAATGAGATCATACAGTATTTGTCTTTTTCTGTCTGACTTACCTCACTTAGCATAATGCTCTCAAAGTCCATTCATGTTGTCACAAGTGATAAGGTTTTATGATTTTTCTTAGCTGAATAAGAGATTTTTTAAAATAGTCCATTATAAATATAAATTTTAATGATATTAATAGCCTGCAGTACTTACCTCTGAATGACTTTAAATGTAGTATTGGATGCTGGTTAGCTATATTTCTTCTGTATTTCAAAAAGTCAATATTATTTTCAATTTTTGTGAATAAAATGTGAGTATATTTCTTAAGACAGCTCATAAACCCTTTAACAAAGCTCTGAATATTTTTGTGGTATATAGCAAAGTCTCTTGACCCAGTCTACACCTTGAAAATAGCCCCAGAATTTGAGAAATGGCTGGTCCAGTGACCTTGCTAAAGTTACTACAAGGAGAGATTAAAAAGCAGAACTAGGGTTTCCCTTGTGGCGCAGTGGTTGAGAGTTCGCCTGCCGATGCAGGGGACACGGGTTCGCGCCCCGGTCCGGGAATCAGGGAACACGGTTTCGTGCCCCGGTCCGGGAAGCTCCCACATGCCACGGAGCGGCTGGGCCCGTGAGCCATGGCTGCTGAGCCTGCGGGTTGGGAGCCTGTGCTCCGTAACAGGAGAGGCCACAACAGTGAGAGGCCCGCGTACCACAAAAAAGAAAAAAAAAAAAAGAAGTAAAAATATATTTTTAAATCAAGGGCTTGAATAAAAAAAATTCTGTTACGAAGAAAAGCAAAAACTGACAAACTGTGAATCAGTTTGGATCTCAAATGACATAATGAAGGAGTAAAATTGGAAAGAGTTATGTTTATATTTATATATATATATTATGCTACTGCTTCTGAACTAATGTCAAATATGTCAAAATTCCTACTTAATACACCTTCTCAATTGTCCGTATGCATGAAATATCTCAGGCTTATGACTTACCTTTACTCACATTTGGTGCTCTCTGTTTAGTTAATTCCTTTAGAATTATTTCTGAAAGGGAAATACTGCAAAGCAAGATGTATAAACCCTTGCTTGGTGAGCTCATGCAGTAACTTTGATAACTGGTGCTTGAGGCACTGGAGAGAGATCTATAGGTTCTCTGGAACCCTAAGAGTGAACAGCATTAAAATAAGCAGTGAAAAGTGCTAAATCAACAAAATCGATATGATTTCTGGGTTTATTTTAATAGAAAAAGTCTGTAAATAATGAAATCAATGCCTCATTTAGCCTTTCTTCCTCGCCATTATTTGCCATGTTAATTCTCTTCCTGGTTCAATCCTTGTTCCATTGTCTTGTCTGATTATTTTCTTGTTCTCTAATATAACTCACTCTTCAAATTCTAAATAACTCTGTATGAAGAATTCTCAAATATTTCCAGCAAATCAGATTGTTATATTCAGTCTGTAATATATTACATTGATTAATACAGTATTTGTTCTACTTACTTCTTAGGCTGCCTTAGTTTCTTTTTCTGCCTGGTCTTCCTACTAAGAGACAACATGAAAATATATTGAATGGCAAGTGATTCAGTGAAAAAAAAGATCTTGATATGAAAATTAGAAAGCAGCCACATCCAAACTGTAGAATTCTTGTCCACCTCACAAAACACAAACATTCTTAGCTACAAAACAAAGACAAAACACATACATATGCACAAAACAAAAAAAAACAAGAAACAATGGATCCATACTAAGCCTATATGCTACTTTAGGGAATTTAGAAATGACATTAAAAATATAAAGCTACAACAGGGCAGGTTTCATATATTATATTAGTTCTAGTTGCCAGATATCTTGTAGGACATAGCTTGTCAAAGGAAGGGCCACACTGATAACTAATTAATAAGCGGCAGAAGGAGGCTATGGATAGACAGTTTAAATTAGTGACTGAAAAAAAATCTACTCCCCACTTCTTAAATTATTTTTTTCTACGAATCTTTTTTCTTCCACTTTTGGGAGCACATTGTGTACTTTTCTAAGTATCTCTAAATGATCTTTATATTGTGCAAGAAAAATCCTTCAAATCTGGTTGAGGAAAGTTCAGTGTAGTCAAGCTGTTATAGTACTTTCTGACTACACTTGAATATACCTTGCTAACATAAAGGACTAATTTGGGTAATTCTGTCCATCCAGTAGTCATTTTATAGAAGGAACAAAGTAATGATATTTTCAGTCAAAATAGTCATTTATTGTTTGGCATTCACTAAGATTAGATACATTGATTTTATCTCATTTGCCTTTTTTTTTTTTAAGTAAATTTTTTCTGTCCTGGTTGGTAATTTTTTAGTACATGATACAAGAAATAAAGGTTCAATAGAGAGCAATTTAAGTCTTTAATTATGATATGTGGCACTCTCTTCATTATGTTGGGCAAGAGTGAGTTTATATCCATCCATCCCTTTATAAGTATTATTATTATCCTGGTTCGCCAACCCAGACCTTTTACAAACACCACGTGTTCAACTACCCATCAGTCTTTTTCACATAGAACTGTGAATTAACACTCTCTTCACTGATCTTTGTCTTATACTCTTAATCTTGTAGAGGGATTCCCCGCTGACCAAGTTCTTAAGCCAAAGGCCCGACTGTCATCTGAATCACTTCCTTTCCCTCACACCCTACTTCCAATCAGTCATCTTGTCCTTGAATATGTCCTTCAAAATGCCTCACATATCCTTTTCTTCATTTCATATCTACTGTTAAGTTTCGATCTGGCCACCACATTCTCTATTATGATGTCCCTGACATAGTACTTGACTTAGCAACAGCATTTGTCATGCTGGATCCATTTCTCTTCCTTGAAATACTTTTTCCAGGATGCCACACCCTCTTGGTTTTCTCCCTGTCTCAAGGATCATTGCTTTTGTGTTGCTTCTACCTTTTCTCGTAAACTCACTGGCATGTGGCAGTGTTCAGTATCTGAGCCTCTTTTATACACTCATTCCTTTGCTAATCTCATCAGTCTTAATGAGGTACAAAGGTATTCTTTTTATGTTGACCACATTATGATGAGAGTCTGAAACTGCTTCTCTAAGCACCAGCATACTGTATGCCAACTGAACAACTCTGCCCTGGAGGTTGAAGACACATATGACAGAGTATGTCCAAAACCACTTTCTGAAACTCCACCCACCTCCCCACAAACAGTTTTTCTAACAGTTTTCTATGTCTCCATCCGAAAAGCCTGGACCACACTCTGTTTCTATTTTTCTTTGATACAATACATCTATTTCATCAGCAAACATTACCTTCAAAACAACTCCTCACTTCTGTTTTAACAAACTTTATTGTAATTATCTTTACCTATCATCTCCTTAATTCCACCTGTTCCACAGCAGCCAAAGCACATGTTTTTGTTTTTCAGCCGCGGCATGCAGCTTGTGGGATCTTAGTTTCCTGACCAGGGATTGAACCCAGGCCCTTGGCAATGAGAATGTGGAGTCCTAACCACTGGACCGCCATGTGAAAATATGTCAGATCACATCACCCCTTTGCTCAAAACCTGCCCATGTCTTCTCATCTCTTTTATGGCCAAAGTCAAAGCACTACAATAATGCACGTGCCTGTAAATGATCTGGCCTATAATGTCATTCTGATCTCACCTCCTCTTCTTCTTGTCCTTTTTGCTTTAGAGATGCTGGCCTCAGAGGTTTCCCTCCAACAAGCCAGAAAGCAGCCACATTAGAACATTTGCACTTGTGACTCTGCCTGGAACTCTGTCAAGTCTATTTAACGCTAGTTGTCAGTGGTGTGCTAGTAAATATTTAACAACCAAAAATATGTAAACGTGTAAATAAGCAAATTTCACTGATTAAAAAAAAGATATGTAGCACCCCATTTACACACAATTATAATGCATACATTACTCCTTATTATAAATTCCACATAGCCTATTGATTCTTACAGAATGCTTGCATTGATTTTTGCCATTGATTTTTGCTTGCATCCACACACAACCTATTGTTGCAATCCAATGAATATTGACTAAATCCTACTGCAAATAAATGCTTGATTACTATCTGATTCAACAAAGAAGTTGCTCAGGTCATTGACGAATGAGCTTAGTTACAGCTAGGGTGTTGGTTGATACTTTTGTTTACATTAGCCTGTAGATAAAAGATGTTTGTAAAAACTTCAGTTTTCATCAATTATATAAGCCACTTTTTTTTCTGCTAAGTTGAACAATAGGTTTCATTAGTCAGAATAGTATTTCTTCAAATTTTGTGTTGTTCGCATGTAATAGCGACACACGAGTTTAATATGCTTTATTTATGCTTTCTCCTTTACTTTCTCAAGTCCAGACAATCACTAACTAAATAGATTAAGCCTTGATTTAGTCAGCATTTGCTGACTTTCATAATAAAAATATTTCCACTGCCCATGATTTTCAATTTACCAAGATGACACCACTGAACATATAGTTGGGAAACGATGAGCAGTAGTACATAATTCTGTAGTATTTCTACCACACAGATAAAATAAACAGATAACAACAAGAGTATATATAATAGTAAAATATAGTAATTCACTTAGAAAGAGATGTTTTCAGATACTTTTAAAGATATGATGTTGAATTGTAAACTTATATAATTTAATTACTAGCAATGGCTATATTTACTAACCAGCTGTCCAAATTCTTTTTTTTTTTTCACATCTTTACTGGAGTATAATTGTTTCATAATGTTGTGTCAGTTTCTGCTGTACAACAAAGTGAATCAGCCATATGTATACATATATCTCTATATCCCCTCCCTCTTGAGGCTCCCTTCCACCCTCCCTATCTCACCCCTCTAGGTGGTAACAAAGCACCAAGCTGATCTCCCTGTGCTATGCAGCAGCTTCCCACTAGCCATCCATTTTACATTTGGCAGTGTATGTATGTCAGTGTCTCACTTCATCACAGCTTCCCCTTCCCCCTCTGTGTCCTCAAGTCTGTTCTCTACATCTGCGTCTTTATTCCTGCCCTGCCACTAGGTTCATCAGTACCACGTTTTCAGTTTTCATATATATGAGTTACCATATGGTATTTGTTTTTCTCTTTCCGGCTTACTTCACTCTGTATGACAGACTCTAGGTTCAACCACCTCACTACAAATAACTCAGTTTCATTCCTTTTTATGGCTGAGCAATATTCCATTGTATATATGTACCACTATCATATGACCCAGCAATCCCACTACTGGGCATATACACTGAGAAAACCACAATTCAAAAAGAGACATGTACCCCAATGCTCATTGCAGCACTATTTACAATAGCCAGGACATGGAAACACCTGAATGTCCATCAACAGATGAATGGATAAAGAAGTTGAGTCCAAATTCTTAAAATTTTAACAGTCAACTCTTGTGAGCCAGAACTAGCTAACTCCAACATCCCACTATTTTAGTCCTAATTAAAACTGTAAGCCCAAATTAAATGCTTCTTTTTCCCCCCTAGCCATTAACACCACCTAATCTGCTGTGTATCATATAGATAATTATCTTGTTGGGGTTTTTTTTTTTTTTTTCCTAATCTGCCTTCTCTAGAATGTAAGCTTTTTGAGGCCAGTGATTTTGTCTGCCCCTAGGACAGTATCTGGATTTTAGTGCACTCTATTACACTCTATTACAACTAGTAGTTGAAGGAATGAATGACTCTTTTATACTCTATTACACTCTATTACAGCTAGTAGTTGAAGGAATGAATGACTCTTTACAGTTCACATGATAAAGAAATTCAAAGCCACTCTTCATGATCATACATTTGTATAATACCTAGTCTTTGATCCCTGAGACTACCCAAACAAAGGTCTTTCTCCATCTCCATCTTTTCCATGACATTGCATTCTTTTACAATTTTTTTTTTTTCATATTTTGTGTTTTTTTCTTGGGGTGCTTTCACCAGTCCCTTTTTGGTCAAAGTAACTCTTATTATTTTATTTAAAGAGTTTCCTAATACAGGCTCAAAGAAAAGGCTCACATATTCAATTATGTATTCATTTTTTCTTGGTGCAATATATTATTTTACTTAGTGTCATGGGTTGAATTGTACTCCCCCCCTGCCCTCAATTTGTATGTTGAATTCCAAACCTCAGGATTTCATAATGTGACATTATTTGGAGATAGGGTCTTTTCAGAGGTAATCAAGATAAAGCGAAGTTATAGGATGAGCCATAATACAATATGACTGGTATCCTTATATAAAGGAGAAATTTGGACATAAAGATATCACAGAGTGAAGATGATTTGAAGATACAGGAAGAATGTATTGTGGGCATGAAAACAGTCATCTGCAAGCCAAAGAGAGAGGCCTGGAACAGACCCATCCCTCACAGACCCCAGGAAAAACAAATCCTGCCAATACCTTGATTTTGGACTTTTAGCTTCCAGAACTGTGAGACAATGAGTCTTCATTTTTAAGCCACCCAGTTTGTGGTACTTTATTACAGAATCCCTAGCAAGCTAATACATTTAATATCCAAAGGAAATAAATTAAATTTAGTAACATTTGTTTTAAATCAATTTTAGTTTTATTCTAAACCCCAAATTTAATGCTATGATGAATTCCTATGGGTTTTGTGGCACTTCATTCATTCAGCAAATATTCATTGAGGAAAACTATGGGTTGGGGATTGTTTTAGGGCAATGAGGATACATCAATGAAAATGAAACAAACAAAAATCTTTGGCCTTGTGGAGCTATTAGTTTAGTGGGAAAGAACAAATAGTTGCCAAAATAAGTAAATTGGCATAATGATAAGAAATAAATCTGTGTGATGACAATACAGAATATAAGAGGGTAAAATTGAGAGAAACAAGACATTGAGGTCTTTGGGAAAGGTAGGAATAGTATGCTGTGGCCAGTTTGCTGCAGATGAGATGAAAACAGACATTATCCATTGGATCAATGATAGGATTGAAGGGAAGATCACATGAGCATTTTTAGTCATTTACATATTCAGTGGAGGGGCTTGAAATTAGGGAAAGCAAAGTAGGTTCACTGTGAGGTAGACACAGATGCACGTCTCCTTTAAAGAAGGACTTGCAGCCCAGCATGGGGAGTACATTAAGCATCTCACTCCCAGCTGTCAGCTCCTTCAAGATCTATCCTGAGTGCTGATAGACACCTTGCCGAAGCCACGTCATTTCTGGGATAACCCTCATCCAGTGACTGAGTGTGGTGGACACTCAGACAGGCAGTATACCCCAGCTGCGTTTGCCTAAACTTTGTTAGACCTGCATCCCAGACTAATATCCCCCTCTCATCATTCATGCTCCCTCTCCCCTCCCTTCACAGTGACTCTCTAGTAAATATCCTGCACCTAAATCTCCACCTCAGCAACTATTTCATACTATATATAGACAACTGTTTTTTTGTTTTTTTGTTTGTTTATAGATATCTGGCTTCAAGATTTGCAGAAATTCGGGGACAGTACATTTTTCATTTTTTTATATGACAGGTACTATCACATGTGGTATGCAGAGATTACAGAGATGTTTACATTGGTCACAGTACAGGGAGAGATCTAAGAATCCCTATGCCTGTTCACTTCTACTCATCTAACATTTTATCATCACTGGAGAAACAAAGTAAAAGTTAACATTTGGATGAAACTTTCTATTTGATCTGCCTGGTTTTACTGTTTGGTGTTTCACATCTCTACTCATCATAGGCAAGATAATGACTTTTGAATTTTTCTACCATGGAGTCGATTTTTGATAATTTTTTAAATTATCCTTTTTTGAGCAACATATTAAATTCCTTTTTGAGCAACATATTAAATTATTCAGTATTCTCAGAAATCAACAGAATGACATATTTATCAGTTTTGAGCAACATATTAAATTATTCAGTATTCTCAGAAATCAACAGAATGACATATTTATCAGTTTCCAGTCATTCCTTCTCTTTCCATAGTTGTCTTCAATGTTTGCTCCTCAGCTACTTTTTTCTTTCTTAAATCCTTTTCTAGAAAAATATTCACGTACTGATTAAAGCCTCACTTGACAAATCATATAACAATAATCATTTCCAGTTAATCTTTCCAGGGTTAAGGGCTTTCTACTCACTCTCTTCATCAAAGGAACAAAAACCTGTTCATATATTGATGCATCCAGCTTCTGTGCCTTGGGTTATCAAATAGTAATGAATCCTATGCCATTTTTCTATCACACAGTAAAAAAAACACCAGAATTTTACATTTACATAACTCAACAAGCACTCAAATATTTTGTCAATATTTAACTTTGAATGTAGTATGCTTCTACGTTCTACATTCTGTTATTACCACTTAGCTGCTAGTTAAACAGGGTACCAGATTATTCATTTATGCAATACTTACATCTAGTAAATGCTAAGAATGCAAGCTACTATCATTGCTCACTTGAACCTTTGACGAGTGTGAACAAATAAGGCTTTAACACATGAGTAAACCTCTCTCCCAGGAATGAGACTCTATAAAACTTTCACCTTTTTTGAGCCAATAAATGTTCCTTTTATTTTATGTGACATGCCACTATACTTGTAAGTAATATTCATAATTAGTTTCCTATTCACATGATCTTACCATGTTGCCTCTCAGTGATACTGAAGCCACAATGGACACTCATTAGTTAATAACAAATGTATCTATAAATTAATGACTATCAGACATCTAAAGTTGAATTATTTACTAGTCAAATTTATACTATTAGTATAATCTCTCTCCAAATACTGTCAAACATGTTAATCTCTTATCATTTTTTAAAATTTCCAGTGGATTATAGGGACTGTCATAGTTAAATGATTGATTTTATGTTTTCACTTTTTTTTTCTGTTTTTGATTATTTTTTATATCTTTATTGGAGTATAATTGCTTTACAATGTTGTGTTAGTTTCTGTTATACAACAAAGTGAATCAGCTATAAGTATACATGTATCCCCATAAACCCTCCCTCTTGAGCTTCCCTCCCATCCTCCCTATAGCACCCCTCTAGGTGGTCCCAAAGCACCGTGCTGATCTCCCTGTGCTATGCAGCAGCTTCCCACTAGCCATCCAATTTACATTTGGTAGTGTATATATGTCAGTGCTTCTGTCTCACTTGGTCCTAGCTTCCCCTTCCCCCGCTGTGTCCTCAAGTCCATTCTCTACATCTACGTCTTTATTCCTGCCCTGCCACTATGTTCATCAGTACTGTTTTCTTAGATTCCATATATGTGCGTTAGCATACAGTATTTTTTTTCTCTTTCTGACTTACTTCACTCTGTATGATAGACTCTAGGTTCATCCACCTCATTACAAATAACTCAATTTTGTTCCTTTTTTATGGCTGAGTAATATTCCATTGTGTATATGTACCACATCTTCTTTATCCATTCATCTGTCAATGGACATTTAGGTTGCTTCCATGTCCTGGCAATTGTAAATAGTGCTGCAGTGAACATTGTGGTACATGTATCTTTTTGAATTATGGCTTTCTCAGGGTATATGCCCAGTAGTCAGATTTCTGGGTCATATGGTAGTTCTATTTTTAGTTTTTTAAGGAACCTCCATACTGTTCTCCATAGTGGCTGTATCAATTTACATTCCCACCAACTCCACACCCCCTCCTGCATTTATTATTTGTAGGTTTATTTATTTATTTATTTATTTATTTATTTATTTATTTATCTTTGGCTGTGTTGGGTCATCCTTGCTGCATGCAGGTTTTCTCTAGTTGCAGCGAGCGTGGGCTACTCTTCGTTGGGGTGCACAGGCTTCTCATTGCGGTGGCTTCTCTTGTTGTGGAGCACAGGCTCTAAGTGCGTGGGCTTCAGTAACTGTGGCTCTTGGGCTCTAGAGAGCAGGCTCAGTAGTTGTGGCTCATGGGCTTAGTTGCTCTGTGGCATGTGGGATCTTCCTGGACCAGGGCTCGAACCCGTGTCCCTTGCATTGGCAGGCAGATTCTTAACCACTACACCACCACGGAAGTCCCTATTTGTAGGTTTTTTTTTTTTCTTTTCTTTTTTGAGGTACGCGGGCCTCTCACTGTTGTGGCCTCTCCCGTTGCGGAGCACAGGCTCCTATTATTTGTAGGTTTATTTATTTATTTATTTATTTATTTATTTATTTATTTATCTTTGGCTGTGTTGGGTCATCCTTGCTGCATGCAGGTTTTCTCTAGTTGCAGCGAGCGTGGGCTACTCTTCGTTGGGGTGCACAGGCTTCTCATTGCGGTGGCTTCTCTTGTTGTGGAGCACAGGCTCTAAGTGCGTGGGCTTCAGTAACTGTGGCTCTTGGGCTCTAGAGAGCAGGCTCAGTAGTTGTGGCTCATGGGCTTAGTTGCTCTGTGGCATGTGGGATCTTCCTGGACCAGGGCTCGAACCCGTGTCCCTTGCATTGGCAGGCAGATTCTTAACCACTACACCACCACGGAAGTCCCTATTTGTAGGTTTTTTTTTTTTTTTTTCTTTTTTGAGGTACGCGGGCCTCTCACTGTTGTGGCCTCTCCCGTTGCGGAGCACAGGCTCCAGACGCACAGGCTCAGCGGCCATGGCTCACGGGTCGAGCCGCTCTGCGGCATGTGGGATCTTCCTGGACCAGGGCACGAACCTGCGTCCCTGCATCGGCAGGCAGACTCTCAACCACTGCACCACCAGGGAAGCCCTGTAGGTTTTTTGACAATGGCCATTCTGACTGGCATGAGGTGATACCTCATTGATATTTTCACTTTAGACATCTTTAAAAGATCAAAGGCAGTAAGAATGTATGAGCATTCTTGAAAGCCTAAAGACAACTTTACCATACTTTTCAATTATATTTGCACTTTTTTATGTTGCTCCTTGAATGTACTACAATCATCCTGGCCCCATTCTAATTCTTATTCTAAGACACTTAATAGTCTCTTGAGTTCTACATAGGTGCCTTCAGGATTCAACCATAAATTATGTGCCAAAGAAAATACAACTCATATTATATGCATACCCTTGAAACCTCAAGGCTAATTTTATAGATTGGACACATGAGTTTGTTTAGTACTGCTATTTGCTGTATGTAATATGTATAAGGTGTAGATAATATATATGCATATATATCCATAGGTATAGCATGCATATAGTGATATACAGCTTATTGCAAATGGTAATGTCTTCCTAGATTATTAGATTATGATAAAATGCATCATAAAATAAAATCATTCTCTAAATGAAAAAATAAAACTTTCTTTGAAAATTTTAAAAAGCAGATGACACAATAGGTAAATTGGCATTACAGGAGGAATTGTCAATTTTGAGTTACTTACAGGTCTATGTTGTCAACTAGACCATTACTAATAGAACTGGTTGGTCATTTGTATATGTATATTTTATAAAGCAGTGTTTTAGTACTTTCCTTAATTAAATGCCTTTAAGTATAGTTGTCTCAAAAACAAATATTTCAAAGTTTTTTGATATAATCATATTAAGTACCATTTCTTAAATAGCATCTGTGACCCAAAAAATCCTATATAAAGCATTTTACCTTTTTAAATTCATTTTAACCATCATATGAGAAAAACAAAAGAGAAAAAAAAATAAATTGTAGAAAAAAATAAACAGTAATAGAAAAATATATCAATATTTAAACAAGGAATATCTACATAATAAATTTAGTATTCCTTTTTGTGTTTGTGTTTTTAGCCCCTAAATTTTTAATAAACCACATGAATAAGCTATTTTGGGAAAATTATACTTGACTACTTCCAGATTTCTAAATTTCTTTCTTATTATTTCATTATTATTTTCCACGACAATACATTTATATTTAAGTTAGAGTATATCTGGATTCAGTATCTTGTAATAAAATATTTTATCTGATATTATAAATATTTGAAATTACATTTATATATAATTCTCTTAATTAAAAATATCACATATAATTTATTACTCCCATAGAGTACAAATTACCAGATGATAATAATCTTAATAATTTCAGGGTTTACAGGAAGTTTTATTCCCTGTGTTCATTACACATCAGTTATATGAAGGTCAATTTTATTTTCCCTCTTCTCTTTATCTTCCAAATACTATGTTTACCTGAACTCATGAAATACGTATACATGTACCATAGCTGTAGTACTTTAGACATAGGCTTTTGTGTATAGTATGCGTACATGCACTCCAGCTCTGGAGAGAAGGGTGGGGTGGGAGGAAGAGAAGGAGGGGAAGGAAAGAGAGAGAAAGGGAGAGGGTAAGGGAGAGAGAAGAGAATATAGTATTTAGGGAATACCTCGTCTTGGGTTAATGGTGTTAAGGGTAGATCTAAAAAGCCAACCATCATTTATTTCCCTGTGAGGAATATATGTGTGTGTGTTTGTACATATGTGTGTATGTATGTATGTATATGTGTGTATATATGTGTGTATGTGTATGCATAGGTATATGTATATATGTATGTTTACAAATTTCTATGTGTGTGTCTGTGTGTGTATTCCAAATTTGAATGCCATTGCAAACTACCCCAACTCAGAGCTTTCAAAACAACAGTGATTTTGGAAGTCAAGAAGTTGAGCAGGAGTTATCTGGGGAATTTCTTGATCCACGCGACACTGACTGTGTTACTTGGTAGCACTCAGCTGGCACCTGCACTCATTCAAAGATGAGTTCACTCATATGCCTAGTGCTTCAGTGGGAAGAGCTGGGGAACTGGGCTCAGATGCATCCCTAGCCCTTTCCATCTCACAGCCTCTCTATGTGGTCTCTAGCAGGATAGTTAGGCTACTTATCTGAAGGCTCAGAGTTCATACATACCAAGGTAGAAGCTTCCAATCCTCTTAAATCCAGGGCAGAAATCGTCATACTATCACTTCTACTGTACTGTATTGGTCAAAGCAATCATAGGCCAGCCACAGTTAATGGTACTGGTATTTGATACCCTGCAAAAAGACCATAAACAGGTAATGGCCACTTGCAGCAAGATGAATCTTAGGTTTCTAAGTTTCTCACTCTTTCTCCTGTTGAACAAAAGGCTGAAACCTCATTTTTTGGAGTCAGATCATTTGGTTACCCATTGTATCCACCGTTTTCCTGACATCTCCTTGATTATAATCAGAACTTTGATTCCAGTGCTATTAGGACCCAAACTGGCCAAGAAAAACAGAGATTTCTTCTGATACCACGTTATTAAGATGCAGACATTCTCCCCAAATCTACTTCAGACTCTTTTGCAGTATTCTCCTTGATTTACTCACAAGGAATCAGAAGCTCAGAAGTAGTGATTGTGACAGCAGGCTGTGAATTCTAATTGCATGGATTAAATACTGACTGTATGATACCTATCTGTCCTTGGGCCCTTTTCTTAACCGTTCTGTTCTTGCAATCCCTCTTTGATACAAAAAGGGGATAATATGAATAGCATCCATAGTCAGTTGATGTGAGGACTTAGTGTGAGAATTTAGTGATTTAACATAAATATTCCTCACTATGCTTAACAAATACTTAATAACTGTCAGTAGTTCTATCATCATCATCATCATCTTCATCACCATTGGAATTTCATCACCCAGATAAGCCTTTTTTGAAGTTCATTATTTATTTTTCTCCCTACAGTGCTGTCTCAGTACATTTTTGCTGACCGGAGTAGTTAAGCTGAAAGCCTGCAAGTCTATAGAATATTTGGCCTTCACAAATGCCCTGGCAAACCTATGATTTTATCAGTGTGGTTATTAAATATATTGACTAGAAAGACTGGTCTTTGGAAGTTGTAGATAACATTGAAACCTTAATAACAGATATAAACATAATAGACTTTAAATGAATGAATGAACAATTGAACAAATTCAGAGGCAAAACAAGCAATTAAGCCAAAATGAGTACGTGTAGTTAAAACCTGGAAGAAAATTTACCAGTTCCTCTTATAAATGCATATATGTACCTTGAAGGTTTCTGTAGGAATTTGAATGTCATGCTTGTTTATTTGTTCCAAACTTTTAGGGGTTTTATTTTGAAGTCTTCTGTGGTATTATCTAATCAACTAGATTTATATATTTCCATCTTAAATACTTTTTAGTGGGTAAAGTACAAGAAAAATTTTTGGAGGGTCTATTGCTCTATATGAATATCATCAGTCAGGAAGCAAAAACACAAAGTGGGTTAGTGAGTCAGGTTCATTGAGTAATGTTTATGACCACAGACGAGTTTCAATGTTATGAGCCTGTATTGAGCAGAGAGTCATTCCCAGTTACAGGCCCCTACATAGCAACGTGATTGGGAAGCAGTAGTCAGAAGGTAATTTGCAGGCAGCGAGGCATCTACAATTGTTTAAAAGGAAAGTAATAAGAAACAAAACAAAATGCTACAAGGGTAAGGACATCTTGTTGATTCAACCCTGCATCACAGGAGAATAAGAGGAACAATTCCTGTTAAAATTTTTGAAGTAAACATTGCTAGTGAAGATATCAAATATTCAGAATATGCCATTACCAGTTACCTAGCATTTACTGAAAAGAGGAGAGTTTTCTTTGTTTTTAAACAAACAAACAACGCAATAATTTATGGTGATTAATTTAGCTGCTCTGAGTTGTTTTCTTCACAAATTTACTTAATAAAAAGGCCATGTGGTAAGTCCTTATTATGTTTATTTGGAAGACAAAAATAAGTTATATTACAATTACTGGGTCCGTGGGTACATGGTAGAACAGCCAAACAAAAAAAAAACAAAACATCAATTCTTATTTGGACTGTGTAAATATAGTTTATCCTAGTCTTGTACATGAGTTTAGGCTTCACAATTTTGAAAAATGTATATCACTGTTGCATATTGTTTGTTGTCTGTGCGCATGTGTATATCCTCATACATGCTTTTATTGACATGACAAGATGGCAATAAAAAGGGAAGAAATGTATGAATACATAATGGCAGAACTTTGTCTTTCTAATTGTGGCTTTTCAAAACATAGTTTTGACCCACTTACACTGGAATCACCTGTAGTAGTTGTTAGGGATATTGGGGGAGGTCATCCAGAGGATGTGAATGCCAGTTGACCAGCAAGCTGGACCCAGGCAACCAGAGGTTCCGCATCCCCTTCTCTGACCTTGGAATGTGTGTTCTGCCCACATTTCCCACAGTGGGAGTTATTTTCAAGGATGCAGTCTTGAGAGAGCAAGGTTTCAGGAAACAAGGTTAATATATAAAAGTCAATCTCTTTCCTATATGCCAGCAATGAACAAGTTGACTTTGATTTAAAAACACAATATGATTTAGGTTAGCTTCTCCTAAAAGAATTACTTGGGTACAATCTAACAAAAAAGGTATGAAACTGATATAAGGAAAACTACAAAACTCTCATGAAAGAAACAAGAAGTATTATTAAAAAAATGAAATATATTTTATGTCCATGGGTAGGTAAAACTCAATATTGTCAGTTCTTCTCAACTTTATCAATGGAATACCAATCAAAATCCCCAAAAGTTATTTTGTAGGCATTGAAAAACTTGTTTTAAAGTTTGTATGTAGAGGCAAAAGACCCAGAATAGCCAACACAATATTAAAGGAGAAGAACAAATTAGGAAGACTGACAGTACCCTACTTCAAGACTTACTATAAAGCTATAGTAATCAAGGCTGTGTAGTATTGATGAAAGAATAGACAGGTATACCAATGGAACAGATTAGAGAGCCCAGAAATTGTTTCTCATGCATGTAGTCAACTGACCTTTGACAAAGAAGTAAATATTATACAATGGAGAAAAATTTGTTATTTCCACAAATGGTGCTAGAGCAGATTGACAACAACATGTCAAAAAAATGACACAGATATTACACTCTTAGCTTAAAGTCACTCAAAATGTGTCACAGACCTAAATATAAAACTATAAAATTCCTAGAAGGTAACATAGAAGAAAATCTAGATGACATTAGGTATCTTAGGCTGTGACTTTAGGTATAACATCAAAGTTGTGATTGATGAAAGAAATAATTTATAATATGGATTTCAAAGTAATTGAAAACTTCTAAACTGTGAAAGACACTGTCAAAAAAATGAGAAGACAAGTAATAGCCTGAGAGGCAGTATTTGCAAAAGGCTTATTAATAGGGGACTGTTATCTAAAATATACAAATAACTCTTAAAACTCAACAATAAGAAAACAAATAACCTGATTTTAAACAATGGACAAAAGACCTTAACATACCTCACCAAAGAAGACATACATATGGACATAAACATATAAAACAATTTTCATCATATGCCATTAAGGAAATGCAAGTTAAAACATCAGTGAGATACCATTATACACCTAATACAATGGTGATAGTCTGAACACTGACAACACCAAAACCTGGCAAAAATGTGAAGCAACAGAAATTCATTCATTGTTGGTGGGGATGCAAAATGGTACAGCCACTTTGGAATACAATTTGGCAGTTTCTTACAAAACTAAACAGACTCCTAACATAAGATCCAGCGATCACACTCCTTGATATTTACATCAAGGAGATGAAAACTTATGTCCACACAAAAACCTGCACACAGATGTTTATAGCAGTTTTATTCATAATCACCAAACCTTGAAAGCTACCAAGATGTCCTTCAGTAGGTGAATGAATAAACAGTGGCACATCCAAATAGAGGAATATTATTCAGCACTAAAAAGAAATGAGCTATCAAGCCATGATAAGACGTGGAGGATCCTTAAATGCCTTTTACTAATTGAAGAAGCCAATCTGCAAAGAATTGCACACTGTATGAATACAGTTATATGGCTTTTTGGAAAAGGCAAAATGTGGAAACAGTAAAAAGATCAGTGGTTGCCAAGGTTGAGGGGAGGGAGGGTGAATAGGTGGGACAGAGAGGATTTTTAGGGCAGTTAACTTATTCTGTGCAACACTAGAATGATGGATACAAATCATTATACATGTGTCCAAACCCATAGAATGTACAACACCGAGTGATCCCTAATGTAAATTACGTACTTTGAGTGAAAACGTGTCAATGTAGGCTCATCACCTGTAACAAATGCATCATTTTAATACAGAATGGTGCTAGCTGGGGAGGCTGTGTGTGTCAGGAGGAAAAGGGTACATGGTAACTCTCTGTACTTTCTTAATTTTACTATGGACCTAAAACTGCTCTAGAAAATAAAGTCTACTTAAGAGGAAAAAATATGTTACTGTGCATCAGCTGTGTTCTAGGCTACCCTACTTACAAGCATCTGGGCCACATGTTTGAATAAGATTATTGTATACAGGGATCATGTTGCTATGGCAATTTGCCTGAACATTCCCCAGTTACCTATGTGCCCTCAGGGGAGGTCATAGCTAAGCACATGCAACTGAGCCTTTCTCAAGAGAACAGAGAGTTTAAATGAACCCTTAAACAATCGTTTCTGAGAAAGATGTGTCACTTCTGGATATGCTCTTTTCTTTCCATAAGCAAATTTAGCTGACAAATTTCTTCCCATTTCATGTCAGAGTAGCAGTATTATAAAAGAAGGGAGATAATGGCTATTGCAATGAAATTATTAAAGTCCATGCTGTAAAACAGGGGTTGTGCTAATTCCTCTTCTCTGATCCTCTGAAATGAATAACATTCAAATTGCATAAAAATATCTATCATTCACTTTTTTAATGACAGATTTTATTTTCACATATGTATATTCTGCAAATATCATTGTAATGATTTCATTGTAAAACATCCTGGACAGTAATCTTATACTTCTGCACATCAGAGGCAAGTCCCATTTCTAGTGTATTCTTTTTAGAATGGCATTCTTTTTCAAATATCAGAGAGTATACATTTCTTTCATTAAATAGTTTCATAAATTCTTAACTTGTTCCTTTCTGCATCAATTTAATTTTTTCTTATATAATTACCATATGTGATAAAATGTTCTATTTAGTAAGGATGCTTGAGGCTTTTTCATATGCATGAATTAGATGAATAATTTATTATCATATTATTGTAATTTCTTTTGATAAGAATAATTTTCATTCCTATTTAGCTTCAGGAAAGTTCTCCTAAATTCCCTCAATTATATGCTCACAAGTTTTGAAAGTAGGGGGATCTCTTTTCCTGGGGCCTGTGGCTCGCCTTTCAGAGCATTGCATGTGCAATCAATTCAGTGAAAAAAAAAAAAAGGAAGTGGTTAAGTGTTCTATATTCAAAACAACTGATTGACTAATCCTTTCCACTTTTAAAAGACTATCTTTTCCACTTGGATATACAAACCCATTTTCTCCTATTATATCAATATATTGTCTGTAAAAGTGTTTGTTAAGCTCTATAGTTGGCAGTCATTATAAATGGCACTGTCCCATGAATTGTGCTGCTAACTAATCAAGTGTGAGTTTGATTGAAGCCATTGGTGTCTTTCTAAAAAGTGACATGATCCAACTATTTTGAATAAAAGTAAAAAGGTGGTTGTTAAATGGTGACCTATGTTTGGAGTAACAAATATATTTATATTGTACATTTATATGAATATAAAATATAAATATAAACACATGTATGCTTATATATTTATATGCTTATGTTTAATATGGCTCATGTATATGAGGACAATTTTTTATTTTAAGACATATTTGATAGTCCTTGCATAAACTTGACCTGCTAGAAAATGTGTTCCAGTTTCTAAATATAAGGCTTTATTGACAAATCTATCTAATTTATGTGTGCGTGTGTGTGTTTGCCTACACAGAACTACATATGGATATATAACATTTTGTATCTCTTTATTGAATCCAGTATTAATTAATGAGAAAGTGCATTAAATGTCTTTTTTGGTACTACAAGACAAAGAATGTGACTTTTACATGCAAGTTTTGGAACCAATCTCATCACTGTATTTTGCTTGTATACTTAGATCTAGTTCTTATTGTAGTATTTCCTGACAAAAAGTCAGTTTCTTAGTCTTGATAAATGTTAAAATGCCTCCTGCCTGTAATCTTTGTTCAAGTGTCTACACTCCGCCATTGTTTTTCATCATCAAACTTTGATAACCCTGTCAGAAAACTATGTAAATTGTTCTGTAAGGAGAAAAATTAACCTCTGCTCAAAACATCTTAGCTGATGCTTGTGAGGAGAATGAGTTGTAAAATATTCAGGCCACCAACAGAAGGAAAGAGCAGGGACTGCAGGGCTGCCCTCTAGAGGCCAGTGACCCCAAGGACCGCCAAGAGATGGGTATCTTCATTTGCCTCTAATAGATTGGTTTGGGATGCATGGTTATAAATAAATATTTCGATGAGACAGTTTTAATAACATTGTCAAGGTACTGTTTGTCTCAGAAGCCTGGTTTTCTCTCAAAAGCATTTCAGTTAAAACTACTTTTCTTAAAAGAAAAAAGAAAAAAGAGAGAGATACCTATGTTGCTTCTCATTTAATGTATAATCCATACTGTTTTGTTTAAAATATGTATTACAGGAGTTATTAGAACTGCCTTACATAATATGGACAGAGAAGCCAGAGAACATTACTCAGTGGTTATTCAAGCCAAAGACATGGCTGGGCAAGTTGGAGGGCTGTCGGGATCCACCACGGTCAACATCACCCTGACAGATGTCAATGACAACCCCCCATGGTTTCCTCAAAGTACGTACCTGTTTCTTCTGATTTGCACTTATCACTATTCATTTATGTAAAACAGATTGAAATACAGTTGACCTTTGAACAACACAGATTTGAGCTACAAGCGTCCACTTTTACATGGATTTTTCTCAGTAGTAAGTACTACAAGAATACATGATCAGATCTGTGGTTGGTTGTATCTGCAGATACTGAGGAACCTGGATACAAAGGGCCAACTATAAGTTATACGCATTTTTGGACAGCATAGAGGTTGGATGCTCCTAACCTCCATGTTGTTCAAGGGTCAACTATACTTGAACATATAATATCATGTTACTATTATCTTAAATGGGAATATTTTGTTTTGTATGGTCTTCCTTTTATACACAAGACTAAAGAAATCACTCCATCTGTGGTCTCCTGAGCCTGGCAGATAATTGTCATTGTGTTAGATATCCATTTCAGTTGGATACTAAAAATGAGATAGTGGTACTAAGGAATGATATCCTGCATTTGCTGAAGTAGTTATGTATTACTAAGGAGTTCATGGAGATATTCATAATACATTTTGATATGGGCATTCTACTCTTGCAAAATAGTCAAAAATGCACGCTTTGTTACTGAAATTAAAAAAAAATCCTGCAGGTTAGGAATGAACACTTTTCACATACACAAATATGCCATCCAACCACAGGGTACGGCTAATATAATAAAGTCTGATCTCAAAGTAGAATATGAACCTTGTGAATACAGAGCACAAACTATCAGGCAATTCAAGGGGAGAGAGTGTCAGTTCTGTGAGCTCAGAATGAAATGGTGTTTATGACACCCTCAGAAAGGGAAAGAAACATATTTGAGTATTTCTAATGTGGCAGAAACTGTGGATGACATTTTATAGAATAACCATTAATTATCATAAAATTTCTGTAGGGGAGCTGTCCTACTTACACATACTGTTTAAAAACTGTAACGAAGCAGACAGCGTGGGATGTCAATAAAGACTCTCCACAAGTCAGTATGAAAGGCCGTCCCCAGCCTTACCTCCCAGCATCATTCTCAGTACACTCCATACATGATGGAATACTGCCTGTTCTGAAAATATAACAGTTTGCACATCCTTAAATCAGCCCAGAATTTTTCCACATTCACATTCCTTTGTTTAAAAGCTCACTTACAAGTTTCTCTGACCTCTGTTGCAGAATTAGCAGAGAGTTAATTAACCCTCATTTCCTGTTACATAGCACTTTCCCATGAACGTTTATGCTATATTTATTTCCATAGGTGCATATCTCCCCTACTGTGAGTCCCTCTAAGTAAGAATGATGCTTGATTTGTCTTTGTAACCTTAAATATTCAGATCGTTGCCCAGCCCTGGATAAATGACTACTAAATGAATGATTAAATTAGTCAAATTTAAATACTCTGTCAAACTACTATTGTTAAAAGACCATTGTTAAAGAAATGCAGGACTAATTCATAGTTAGGTAAAGCCACTTTAAAATATCGATTCTAAGGATAAGATTATGTGACCTCGTTCTTTTATGTGGCTTTTGCTCCATGAAGAAAATATGTTTGAAAGAAAATTATAAATCATAGATAAGTCCACATTATTAAGCCATGAAGTATAATTAAATTTCAAGGGCTTTCCTGGTGGTGCAGTGGTTGGGAGTCCACCTGCCGATGCAGGGGACATGGGCTCGTGCCCCGGTCTGGGAAGATCCCACATGCCACGGAGCGGCTGGGCCCGTGAGCCAGGGCCGCTGAGCCTGCGCGTCCGGAGCCTGTGCTCCGCAATGGGAGAGGCCACAACAGTGAGAGGCCCGCGTACCGCAAAATAAAAAAAAAATTAAAAAAATAAAAGGTACAAGCTTCAATGAACCAAATTCTCTTTTATTATTCCCATGAAGTCTTCCTTTCTTAAGTGTATTTCAGCTAATCATTAATATTTTATGATGGAGTCTAAGAAATTATTGGAAAAGGATCACATGTGGCATATGAAATCATGGAATATTCAGAAAAAAACATGAAATAATATCTGTATCTCTATGTCACATAAAATTATATAGTCTTAACACCAAAATAGGTAACATTAGCACTATTTAGAGGTATCTTTAAAACTTGCTAATGAGGTAGAATATCACTTAGAAATTATTCACATATATTCAAACTAAGGAAATAAAAAGACACTACTAATGTACTATAAACAATTTGATACCTAAAATTCAATAATACACATTGCACCACCTCATTTCTCAACAAGTCTAAGCTTCACATCCAGGCATTTAAATCATAAATGTTCCAGTATATTTAACTTTCCCAGATAAGGAGAAATTTTATCTTAAAATAATTAAGGCATCAAAAATGCTATAGACTCTGTAGTAGGCATTTGGTGTAACAGACGTTTCATTCATAGAAAACATTCTCTCTACACACTTTCTAATTTTTTTCCATGGAAAATATAGTCGCCAAGAGTGAACCAACCTTCATAATATTTACAAAAAAAAGAAATGTAGGTGTATACATAATCAACATTTTGACAACAACTCAACAATATTAAAAAGGAGCTTAAATTTAGAGGAATGAGGAAAAACAAGTTGAAGACTTGTTTGATATGACAAGTCTAGTCTCTATAAGCTGGCACCAGCTATAGAACTCAGAGGCTCCTTCTTTCCAATATAGCCACCTCTTCAGTTAGGGAGCTTCCCCTCTTGCAGTTGCCCAGGTGCTGAAGTGCTCTCTGTCTCCTGACCTTGAAAATATAGAGAACATTATAGGAGTGGGAGTTCCTTTCTACAGGAGCTCTGTTGTAGAGTTCTGTGAAGCCTAAATGTCATACTCTGGACAAATAAGGGTTTAGGGAATTATGTGCATTCTGATACTGATGTCATTATATTTTCCTTCAATAAATTTTAATTTATATTTTCATGTGGTTGTAGCATTGTGAGTGAATCTGCACTTCAAGGGGGAAATTTACAAGCTGATGTTGTGAGAGCCCAGAGAGAATATAAGGCAGGATATAGGCACTGGAAGCTAGCATCTTAGCTTGTTAGCCCTGGAGAAAGGAGGAAGTATATAATTACAGGAATTTAGTAGAGATGTTACTAGAATTAGGTGTCTGGTATGAAACCAGGGCTTGCTCTGAAATGAAAAATGGAAAAACTGTACTTATCAATCAACAGAAGATGCAACATAGACATTGACATTAGGGGAATAGATTAGACACAGCTGAATACATAGTAAGTAAACTGTAAGATATGTTTGAAGAAAATTAACCAGAATGTATCTGAGAAGGTGAAGATTAGAGAGAGAGAGAGAGAGAGAGAGAGAGAGAGAGAGAGAGAGAGATGTACCAAAGGAAAAAAAGCTTCAATGTACAATCATAGGACTTTCATATGAAGACACCAAAGAAAATGGTGAGACAGTGTTCAAAACAAAAAAAAAGTAGACTAAGAGTTTTCAAGAATAAATACAGACATGAAACCTTAGATAAATATTTATTAGAAGCTCCAAACAGAGTGGAAAAATACTATCACCTAGATGTGTTATGGTGAAGTTTAGAATTACAAAACTAAAGAGAAAACCATTTAACTCACTATGAACTTATTATCAACAAAAGCAGAGTACAGATGACAATAGAGAATTGTGTTCAAAATTGATGAGAAGGGGGAAAAACTGTTACTCTAGTAATCTTTAGCACACTAAATTGCATTTAAAATGAAGATGATATAAAGATACATTAAAAAAAAAGAATGAATTCATTGTTCAGAGAACCTCATTGGAAAACTACTTAAGATGTTTGTGTCAGAGGCTGCAATCATTATACAGCATTCATTCTCATTTGTCTTCCTCAGAGAATTCTGTTTGGAATAGTATTTTACTGACTTCTCATCCTGAAATACTTGGTGTCTCTCTTACCTTCCCTGGTAGATTTAATTGTTCTCTCCCTGTCTCTGCCATGCTTTCCAGTGATTAGAAGATATTTTCCCATTGAATTTAGGATTCACCAGTTAATTTGACCAAGGAACCAACAACAGTAAATTATGTGGATTTGTGTTTGAAGAACAAAGTATGAAGTAATGCTTATAGTATGCTAGAAGGTGACTGTGTTTTACTTTGATAAATATTTTCCTAGGATAAGTTGGAAGGCAGAAAATGTACCTAATGAAGCTATGGCTTTAGGAGAAGAGATATTAAGAGGGAATGTCTATAATATGAGTTGATTTTTATTAGCTGTATTTGGTAAGATACTACAAGAAAGAGGTCAGCTCAGAAAAAAAATCATGTATTTTCTAAAGAGAAGAGGAGGAAACTAGAAATTTCATGACTTTTAGGGCAAAAAATGCAAATGTAAAGGGTTCAACAAATAAATTAGCCTTAGCGCCTTAAGGACAGAAACGCTTATAATGATTGCAGACAATAATTTCTGAATTGCTATGAGCCACTGACATATTTTCCCTTTTAAACAGGGTGTTTATTTCAACAATTTTGTCCTTATTCATCCCCGGTTATATATTGAATTTTTGGTGGGCAAATAATGTGTCCTAATTCAGTGGTCTCTGGAACAAGAAAAGCCACATTGTACATGATTATATCAAAAGGTCTTGAAATCAAGACTGGTGCCATGTTTTAAAGAGATTTGGGGGTGTCAGGGAGCAACTAAGTGGATTTTACCTCTAAGGGGCACATAGTTATTTGAGTCTAGAGAGTGGACAGTGAACGGATTACATTATTTGTTCACAATTATTTCTTTCCCTCCCTTATCATGCTTTCCTGTAGGTGGCATATATGTCCCTGCTACTTTAACTGTACTTTGCCAATGACTTTGTTTTGCTAACAGAATATGAGAAGACATGCCATAAGCCACTTTAAATGCCTTTAAGTGGTTTCATTCTGTGTTCCTAATCTTGCCTTCCCAATGACTGCCTTTTCAGCTCATATTCTGAAATGAAAATTCACTTGGAATTGAGCCTAAACTAGTAGTTGTAGCTTAGTCATAGTTCTTACATAATGCAAGATAGAATTAAATATTTGTTGTTGTAAGCTACTGCGATATTTTGGTGATTAATCAACATAGAAACGGCTGATTAATAAACATTCTATATCTGTCATCTTTAGCATTATCACAGCATAATATACTGTATAGTTTTGTCATATATCTTGCCCATTTTCTTTCTCATAAGGATATACACTCCGTAAGGATGAGGATTTTTGTCTGTTTTGTTTATTGTATACTTAGTACCTGAAATTATGCTGGCACAGGTAAGTAACATTTACTCAATGAGTCAATAATTTAGACTGATCCAAAAGTTCATGTGGAAGAGTGCATATTCATAAATAATCAAGAACTCTTAAGGGAAAATAATGGAGGAGGGGCTGATAAAACAGATATCAACATCCATTTGGTTTGGAAAATAGATCTAGTGGACTTTGTGGAGTCCTTAGGAAGCTGTGTAATATATACTTCAGGACTTTGTATAGGTCCAAATGGAGTTACAGATTAAAATATATTAGGAGATGAAAGGCACTGTCACCACAGGTCATCCTTGTAAAACGTAGATAAATTGACATAATAAAGTTTTACCAAATTGATTAAAGACATAGACTATTTATGCTTTTAAAGAAAATGAGATTATCTTATGGCACTAGAAGAGGGGAAGATTAAAAAGAAACAAGGACATTAAACATAAAATGATCAATCAATATTACTACATAAACATTCAATTTCTTTAAGCCAAAGATATAAACAGGGAAAAGACAAATTTAAAAAACATAAAAATATAACAGTCATAATAATAATTACATATCATTAATGAGATTAGAAGGTTTTAAAAAAAAGTTTTGTATTACAAAACCAGAAAAGTTAGGAGCATTACCGCAATAAAAGAGAAGATAATCTTACAGATATCCAGAGATCTGAGGATAAACCAAATATAGGCAATGAATTTTCTTTATAGAAAACTAATTATCATTTTTAATATAATTGAAACAAAAATAGTTTCAGTATAATAGGTAAAGAAGTCTTGTAAGTTTCTGATATAGATACACTGTTGTTCAAATAGTTAAGGAAAAAAAAAAAACAGGCACCCTGATGATGTGTAAAAGGAGATGTAGGAAATAAATTAGGAGTTCTAGAAAATTGAAGACGCTTAATTAAGATCAGTCTTGAAAGCAGTAAAACTCGAAAGAACCAATAATAATATAAAAACAGTGATATAAAAATGAGAGAAAAGAGAAAAATCTTGATACAATAAGCCCAATAGTATTTTATACGTAGGAGAGGACAGAGAGAAAAATTATGAATGTAAATATCCCTTCAAAAACAAAAACAACAAAAAAATAAACGTTTTGAAAGAAAACTTTCATGACTAGGAAAAAAGAGACTCAGAACTCAGATTAAAACATCTCAACATATTTTAATATAAAAACACCACCAGAGCTAAACACATCCTGGTGATATTTGTTTATTATAAAGACCAAAATACATCTCAAATTTATGGATGCAGGAAAAAAGCTTACCTAACAGCATTAAGTCAGCTGGCTGATTGTAGTTTTCTCCTCTGCCAAGCTATATTCCATCTCCTCACAATATATAGTGGTGCAAATGTGGACACTGTAGTTGGTTTGGGGGGAGTTTTTTTTTTTATAAATTTATTTATTTATTTATTTTTGGTGATTAGGTCTTCATTGCTGCATGCAGGCTTTCTCTAGTTGCAGTGAGTGGGGGCTACTCTTTGTTACAATTTGCGGGCTTCTCATTGCAGTGTCTTCTCGTTTCGGATCACAGGCTCTAGGTGCACAGGCTTCAGTAGTTGTGGCACACGGGCTCAGTAGTTGTGGCTCACGGGCTTAGTTGCTCCACAGCATTTGGGATCTTCCTCAATGAGGGATCGAACCTGTGTCCCCTGCATTGGCAGGCGGATTCTTAACCACTGCGCCACCAGGGAAGTCCTTAGGGGTGTTTTTGTATTGCCATTTTACAAGTCATTACCTACTTCAACCATCAACCAAACAAAAAATTCGCTTTGCCATGAAGGATTTTTTTTCAGTGATTCTTTACTGCTACACAATTCCGCTAGAATACCCTTCCACAGTTGATGACTGTCATAACAATAACCAGGGCTGTTCTGTTGTAGCTTGTGTATATGACAACCAAATTATTTACCATGAGTGTACTGGGGCAGCATAATTATTAAATATGATTGTGTTTTACAAAAGCAGAGATACGGGTTAAGGAATGTAATGACTATTTTACTTACTAAATAATGTGAAACATAAATTTCTGTATTTTTAAAAACATGTTAAATGATTTGGGTTTTTATTTTTTTAATCCATAACCTATTCTATGAGATATTGTTTTAAAAACAATTCCTTTGTTATATCAACTAGATCTTTGATTATATCTATAGCATTATGAGATTTTAAAATAAATAAATATGTTCTAGCTATGAAATATATATATTTCACATATATAGTTATATGCATCACAAGTTTTCTCTAGTAGACACTCCAAGAAAAGGAAACTGGGAAAAAAATTAAAATCTCTCCCCTTAATTTTAACATGGAGAATTAAGAATTGTCTCTTGTTTTAAATTTGTGTTTGTCCTTATGGACCTAATTATAAAATTTATTTCTGGGAAACGAATACATGATCTCTCTCTCTCTCTCTCAAGCTAATATATAAATGGTGATACTATGAAACACACAGTCAAGTAATGTGTTGTGTGTATATATACCATATGTTTATGTGTGTGTGCTTATATGTGTCTGTGTGAAATAAAAATCTCAATGTGAAAAAAAAAAACTCAGTTTTGTTTTTATTTTATTATTATTATTTTTTTAGTCTTCCTTTCTCCTTTTGAAAATTGGATAACACTCCTACAATATATAAACTTCTTTTGAGCTCAGGCAGAGTACTCTAAGGATTTTTTGGCAACTATAGAAATGCTGATTAGACTGCACTGTAAAATTATCCAAGATAGTGTCTTTTTTTTTTTTTTTTTTCCCCAGAGAGAGCAATTACTGAGTAAAATAACATGGAAAGGCACAAGATCATTTACCATGTATACTAAGATTCTATGAGTTATGACCTTTGTTAATCTTATTTAGATAAGAGTGCATTGTTTTCTAAATAATAAACTGATTCTTTCTATGTGATTGAATTATATCATGAATAGCAAGGCAAAACTTTAGACTATTAATCAAAGATTTCTAAATACATTTTGAACCATATCTTTTAAAGTTTCTCCCAAGTGTTTTTTACTACTATAGGGAATGCCAGTTTTCATAAAATAACAGGTAAACAAAAGTTCGTGTATTATAATTATTATTCAAAGATGATAATACCTAGTAATTTATGGACTATTGACTCTCAGTTGTCAGAATTCTTAAAGGTGACTCTATATGTTATATGTCTTCAGGATTGATAGTTGCATGTTTTTTATTTTTGTTTTGTTAGAATTAGTGTTTAGAGTAAGTTTTGTCTGATATCTTTTGTTATTTTAGGATAATTTTATATATTTCCTCCCATGGTTAATCATATTATCCTAAAAATGTGATGGAACATAAAGGTATTATATTTAGGATTAAAGTTTCAAAGGTACATGTGAATATTTATGTTAAACACAAATACTAATAAAATATTTGAGCATTAAATGCACACTGGGCTCTTTAGAATATGCTTTCTACTCTAAAAAAAAAACCCAGGTCCCAAAGACCTTGGTTTCCTTGAAATTATTTAATTCCTAGTAACTCTATTTTTATATATTTAATGATCCTTATTGTCAGATACATCCAATGCTCATTGAGTTCATCTCAATTTATCATAATATCTCTGTTTTTCCTAATTTCTTCTTTTAGTAGTCCTATAACTATCTCACTAGAATATCATATACACACACATACATACACACTCAGTAGTTTTATTTTCCAAATTGCTGGTATTTTTTTATCTTATTAGACAGGCTCTTTATTCATTCTTTTTATTCATTTGCCTATCAATGGACACTCAGGTTGTTTCCATATCTTGGCCATTGAGAATAATGCTGTAATGAACAGGAGAATACAGATATCTCTTTGAGATCATAATTTGAATACTTTGGGATATATACCCTGAAGTGGGATTTCTGGATCATATTGTAGTTCTATTTTTAATCTTCTGAGGGACCTACATACTGTTTTACATAGTTACTACACCATTTTACATTCCTACCAACAGTGTACAAAGATTCCAATTTCTCCACAACCTTGCCAACACTTTTTATCTTTTGTTCTTTGACAATAGCCAGCCTAACAGATATGAGGTGGTCTCTCACTATAGTGTTAATCTGTGTTTCCCTGATAATTAATGATGTTGAGCATCTTTTCATATACCTGTTGGCTATAGGTATATCTTCTCTGGAGATACGTCTGCTCAAATACTTTGCCCATTTTTAAAATTGGGTTATTCATTGTCTTTGTTTTGTTTTGCTATTGACTTGTAGGAGTTACTTCTGTATTTTGGAAATTAAGCCCTTATCAGATATATGGTTTGCAAATATTTTCATGTGTCCTATATGTTGCCTTTTAATTCTGTTGATTGTCTCCTTTGCTGTTCAGAAGATTGTTTTAGTTTGATGTAGTCCCACTAATCTACTCTTGCTTTTATTGTCTATGCTTTGTGTCATATTCAAGAAATTTTTGCCAAGACCAGTGTCAAGAAGGCTTTTTCCCATGTTTTCTTATAGGAATTTTACATTTTCAGGTTTTACCTCTAAGTTTTTAATTCATTTTAAGTTGATTTTTGTGTATAGTAACATAGGTATCCAATTTCATTTTTTGCATGTATGTATCTACTTTTCCCAGTACTATTTGGTGAAGAAACTCAGTTGCCCATATTCTTACTCTTGGCACCCTCATGAAAGACCAATTGACCTTATATGCATGGGTTTAATTCTGAACTCTTTGTCTTGTTTTATTGGTCTATATGTCTATATTTATGCCAGTACCATACTATTTAATTACTGTAGCTTTGTAATATATTTTGAAATCAGGAAGTATAAAGCCTTCAGTTTTGTTCTTTTTTCTCATGATTGTTTTATATATGTTGGGTATTTTGTAGTTTCATAAAAATTTTAAGATAATATTTTTCTATTTCTGTGAAAAAGTGCCATTGGAATTGTGATTAGACTAGCATAGCATTAAATTTGTAGATTTCTTTGGGTAGTATGGACATTTTGACAATATTAAGCCTTATAATCCTTGAGTACAGGATGTCTTTCCATTATTCATGTCTCCTTTAATTTAGTTTGTTTTATCAATGTTTTGTAGTTTTCAGTACACAGTGATTTTATCTCCTTAAGTTTATTCCTAAGTATTGTATTCTTTTCAATGCTATTGTAAATAGGATTGTTTTCTGAATTTCCTTTATGGATTGTTCATCATTAGTGTATAGCAACACAACTGATTTTTCTGTGTTGATTTTGCAAACTGCCAATTTTACTGAATCTGTTTCTTCATTCTAACAGGGTTTTTTATTTGTTTATTTGGTTTTGTTTTTGTCTTATGGAGTCTCTAGGATTTTCTACCTATAAGATCATGTCATCTGCAAACAGAGATAATTCTACTTCTTCCTTTCTCATTGTATTCCTTTTACTTTTTCTTCTTTATTTATTTGGCTAGAACTTCCAGTACAATGTTGAATAGAAGTAGGTGAGAATGGGCTCCTTGTCTTCTTCTGGATCTTTGAAGAAAACTTTTTATTTTTTTAACATTGAGTGCTATTAGCTCCGAGCTTATCATATATGCTTTTATTATTTTGAGGTATCTTCCTTCTATACCTAGTTTGTTTTGGTATATATTCAATAATAATGGAATATTATTCAACCCTGAAAAAGAATAGAATTCTACTATATGTGACATGCGTGAACCTGGAGAACATTATTCTAAGTAAAACAAGTCAGTCACAGAAGGACAAGTACTGTATGATTCCACCTATATGAGGTTTACAAAATAGTCAAACTTGCAGAAGCATATAATTCAATAGTGGTTGTAAAGAGCAAAGAGAATAGAGGAAATGGGGAATTGTTGTTCAATGGTTGTAAAAATTCAGTTATGCTAGAAGATTAAATTCTAGAGCCCTGCTGTACCACATAATGACTATAGTTAACAATGCAGTGTTGTGCACATCCAAATATGTTAATAAGGTTGATCTCACGTTAAATATTTTTACCACAAAAAACAAAATAAGGGCTTCCCTGGTGGCGCAGTGGTTGAGAGTCTGCCTGTTAATGCAGGGGACACGGGTTCGAGCCCTGGTCTGGGAAGATCCCACGTGCCATGGAGCAACTAGACCTGTGAGCCACAACTACTGAGCCTACGCGTCTGGAGCCTGTGCCCCACAACAAGAGAGGCCGTGATAGTGAGAGGCCCGCGCACTGTGATGAAGAGTGGACCCAGCTTGCCATAACTAGAGAAAGCCCTCACCCAGAAACGAAGACCCAACACAGCAAAATAAATAAATTAATTAATAAACTCCTACCCCCAACATCTAAAAAACAAACAAACAAACAAACAAACAAACAAAAAACAAAATAAAACAAAAACATGCAAAGAAACTTTGGAAAGCATTGATGTATTTATCACCTTGATTTTGGTGATGATATTGCCAGTGTTTGCATTTGTCCAAACTCATGAAATTGTACACATTAAATATATACAATTCTTTGTATATCAAGTGTACCTCAATAAAGCTATCTAAAAAAAGAGACTCACTGTAGTTATTCTCCTAGAATTTAGAGCAATTTTAAGTATCTGGCTATTCATTCAGTCCTTGGACATTCTGCAAAAATATTCTAAACCTCTCTTGATTTATAAATATATATTATCTATCAGCTATTTTGTAGTGATTAGTAGACATTTCATTTTGAATACTTTGGTATTATACATTTGAATAGTTTGAATTAGTTTGGGCATTTTATAGTCTTCATTATACACTTTTTAGGATATCCACTATACTTAGAATTATCCTTTTGAGTTGTATAATAGCATCTTACATTCATGTCTAATTATTATTTCTAAAATATAATCCTCTTTTATAAGGCTTTTTTTTTTTAAGAGGAGTTTTAGATTTACAACAAAATTGGGAAGGAGATGCAGAGGTTCCCCATGTATCTTCTGCCCCTGCACTTAAATAACATCCCCCATTGTCAACATCAATCACCAAAATTGTACTTTCTTTTTTTAACCAAGGATGAACTTATACTGACACATAATAATCACCTAAAGTCCATAGTTTAACTTAGGGTTTACTCTTGGTATTATATATTTTATGGGTGTGGACAAATGTATAATGTAGAATGACCACCATTATAGTATCACACAGAATATTTTCACTGTCTTGAACATCCTTTTTGTTCTAACTATTCATTTCTCCCCACCCCACCCCTGGAAACCACTGATATTTTTATTGGCTCCATAGTTTTGTTTTTCCAGAATGTCATATAATTGGAATCATAGAGTATGTAGCCTTTTCAGATTGACCTCTTTCATTTAGTAATGTGCACTTATTGTTTCTCCATGTCTTTACGTGCCTTGGTAGCTCATTTCTTTTTCTTTTTAACAATAATGTTTCCTTGTGTAGATGTGCCACAGTTTATTTGTCTATTCACCAACTGAAGAACATCTTGGTGGCTTCCAAGTTTTGGCCATGATAAATAAAGCTGCTATAATAGTCTTGTGTAGATTTTTATGTCAAAAGAAATTTTCAGGTCCTTTGGGTAAAAACCAAGGAGCGTGATTACTGGATGGTATGGTATCCTCTAGGAGGATGAGCTGAGAATTTGAATATGACAAGTGGTTCATCTTGGGCATTGGCCGTAACAGCAATAATTTATTTCTTTATAAAATAAGATGTGGAGATTAAAATACATTAAAATACATTATTCCAAGAATAAATGTTTATCATGATTTTTATTTGTTTGTTTGGATTTTTGTTTTGTTATGGCTTTGGTTTTAATTTCCCCAAACATTATGTAAAGCGAACAGGATGACAAGAACTAAAATGCTCCTTTGTATTTTGCAAATCACTGACAACTACAGTGCAGTTGTATATGGATTATCTATTGCTGTATTGCAAATCAATTCAATTTAGCAGCTTAAAACAACTAATATTTATTATCTCACTATTTCTGGAGATCAGGAATCTAGGTTTGACTTCTCTGGGGCCCTCGGGTTCAGGTTCATGAGATCCCAGTGTAGGCAGCAGCAGAGGTTATGGTCTTATTCAAAGGCTTGCCTAGGGAGAGGCAGCGATGTTTTTTGCTTCCAGCTCACTAACACGATTGTTGTCAGTTTTCAGTCACTTGTCATATGGTCCACTAGGTAGGGCTTCAATACAACCTGGTAGCTGGATTCCCCCAGGGAAACAATCTAAGGGAAAGTGAGAAAGAGTACCCATGATAGAAGCCATGGTCCTTTCATAACCTAATCTTGAAAGTGACACCTCATTAATTTTGCTATGTTCAATTTATTAGAAGTGAGTCACTATACCTACCCAACATTTGAGGAAAAGGAATTACTTAAGGGTATGAATATCAAAAAGTAGAAAACATCAGGAGCCACCTTAGAGACTGAATACTAAATGTTTTTTCACAGTTTACAATTCATAAATTCTCAACTATATAGAAAGTGTATAAAATGTTAAAGTATTAATCTTAGTATACTCCATTTTGTCTAATGGGGCAAGGGGAAAAGTTACTATACTTGTAGTACTTGGTGTATCAACAAGTATCAATTCTTCCTTTGCACTTGATCTTCTTTTCTTCCAGGGATATGCTTCCTCTTGTAAGACTCTACCAAAATGTTTTCTGGGCCATGAATCTTTATGACCCACTGGTACAGATTTTTGCAACTTTCTTTGTGGAAACAATGTGCTTTGTAATACTACTATCATAATAGTTCTGTGATTTACTTATTTATCTCTGTGTGCTGACTTTTTTTTTGTTTTTTTTTACAAGTGTCATCGTCCTAGTTTTAGCTAGTTGAAAGTCCTTTGTGAGGCTTACTGAATTATGGGAAGTTATATAGTTTAGCTGGAAATTATAGACTTTAAAAACCAGGAGCTTGACTTCCTAGACTACCTCAAAAAGTTTTAGGTGACATGTTCTAATTTATTTTGCAACATTTCTATATATTTTTTCATCAGAACAGTGTTCTATTTTGTATGTAACTGCCTAGGAACATCATAATATTTTTAAGGATTCTAAAAATTATTATGGCCCTTAGATTAGTTATTTCAACATGAATTTTGGAAATATGGCCATTGTCAGAAACCCTTTTTAGTGTTTCACAGCCTTGCCATCAAAAAGGGACTGACGTTCTTTCCTAGTTCCAGTTTGAATACTTCGGGGAGCATACTCTTTTTGTGAATCATTGTGAATCAGCTACCTATCCTTTTACCCTTCAACTGTGAAGGGAAAGGTGGAGTCCTGTAAAAACGTGGGCTTCATGCTCTTCCCAGGTCAATTAGCTTTCTCAGGAGGGATAGAGCCTTTAGCAATATGACAGATCCTGATAAAAGCACGTGATTCAGCTCAGGGGATCATGTGTTTCACAGAAGAAAGTGTTCTACCCATGAAATGTTATGTTGGTGAGGGATGTTGAACTAAAAAATAACATTTGAAGTCAAGTAGTGTAAATATATTTATAGAAGAGAACTGGGAAATATCTCTGTTGAATAATGAATAAACACACACACACACACACACACACACACGTCGATGTTCAGTAGCAACATATAGCACTTTAAAACATACAATTGTACTTTTAGAAGCAAATTAGAATATTCCATACACTTACCAGAGGCACTAACCTAAAAAAAAAAAAAAAAACTTATTATCATACCACAACTAAACAATTATTACCTCAGAGAAGTTATTTTTATAGATGTTTTATATTCACTTATCCATGTAGTCTAATTGTATTTATGTATAATGTTAAATCACCATTAATTTAATCATGGTTGAAAATCTTTATAAAATTACATTTTAAATAAAAATTTGTTATTTATATAGTTATTTGAGATTTGCTATATAAATAACTTGCTGTAATAGATATGATTCTAACTTGACAATAAAACAATTGGTAACAACATGGCCATTATGCTTAATGTCTAATTCATAAGTGTCTATAGGGAAATGTGAACATTTGTGAAAGAGATGTAAGCATAAATAGATGTATGGTCTAAATATTTTAATGTCTCTTTCTTATAAGATCATTATTTTATGAACATTATTATTATTAAATAAGTTTAATATGAAATATTTTTCAGAGCACTATCAGCTGTATGTTCCTGAGTCAGCCCAAGTTGGTTCAGCTGTTGGGAAAATCAAGGCAAATGATGCAGACACTGGTTCAAATGCGGACATGATATACTCCATCATTAATGGTGACGGTGTTGGGATATTCTCTATCTCCACTGACAAAGAGACCAGAGAGAAAAAAAATATATATATATATATATATATATATATATATATATATATATATACTGTTAGTGATTTAGGCAATTCATTCATTTTTCCACGAATGGAAATTTGACAGAAGTATGAATAATGTATATTGTCATGTCATTAAAATGATCAAATATTTCCTCTTTAATATGTAATTACATTTTAAGTATGATTATGTCTAATTGTTTAAATCCTCTCTTAAGAAATGTATTTTAGTAGGGTGGGAAGATTGGATATAGAATGCACTATGAATTGTTGCCCCATCTTTGTTTTCAGATAACATATTTATCATGAATGCCTGTTCTATTAATGTCATTACTCTATGCTGTACTAATCAAAGTAGCATTAAGAGACCTTCTAACTAATGTAAAAAACTTCATCATGTTGGCTAACAATATTTAGGAGATGAGTTTGCTTGACGGTCATGGATCTTTTAGTGAAGCCATTAACCTTCTTCTCCATTTATTTTATTCCTAAGAATTTGTCGTCGGACTAAATCTATAGCTTTTTGCTTTTAAGAGACAATAATGCTCATGTCCTTGTAAAAATGAAGTGGAACACAGGCAATTAGCAAAGAAGGATTTAAATGTAATTCCTAATGCAGTATGTCTCAGTCTTTAAATGTTTAACAACTTCAGCTTGCAAATCTAGTAACATTTAGGTCCCTAGGCCCTTCCCTCCATATTTTGATTCAGAAAGGATGGAGTGGGGGTAAAGAATTGGCCTTTTTAACAAGTACTGCAGATGATTCTACTGTGTAATATGTTCAGAACACAGGCTGAGAAATTTTATTCTGATGTGTTACTGTAATATCGAAGTGAACCAATCAATCTATCTTTCTATCAATCATCTATTTATCAATCTGAATCTAGCTATCTTTCATCTATCATCTAGCTATCTATCTAATCATCTATTTGTGTGTTTTGTACACACTTTTCACACTGTGTAAAATCTCATTTATTCTTCTAATAATCACAATTTTATATTGATTTAAAATTGAGGATTAATATGCCTTTTGTATGTTACAAAAGGGGCCTACAAAGTAGAGCTTAAAGTGTGTAAGTACTTAAGAAGTAGTCATCACTGGTCTATATAAAATATTGATTCTTCGCCTAAAGTATCTCGTTTTCAACTTTCTGAGATTGTCAAACTTGGATCAAAAATGTGTTAATAAAAATAGTCAACTTCCATGTCTTCATTTAACAAATATGTGAGCTTTGAGTGTCTCTTATGTGCCCATAACTGTGCTCTACAAGAGTCATGAGAGCCTGAGCAGAACAAAAGTCACTGTCTTCTTGCATAGGGCTTCCAATCTATGGAAGTGGAGAGATACCAATCACATATCACATGCATTCTTAGATAGGTAATAAAACTATTCTCTGAAGGAGAGTTATACAGTGCTGTTGGGAAAACAAAATCTAGGGTGTTTGGTGCTGTCTGATAGCAGTGATTGAACAGAGAACTGAAAGAAACTTAGGAGGTAGTTAGGTAAAGAGCATTACAGGAAGAGGAAAGAAAACACAACAAGAACCTGAATGGAGTAGAACATGGTACAGTAAGGACCTAAATAACTTCATTGATCCTGGAGCAGAGAGTGAGGGAGTTAGTGCATAGGTGAGCACACAGGGCCTTGTTAAATTTTACCCAATGAAGAGCCATTGAAGCTATCTAAGCAGGAAGTGATAAGGTCTCATTTCATGTCAGTATTTCTAATTAATTGTTAATATAAACTACACAAGGACAATACTATTTTTTAACTCATCACTGCATTCCCAATGTCTAGAATGTTTTCTGACATTGCGTAGGCATTCAATAAACATTAGAGTAATTAATGGATATACTATGGATTAAAAAATGAAGTGAGGATTGTCTGCTTTTCATTCCTTGGATGGCTTCTTCACTAAGGTAAATCCAGGTAAGCAGATGAATAACTCTTTCTGAAAGATGAGTCTTGAACACTAAGGAACACCAGTATTTAAGAAACAAGCAGAAGGCAGGAAATAAATAGAGTCTTTGAAGAAAATATCAAAAAACAGAGGTGAATTCTATCACTGAAAATTCCCAAGGGATGCTGAACAGGAGGAAGATAGTCATTAAAAATGTGAAGGATTCTAGAACTGAAACAAAATTTAGGATTATAAAGATTCATTTGATTTGGCAAAAGGGGGCAGGGTGATTCTCACGAGCAGTTTTCAGCTCTCCATCCGCATCCGCATCATCATTATCAACACAATAGATAGTAACAGCAGATAACATTTGTTAAGTGTTTCCTCTGTGTCAGGATGCGTTTTAAGAACTTTTCCCAAATATTTATTGAGCTGGTATGCCTATTATCATTCCTTTCAATCTAACTGAAACATTATGATATAGGGAATATTATTATTCTCACTAATAAAACAAACTGAATCACAGAGAAAAAGAATTGTATCCATGTAGAAACTGATTGACAGAAAATTGAACTCAGGAATCTGTTTCTTCAGAGTCTGAAAAGGTCCCCATTTTACATACTTGAATGAAATATATATATTTATTATTTGCTACAATGAAGAGAAGAACAAATTTAGTGTGGTGGAGAGAAAATTGGAGGCAAGGAAATGGGAGAGAAAATTAAAAGAAAAAAAGGAAAAACAACACTATCCCCTTTGAGAAGCTTTATAGTAAAGCCAGGGAGAAACTTTAAAAAGCAAATAAATGAGAACATCATAAAATGGAGATTTTAATTGTAAGTTGGGAGACTGAAAGTGTGTTTATAGCAGATGGATAAAAGGTCAATAGAAACAAGAAACTGAGGATACTAAAGAGAGGGTAATTGAATTCAAAAGATGCTCTGAGGTAGAAATGGCCCTGTTTAGGATCTCGATCACAGGTGGAAAGAAAGAACCTACGATAATATTACTTCTTCTTTGACAAAATCAAACAGGAGGGAGAAATAAATGTTTGCAGATAAGTTTGCAACGATTTAGCTGGGATATGTGTGGGGTGTGGGTAGCAGGGGGATCCTTGCCTATTGAGAACTATTGTCTTTATAAAGTAGGAATTTATATCATGTTTACAAATGTGAGGGTAGTGATGGATGATGTGAATACACACATAATCCAAAACACAAGTATAGATTGTGGGGTTAAGGACAATGTGGATCTTACCACCCTGCATGGCCTCAATTAATTTGATGCTGTTTGTGAAAAATGAAGACAAAATGGTATATGTGCATATGTGTGCACATGCATGTAGTTAATGTCCTCTATTCTATATTGCATACACATATACACATAATCAATAGGTATTTTCAAGGTAAGTGTTTCAATTACATAAATGGTAATGACTATGTACTGAAAATAACCTTGATAATGAGTCCAAATTATCTTTCTCTTTTCCTGAATTTATTTTCTAATGTAGTCTACACTTCCTCTAAAATGCATTAATGTTTGCATTGATCTATTTTCTTAATCCTTCAGATTAGGATTATCAATTTTAGAGTTATTCCATTGCTGTATATTTTATGTTATAAATAATTACAATTTGAAACCTAAACTGTATAACTCTGTGGATTTTAATCTTTAAGAGGCACTCATTCATATGGCAGGGGACAGAAAAAACAGTCCTTTCAAACCTGTTCCTTATTTAATCTCTGAGGCAGCTCACTTTAGCCAGCAAGGCAGAACAGCTAATCTTCCCAAAGATCAAAACCAGCACTGCTCTATAAATCAGCTTGCAGGAGCATCTGCACATTCCTGTCCATATCATGCCTTCATCAGAAAATTGCCAAGTTGAATTCACCAGTCCATGGTGTGGTACGTTGTAAATACACTTTGATAATTTTCACTTATTGTTTAATGGAGCCTGACTGGGTGGAAAGGGGGAAAAAAGATATGGATGAATGCAACTTGATGTGCTCTTTCCTCTGACATAAACCCTGTAGCTAGGGATGGGCTTCATAGCAGTCTCTCTCAGATTCTCTTCTTGTGGTCCATATGCCAATTTGCTTTCTTTATAATAAACAGTTGTTAGATTTTTCTTTTTAATTCAAGGCTCCAATCCTATTTGCTTTCCTGACTCTCAGCAAATACTGTCTGTAGTATCCCTTTTCTTCTTCAAGTGTATTTAGATGCAAATACAATGCCTAATATTTTGAGCCAGAAATCTTAAACTTGGTTTTCAAGTCAATGAAGGGTGGTGGAAAATACAATCTTTACTGTCAAATGAAATATAAATTTTGGTCTTGCCATTTAAGAGATCTATGAATTATCTCAAGTCTTTTAATCTTCAGTTTTCTTATTTTAACGTTTTAGGAAGTGATAAGTACAAAGAGAAAAATTAGGTAAAATAGTACTCTAGGCTGTGTCTGGCTAATAAGTACAATAATACCTCAATATCTTTTGGAAATCCAAAAAAGAGGGGATATATGTATATGTATAGCTGATTCATGCTGTATAGTAGAAACTAACACAATATTGTAAAGCAACTATACTCCAATAAAAATTAATTTTTAAAATTAAAAACAAAAGTTACTATAAAAAGTACAATAATACCTCAATATCTACATTTCTTGTCTTCCTTTCTTCCTTCCAAATTTTAATGACACTTTCCAGACCTCTCCATGTGGTTTTTTTACTGCCCTCCTTTATTTCATGTTATCCAAATCACCTATAATCACACAAAGAATGACACATCCTGTGTATATTTTTTTGAATGATGTCAATATTTTCTTATTGAAGCATAGTTGATTTACAATGTTGTGTTAGTTTCAGGTGTACAGCACAGTGATTCCTATATATCTATATCTATCTATCTATCTATCTCATTTTTCAGATTTTTTTTCACTTATAGGTTATTACAAAATATTGAGTATAGTTCCCTGTGCTATAGAGTAGGTCCTTGTTTGTTATCTGTTATATATAGTAGTGTGTGTATGTTAATTCCATCCTCCTAATTTATCCCTTCCCACTCCCCCTCCCCTTTGGTATCACATGGACATGCTGTCACTCATGGCTCTTGGTGATCTACTTCCCCTTCTGTCTTCTGTAAAAGATTTTTATCAAAGTTCAAGTTTAATTTTGTCTTTGCAGTGCAACATTTCCAAGGATGTTTCAGTCACAAATACTTTCTTTGAATTATCTTCTCTGTTTTATGTATCAAGGTAGGCATTTCACTAATTTTTCACTGTAGAAGACACAGTAATTCCATATCCCTCTTAAATCTGCTAGATCTAATAGAGTAGAAAGAACTTATTCTAATTATTCATTATGAATATACTGATAATTTCCATGAATGTGTATCTGTGTATGCTACAAGTGTATGTCTGTCCACAGTAGTTGTTAAACATTTTTGCAACTGGGTACCTTGTATTTTTAAATTTTTATACTGCAGTGTGTAAAAGATCTTTATACCACTTTATTTAACAAAGGATCAGAGATGGATGATGAGAGTAAACATAAAAAGTTATATAAGTATTTTTTTTAAGTTTAAATTAATCCTAAGAGAAAATATATGAAATGTTTCCAGCTATAACCATACTAGGTCCATTCCAAATAGCCACATTTTAATTTTTTTAGTGGATTGCATTTATTGAACTTTCCTTTATCATTTCTTTGACTTGCATTGAGTGACAGAATAAGAATCAGGACTTTCTTTGCTATTAGGTTGTAAAGTTTGGGGACTGTGAACCACAATGTGCAATAAAAAATAAGGCATCCCAACTTATTATAAATGCACACACAGGCAAACATATGTGCACACTTTGTATATAAGAAGAAATAAGTTTCTAATGCTAACGAACTATTTGCAAAAACTAAACATTCATTAGAGATTGTATTACTTAAAAAATCAGCCAAGCTACTATTTTTATTCTTATAAGATTCTAATATCTGGAAAGTGGTCCTCCTGCTTAGCCAGAAGCTGAAGAGGAAAGTCTAACTTTCAATTCAGTGAAATCTATCACTATATTTATAATACCTTTTGACAGAGAACTGCTTTGGGCAAACTTTTGTTTTGACTCTTCATCTATAGGCATGGCCATGGAGTGATAGATCCACTGAAACTATTTTGAACGTCAATTAACAGTTTTTAACACATATTCCTACAATATAATTTAGTGTACTAGTTGAAACAGCCTGTTGAGTTAAACTATCCACACCCATGTGTTATTGGTAAGTTTGCATATGTGTGGGGCTATTGAAATATCCACACACATAACACACATGTATATGTGTTAGTATGTAAATATATATAAATAATATAATATAGAATATATAAATATATTTCATATATATTATGTATGTGTATTTGTTATTTAAAATATTTAAAAATATTTTCATTCATTTCTCCAGTCTTCAAATGACAGTGAGCAAATATGTAAGATTTATTTGTATCAATAACCTTGGAATTATACACATTAAATGATCATGACACTCTTCTGCATAGAGAAATTTATAATATAGTTTATACATGTGTTCCAGTCTTCGCAGAATGTCCACCATCCAGGAGAGGACTTTGACAAGGACCACGAATGATGGCATAATAAGAAAGCCTAGCTGATGAAACATTCAACTTCATGCAATTTTTCTTATGTTTTTGGCAAACTACTATCATTTAAGATATGCCATTTTTCAGAAGACAATAATTCATAATAATTTCAGTCACTATTCCAGGATTTGGCCATTTTTTGCATAATTGAAGTGATATTTTTTCATGTATTAAAATGTTGGTATCTGTCCTATTATTATCCTCCCATTCCTGCAATGGAAAACCTGGATGATGATGCAATATTGAAATTGGACAAAGGAGAGGTCCTATGGAGTCTCTTCTCTTATTATTTAGGAAAAGTGAATTTTAGGACTTTCTTAAACTCCAAGAAGAATTGAGTCATAGAGCAACTTAGCTAAATGCTGTTTTCAATATCCTTCTATTTATGATGGTTATATAGTTCCAGAGGAGGAATATATTAGTGTGATTTAATGAATAGTAGAAGTGATTAATGAGAGACAATTAACATGTTCCAAATATGTAAAGCTGGCTAGAAAGATGATAACTTATCTACAGGAATATGAAATGTATTCATATTAAAGAGAGAAAATTATGATTTTAAAAGTTAGAAAGAGCAATGATATGTGAAAGTAATTACTAGGACTAATAGGATAAAATTAAGAAACTAAAATGTAAGATGAAAATTGGAGTCAACTCAGTGACAGTGAACTGCATTAGGACATTAAACAGTAACTAAAGAAAAGTAAGAGGAGCCCCACTGCCTGGGGAAGTTAAAATTACAACAGAATAAACACACAAAAAAATTAAAATTGAATTTAACTAGTTAATTTCTCATTTCAGATAAATAATACTTTCTTAGTATAAGTATATCCTATGTGATAACTGACACATACGTTATTAAAAATAATTTTAATTTACTAAATTTGACAACAATAATCATAGCGTTTGTTAACTATGAGCATCAGTGAGTTGGTGGCTTTGTTTTCTGGCTCTCAGAACTTGGACCACAAGTGAGACTTGTCCAGGGAATTAAACCCAAAACAAATTCTATAAAAATGAATAAAAAATCTGATGGTGTTCCTGGAATATTTCTCTCTAAACATTAATATTATGTTAGTAAACTCCAGGAGAACACCTTTGCCTTAGGCTCATCTACTTCTCGTCTTAAACATTGAACTCATAATCCAAATTTGCAGTTTTCAAAAAAAGAAAAGGAAACGACATAGTTCTGAAATTTTGTTAAATGAGATAAACTATGTTCAAATTGTAAACACTCATCCCCCCACACCAAATATCTTGGTGAGACCAGATTTATGGAGTAAATAATGGTGAACATTATCAAAGACTGGAGCCTATTCTTTCCAAGAGTCTTCAAGTAGCTCAAAAGGGAAGAACTCTTTCCACAGTTCTTTTTTTCAGCTTGATTGTTTTAATCATCTGTTCAATCCAAATGATTATGTCAGAATCCAGCCCAAAGAACCTACAAGCACGGGCGGTTGAAATTTTAATATAGTATAGCTGGAAAAAAACTATTTATTATGCTCATAAACAATCTCTGGCTCTATAATCGCCCTTATCAAGCTCCTACTGTGCCTCATGTTTATGGAGTTATTCTGTATCCATTTTTGTTTTGTTTTGTTTGTTTTAAGACAGGAGAAGGGTATGTTTTGTGTTATGTAAACTCGCAGCCAGACATTTCATGTTTTTGCCTTCTTTGGTACTCTGATAACCTGAGTACATTTTCTTTTAATTTTTTTTCCTCCACCTTTTCATCAAAACCAGGTTTTAGATGAATAGGTCTCACTGTTCTTGGTATACTGTTTTTGATAGACTATTTTAGGTAATAAAAAAATCTGCTGGTAACTATGGAAGGTGAAACCCACAGACAGAGTTCTAACTAGTTTCCCAGGAGCAAAAGATTACTAGGAAATTACTGGAATATCTCTTTACAATGTATGAATGGTAAGTATTTGGAAAGCTTTACCAGGATTTACAGTAAGAGGAAAAATAACAATTATAATACTAATCCAATCTCTATGTACTATCATAGTTTTAATACAAATCAAAGAATTAAAGTACATTATATTGTATACAAAATTCTGCAAACTCCAAGAATAAATAGTGCAATTTCTTCCCAGTTTTTCTATACTTGCAATTTAGTACTGCCATGTTTTCTTCATAAATGAGGTTGTTAAAAATATTTCCATCTACATTAATTCATCTGCTTCTAAATTCCTCTCCCAATCTGAAATAATACTTCTCTTTCCTTAGTGACTCGAGATGGGTCCTATCCATCCATCTGCCTGAAAAACAAGTCCTTCAAAATGATTATCCTTCTCTTGGGGTAGTTAAATATACATGAGATAATCATAAACATGAAACCATGAGTTCACATAAACAGCCTGTACCTTTACAGTACGTAGGTGAGTGTTAAGATAAATGACATCTAACTTGCCAGGGGACCTGCTAAAAATGGAAAAAGAGATGCCTGTCATATTGGATGCACAGCTTGATAATAATATCTGATGGGGTAGAGGTGGCCAAAAATATCCCCACAAATTTCATTGAGAGTCTTTCTGACTCTCAATGAACCTCAGTCATTATAAAGTCTACCAGATGCAGCAGATTGAGTCTAAAAAATTACATTGATCTTAAACAAGTAGTAAACATGCCAAGGGTATTGCTTTCCATGAGCAAAATGCCTGGATTCTGACAGTCCATGCTCCTCTGCACCAAGGGGACCACACCTGTGCACCTAATTCTTATTTTTTAAAATTAATTCCTTTATTTTATATTTATTTTTGGCTGCGTTGGGTCTTTGTTGCTGCACATGGGCTTTGTCTAGTTGTGGTGAGAGGAGGCTACTCTTTGTTGCAGTGCGTGGGCTTCTCATTGTGGTGGCTTCTCTTGTTGTGGAGCACTGGCTCTAGGCACACGGGCTTCAGTAGTTGCAGCACATGGGCTCAGTAGTTGTTGTACACCTAATTCTTGATAGGCAGAAAGTGTGTACCATTTCTAGAACAGGTGATTTAAATGTGGATGAGACTTCTTGAATTAGCCTAAGACATTCTTATTTACTAATGTTAAGGAGAGAGGAGTCAAGGGAAGAAGTACAATAAATCTGTGGGTCCAACTGAATGTAATGCAATCTGCTAAACAAGATGGATGTTAGTTACTTTGGCAATTCATTTCTAGTTTTAATTCCCTGAGAAGGAAATGAATCCCACTGGTAGGTTATAAACTTCAGATCAATTAGCCCTTCTTTAAAGTATATAAATCTAAAATGCATAATATCTGCACCATATATAAATGTATATGTATTGTATATATGGTTCATATTTAAGAATTTTAGTTTTAACATTATTTAAAATTTTATTTTGTCTTATAAACACTTGTAAAATATTGTAATGACCCAGTCTCATCCACGTCCCTGAGAAGTATTCTAGGTTCTTAGTATCTGGTTTGGAAATTAAATTGTTGTTTTTCCTTCTATGCAATCTCCAGTATCTGGGAAGACCAATTTTCTAAGGCAATTCAGGAAAAATAAGGGAAATAATCATCAGTAGGACTGATCTTCTGTTTATGAGATCCTGTTAAGGATACTCTACAAATTCTCCTTGGCTCTTAGGGTAAAGGAAAATATCTGAGTTCCTCCATAGGGAATGATCATACTCTGATCCTGCCAAGAAAGAAGGCTGCAAGATTGAAGCAGACTACTGAAAAGTCAGTGGCAGAAATAGGGATGAAAAAAATATCTGTTGTTTCTTTTCATAGGTGTTAATCTATAGGTAATTCACAATGCTCAAAATAAAGGCTGATATCTGTATCATCTGCACTAGCATCAACATGGAGACTTTTGATGTGGCTAATCCTAAATCTAAGGTCATTTTACGTCACAGAGCCTATGTGCGTCATGTTTAACACTTTCAAAACCTTCAGTTTTTACCTAAAAAGGTACTTCCTCTTGCAAATATTACTTACCTGCTCACACACTTCTGTATCTACGTTTGTATCCTTATTATTTTCATAATACCTACTATGTCTTATAACACTAAATGTACAGTGCTATAAATGTCTATAAATCTTATAATAGACTATATATTTCCTGGGACAAAACACTAGACTAACCTTATTTTTATTCATTATTGTATGCTAAGCCAAATTCATGACTCCTGACATATATGATTAATAGAAAAAAAAGTGGCTGGGTGATTTAAAAAATAAGAAAAAAATTAAAAAATATGAAAAACTATTAATGTAAATTCAAAGTTAAAAAGTAAATGCTAAAAACGAACAGAATACTGTAATAAAAAATGAAGTTGATCAAAACATAATAATAAAGGGAATGAAAAACAAAACTAATACAAGATATGGTATTAGCAGCAAAAAAAAAAGTAAAATAAATAATACAATTAAAACAACAAAAATGAAATTCAAAAGTCTGTATAAAATCTTTTGCTAAAATTTCAAGAAAATATTGTTGAACTGAAAATGTAAACATTTATCCAATTTTAAAATAAGATACCAAGTTTAAAACCAGCAAGGTGAAAATAAGATGATAATAGATAAAAATCAATGATATGAGATAAATTGTTTAAATGCAAAATTTAAAAAAATGTATTTTTTTTTAAATTTAGCAAATAAGTAGCAAATATTTTAAAAATTAATAATTTAAGCTGAAGAGGAGATAGAAAGAAGTTACCAGAAGAAACTAAGAATGAGTCTGCAAAACTCAATATTTGTTTGACTGTGGGAAATTTCCTTCTGTTTTTAGTTATCATCATATTTATGGCTCTGAAAAATCACAATTGATTCAGACTTGAGTTTCCATGATTTCTGCTTTAGGTGTTACTGTTAAGATAAACTTCATAGTTTGTTTATAAATGGAAGTAGATCCACCTAAACCTATTCATGTTTGTTTGTTTCAAAAAAAGGAAAAGAAAGTATTTGTTTGACAAGTGATGGTAGTCATAATATTGGAAATCTTATTTTTTTCCCACAGCCACTGAACTATGAGAAAAAGAAGTCATATACCCTCAACATAGAAGGAGCCAATACACATCTTGATTTTCGCTTTTCTCACTTGGGTCCTTTTAAAGATGCTACCATGCTGAAAATCATTGTTGGGGATGTAGATGAACCACCACTATTTTCCATGCCTTCCTATGTCATGGAAGTCTATGAAAATGCCAAGATTGGGACTGTTGTTGGCACAGTTTTGGCACAAGATCCCGACAGTGCTAACAGCTTAGTAAGGTATGGTATACTTCCACCTTTTAGACATATACAGAGTTTATTGACTCTCACAGTAATTTAAAGTGAATTAAATAATATTTTAAATATTTCTTTTCTATGTTCTTTTCTTTTCTTTTTTTTTCTTGCATATATACCATTGTATTCTTTTTTTTGTTTAACAACTTAATTGGAGTACAATTGCTTTACAATGGTGTGTTAGTTTCTGCTGTATAAAAAAGTGAATTGGCTATATGTGTACGTATATCCCCATATCCCCTCCCTCTTGCGTCTCCCTCTCACCCTCCTTATCCCACCCCTCTAGGTGGTCGCAAAGCACCCAGCTGATCTCCCTGTGCTATGCAGCTGCTTCCCACTAGCTATCTATTTTACATTTGGTAGTGTATACTACCAATACCACTCTCTCACTTTGTCTGAGCTTACCCGTCCCCCTCTCCATGTCATCAAGTCCATTCTCTACATCTGTGTCTTTATTTCTGTCCTGTCCCTAGGTTCATCAGAACTTATTTTTTTTATTTTAGATTCCATATATATGTATTAACATACAGTAATTGTTTTACTCTTCCTGACTTATTTCACTCTCGTTTCTTTTTATGGCTGAGTAATATTCCATTGTATATACGTACCACTTCTTCTTTACCCATTCATCTGTCGATGTCCTGGGTATTGTAAATAGAGCTGCAGTGAACATTGTGGTACATGACTGTTTTTGAATTATGGTTTTCTCAGGGTATATGCCCAGTAGTGGGATTGTGGGGTCATATGGTAGTTCTATTTGTAGTTTTTTAAGGAAGCTCCATACTGTTCTCCATAGTGGTTGTATCAATTTACATTCCCACCAACAGTGCAAGAGGGGTCCCTTTCTCCACATCCTCTCCAGCATTTATTGTTTCTAGATATTTTGATGATGGCCATTCTGACTGCTGTGAGGTGATACCTCACTGTAGTTTTGATTTGCAATTCTCTAATAATTAGTGATGTTGGGCATCTTTTCATGTGTTTGTTGGCAATTTGTATATCTTCTTTGGAGAAATGTCTATTTAGGTCTTCTGCCAATCTTTGGATTGGGTTTTTTGTTGTTTTGATATTGAGCTGCATGAGCCGCTTGCATATTTGGAGATTAATCCTTTGTCACTTACTTTATTTGCAAATTTTTTTTTTCCCATTCTGAGGGTTGTCTTTTCATCTTGTTTATGGTTTCCTTTGCTGTGCAAAAGCTTTTGTTTCACTAGATCCCAATTGTATATTTTTGTTTTTATTACCATTTCTTTAGGAGGTGGGTCAAAAAGTATCTTGCTGTGATTTGTAACATAAAGTATTCTGCCTATGTTTTCCTGTAAGAGTTTTTTATTGTCTGGCCTTACATTTAGGTCTTTAATCCATTTTGAGTTTATTTTTGTGTATGGTGTTAGGGAGTGTTCTAATTTCTGTCTTTTACATGTAGCTGTCCAGTTTTCCCAGCACCACTTATTGAAGAGGCTGTCTTTTCTCCATTGTATACTCTTGCCTCCTTTATCAAAGATAAGGTGACCATATGTGCATGGGTTTATCTCTGGGCTTTCTATCCTGTTCCATTGATCTATATTTCTGTTTTTGTGCCAGTACCATATAGTCTTGATTACTGTAGCTTTGTAGTATAGTCTGAAGACAGGGAGCCTGATTCCTCCAGCTCTGTTTTTCTTTCTCAAGATTGCTTTGGCTACTCAGGGTCTTTTTTGTTTCCATACAAATTGTGAAATTTTTCATTCTACTTCTGTAAAAAATGCCATTGATAGTTTGGTAGACATTGCATTGAATCTGTACATTGCTTTGGGTAGTATAGTCATTTTCAAAATGTTGATTCTTCCAATCCAAGAACATGGTATATCTCTCCATCTGTTTGTATCATCTTTAATTTCTTTCATCAGTATCTTATAGTTTTCTGCCTACAGGTTTTTGTCTCCCTAGGTAGGTTTATTCCTAGGTATTTTATTATTTTTGTTGAAATGGTAAATGGGAGTGTTTGCTTAATTTCTCTTTCAGATTTTTCATCCGTAGTGTATAGGAATGCAAGAGATTTCGATGCATTAATTTTGTATCCTGCTACTCTACTAAATTCATTGATTAGCCCTAGTAGTTTTCTGGTAGCATCTTTAGGATTCTCTATGTATCATATCATGTCATTTTCAAACAGTGACAGTTTTACTTCTTCTTTTATGATTTGGCTTCCTTTTATTTCTTTTTCTTCTCTGATTGCTGTGGCTACAACTACCAAAACTATGTTGAATAATAGTGGTGAGAGTAGGCAACCTTGTCTTGTTCCTGATCTTAGAGGAAATGGTTTCAGTTTTTCACCATGGAGAACAATGTTGGCTGTGGGTTGTCATATATGGCCTTTATTATGTTGAGGTAGATTCCCTCTATGCCTACTTTCTGGAGTGTTTTAATCATAAATGTGTGTTGAATTTTGTCAAAAGTTTTTCTTCATCTATTGAGATTATCATATGGTTTTAATCCTTCAATTTATTAATATAGTGTATCACATTAATTGACTTGCATATATTGAAGAATCCTTACATTCCTGGAGTAAACCCCATTTGATCATGGTGTATGATCCTTTTAATGTGCTGTTGGATTCTGTTTTCTAGTATTTTGTTGAGGATTTTTGCATCTATATTCATCAGAGATACTGTAGTTTTCTTTTTTTGTGACATCTTTGTCTGCTTTTGGTGTCAGGTTGATGTTGCCTCATAGAATGAGTTTGGGACTGTTCCTCCCTCTGCTACATTTTGGAAGAGTTTGAGAGGGATCGGTGTTAGCTCGTCTCTAAATGTTTAATAAAATTCACCTCTGAAGCCAGCTGTTCCTGGGCTTTTGTTTGTTGGAAGGTTTTTAATCACAATTTTTATTTCAGTGCTTGTGGTCAGTCTGTTAATATTTTCTATTTCTTCCTGGTTCAGTCTCAGAAGGTTGTGCTTTTCTAAGAATTTGTCCATTTCTTCAGTTTGTCCATTTTATTGGCATATAGTTGCTTGCAGTAATCTCTCATGGTCTTTTGTATGTCTGCAGTGTCAGTTGTTGCTTCTTCATTTTCATTTCTAATTCTGTTGATTTGAGTCTTCTCCCTTTTCTTCTTGATTAGTCTGGCTAATGGTTTATCAACTTTGTCTTCTCAAAGAACCACCTTTATTTTTATTGATCTTTGCTATTGTTTCCTTTATTTCATTTTCATTTTTTTCTCATCTGATCTTTATGATTTCTTTTCTCTGCTAACTTTGGCTTTTTTTTGTTCTTCTTTCTCTAAATGCTTTAGATGTAAGTTTAGGTGGTTTGTTTGAGATTTTTCTTGTTTCTTGAGATAGGATTGTATTGCTATAAACTTCCCTTTAGAACTGCTTTTGCTGCATCCCATAGGTTTTGGGTCATCATCTTTTCATTGTCATTTCTTTCTAGGTATGTTTTTATTTTCTCTTTGATTTCTTCAGTGATCTCTTTGTTATTTAGTAACGTATTGTTTAGTCTCCATGTGTTTGTATTTTTTACAGTTTTTTTCCTGTATCTGATATTTAGTCTCATAGTGTTGTGGTCAGAAATGATACTTGAAAATATTTCAGTTTTCTTAAATTTACCAAAGATTGGTTTGTGGCCCAAGATATGATCTATCTTGGAGAATGTTCTATGAGTACTTGGGAAGAAAGTGTATTCAGTTGTTTATGGATGGAATGTCCTATAAATAGCTGTTAAGTCTATCTTTTTTAATGTGTCATTTAAAGCTTGTGTTTCCTTATTTATTTTCATTTTGGCTGATATGTCCATTGGTTAAAGTGGGTTGTTAAAGTCCCCTACCGTTATTGTGTTAATGTCAATTTTCCCTTTTATGGCTGTTAGCATTTGTCATATTTATTGAAGTGCTCCTATGTTTGGTTCATAAATATTTACAATTGTTATATCTTCTTCTTAGATTGTTCCCTTGATCATTATGTAGTGACTTTCTTTGTCTCTTATAATAGTCTTTATTTTAAAGTCTATTTTGTCTGATATGAGGATTGCTACTCCAGCTTTTTGTTGATTTCCATTTGTATGCAATATCGTTTTCTATCCCCTCACTTTCAGTCTGTGTGGGTCTCTAGGTCTGAAGTGTGTCTGTTGTAGATAGTGTATATTTGGGCCTTGTTTTTGTATCCATTCAGCCAGTCTATGTCTTTGGTTGGAGCATTTAGTCCATTTATATTTAAAGTTATTATTGAGATATATGTTCCTCTTACATTTTCTTAATTGTTTTGGGTTTGTTATTGTAGGTATTTTCCTGCTCTTGTGTTTCCTGCCTAGAGAGGTTCCTTTAGCATTTGTTGTGAAGCTGGTTTTGTGGTGCAGAATTTTCTTAACTTTTGTTTATCTAAAGATTTTAATTTCTCCATCAAATCTGAATGAGATCCTTGCTGGGTATATTAATCTTGGTTTAGGTTTTTCCCTTTCATCACTTTAAATATGTCCTGCAACTCCCTTCTGGCTTGCAGAATTACTGCTGAAAAATCAGCTGTTAACCTTATAGGGATTCCCGTATATGTTATTTGTTGCTTTTCCCATTGCTGCTTTTAATATTTTTTCTTTGTATTTAATTTTTGATTCTTTGATTAATATGGGTCTCAGCGTGTTTCTCTTTGGGTTTATCCTGTATGGTAATCTCTGTGCGTCCTGGACTTGATTGACCATTTATTTCCCCATGATAGGAAAGTTTTCCACTATAATCTCTTCAAATATTTTCTCAAACTCTTTCTTTTTCTCTTCTTCTTGGACCCCTATAATTTGCATGTTGGTGCATTTAATGTTGTCCCAGAGGTCTCTGTGACTGTCCTCAATTCTTTTCATTCTTTTTTCTTTATTCTGCTCCCTGGCAGTTATTTCCAGCATTTTATCTTCCAGTTCACTTATCCGTTCTTCTGCCTCAGTTATTCTGATATTGATTCCTTCTAGAGTATTTTTAATTTCAGTAATTGTGTTGTTTATCACTTTGTTTGCTCTTTAGTTATTCTAGATGCTTGCTAAATGTTTCTTGTATTTTGTTCATTCTGTTTCTGAGATTTTGGATCATCTTTATTATCATTACTCTGAATTCTTTTTCAGGTAGGTTGCTTATTTTGTCTTCATTTATTTGGTCTTTTAGGTTTTTACCTTTTTCCTTTGTCTGTAACATTTTTTATTTTTATTTTTTGATGGGTGGTGCTGTATTCCTGTCTTACTGGTTGTTTGGCCTGAAATGTCCAGCACTGGAGTTTGCAGGCAGTTCGTTAGAGCCGGATCTTGGTGCTGAGATGAGGTCCTCTGGGAGAACTCATTCCAATTAATATTCCCTGGGGTCTGAGGTTCTCTCTTAGTCCAGTGGTTTGGACTCAGAGCTCCCACCACAGGAACTCGGGCTAGACCTCCACCCTGGGAACCAATATTTTGAAAGCTCCCATTCCCTAGTTTTATCTTTTGGCTCCCATCTAGTCACTTCACATTTTTGGCATCTTTATTCAGAGGGACTCTTCTCCTGGAGACACAGAGACAAACTGTCACAGCCACACATCCTATCCATGTTATTTTCTATTAATATAATTCAACTATGATCTTAGCTGATTCTTTAACTGAATAAATAACAGATGGGTTTCTGTCAAATTTAGCATACATGTAGCTATCTCCATGAATATATTGGTGACCACACAGATGAGTTTTTTCCATTTGATTTAATAGATGGGAGCATAACTGACTGGAAAAATTTAGAGAGAAATATTTAATCACAAAGTATAGAATCTTTGGTATCTTAGCAATAGAAGTATAAATACACACACAATAAAATGAGGGTTTGGGAATAAACATTCAGCTCTGACTCCTTGTTCTGCCACCAAGACTATAAGCCGTTAGGAAATTACTTTTCCTTATTTGTGAAAGACCAGAGAGTTACTGTGAGAGTGTTTCAAGCTGTGTGCTTTAAGTGCTAAGCAGAGTGGCCTGCACCTAATAGTCATTCAATAAATTCTAACTTGTCCAAGGCAAGTTAGAGACTCACTTCTGAAGACAGTAAGACCAATGTGGCATTCTGGTGACTTGACTTACTAACTGTGTCTTCTTATACAGTCATTCAACCTTGTTGAGTTTCGATATCAAATATATGAACAAGGAATAATAATGTTGCATACATATATTGAGGGAATTAAATTAGATTGACAGAAAGTACTTAGCATAGTCAGTAAGTGCTCACTGACTAATATTTTATTATTGTCATATGTCATGCAGAGATAATTATAGGTTTCCTTGCATAATAAGAAGGGTGTTTGGGTTTGTTTGTTTGTTTTTGTCTCAATTATGACAAAATCAAAGAATTGCATAATGTATAAAACCCTTTAGTTACCCTGTATTTATACCCTCGGATAATTCTAAGGCCCTAGAAAGTCTGAACTCTGAAACAAATCTGTCTGCTTTTTCTCAGGTTTGTCTTCTCACTTTCTTTAGTTCTCATCCATTTTAACAAAAACTAATATACTAAGTATTCTCCTTGATATCTATGTAATGTTTTGTAAAGTGTTTCCATTTCCTTTTATATAAGCATGATTGTTCTTAAGTTTTTAAATAATGGCCACAACACTCATGCCTGGAGAGAAACAATTTTCCAAGCACAGAGGTATATATTAAACAATTCTGCTTCAACTGTGAATGCAGTAACATTACCTTGTTAGTTGAGAACCCTTCTGTCACACTGCGAGAAAGAGCTGGACATTGCTTGAAGCAGGATAGACAAAGTATACGATATAATAGGCATAAACCCAGTTGTGAAAATTGATCTTTAATTAAGCGATGCAAGCAGAAGTTGATATGCTTATTTGTCCAAGCACAGGAAAGACCACGATGCTTCATCATTCCATAGAATGTCATATTTTAATAGCATTTTTGACACTTAATAAGGAAAATGTGTCTACATTGAAAGTTAACATTATAAAGATATTTATAAATGTGGCCATTTACCAAAAGGAGCCAATAGCTTTTGATAGTAAAAAATATTTCATGCTGTGAGTTTGATGTGGAAATATTTGATAAACATTGATAAGACTTTTTTTTTTAAAACTAAAATGATATTAATGATGCATTCTATATTTTTAATTAAAGGAGGTGGGAGGTACATTGATTTTTAAAAGTGATATTTAAACCACCTTATTATATGCAAATATTATGATATTCCTCAGGATAAAGAAATTAAACAAATGCACACACACAGAGCAGCTTGAAGTCCAGTGGAGAGAAAAAATTTACATCCTTTGATAAGGGTGATAAAAGTCTGATACATATGTAGGGAATAAGTATGCCTGACATCTTCAGGAGGGAATGAGTTGAGGAAGATTGAATTGAAGCTCAAAACCCAGGTTAAAGATTAGACAGGTGAAGAATAGAGAACATATCTGCAGTTTGTTGTGTACACAAGGAGCTTAGGTTACCTGTGTGGGAATAGCAAATAATGAGGTTGTAAAAAGATGCTTTAGAGAGATCATGAAAAGGCTTTGCACTTTGTGCTTGGAAAAGGCTTTCCAAGATGACATCTTGGAAATTTATCCTGATAGCAGTGTCAGTGGGGGAAAAAGATAAATCAGAGATGCATGAGTGAGTTTAATAAGAAACAGTGATAGGAAGATTTGCATTTCAAAATAAATAATAATGAAATTTCAGAATGCTGTAAAGGGTGGAATATATGTTCCAAAAACATAGGCCAAAGGGGGAAAAATTGAGGTCAGGGACAAACTTGTTTCATTGTTGCTCTATGTATCCCAACATACCAAAAAAAAATATATATATATATTCCACATAAAACAGTGGTCACCCAAGGGCAAATTACCCCCTACTGGGGGACATTTGACAATGTCTGAAGACATGGTTGGCTGTCACAACTACATGTGGAATGCTACCATCATTTGTAGGTAGAGGTCAGGGATGGTTCTGAACATCTTACAACTCACAAAGTATAGAATCTTTGGTATCTTAGCAATAGAAGTATAAATACACACACAATAAAATGAGGGTTTGGGAATAAACATTCAGCTCTGACTCCTTGAAAACATATTTTTTGGGAATGCATACCAGCATGTATGTTTCACATATATGTGTATTCATGTGAATGTTTCAACATACGTTTCATTTAGTAAAAAACTACAAAAAAATATTTATATATAATGGTTCCATTATATTGTTAATTGCTTTGGTAATTGCTCTATATCATTGGGAGCATTTAATTGAACACCAGCTATGTTACACACGTTCACCCAGTTGTTGCTATGCAAAGGTGATGGGTATATTGTCTTTAAATGCCAATATTAAGAAACACAAATCCATTAGCATGTACATTATTCTTTCTGCTTTGTTTTGGTTAGACAACTAAAATGAATCCTTCCAAAGCTGCCTTAAAATAATCAGACTCCATAGCTGGTGTTTGAGGGCATAACATACATAATATTTGTTCTTGATTTTAACAAAAGTGTGTCATTTACATGGGCCTCTAGGTGCAAACAGTGAATAAAGCAGAAAACATTAACAAATACAAAAATAATCCTCATACTTCCACCTTTCCCAGAGACCAAATATTTGTACTAATTAAGGATGTGCACATTGAGAGATGTACCTTGCCATGTGCCCTGAAATGCAATTAACTCCAAGTCAGTAGAATTGATAATGAAAGGGAGTTTGAGTCTCACAGGCATTTGTGAAAAGCTTCCTGACTTGTCTTTTGTATTTCCATTTTCTAAACTATTAGTAAGATTCTTCAGATTTCTAAGAACATATCATGTCTAGCTTTTGTCTTTTATAACTCAAAACAAGGATATGCAATTTACAGCAATATCATCATCAACTTTCTTAAAAATAAAATCAGAACCAGTCTGTTTAACAGTAGTGAAGAAACCTTGATTTAAACTGGCTGTGCTCACTTGCTGGCATACTGGAAATGGAATTCAGGAATTTCCTGAGTAGCTACTGACAGATGAGCAGTCCTATGATGGACATGAGAAGCAGGGGAGTTTTCTGAAAATGTGACCCTATATCATGTGGCTATTAAAAACAGTGACCATTTGCTGCTTGCTCTCTGTGGGCCAGGGGTTTGTAACAGCATGCCCCAATCCCTTGTAACAACCCTAATGAATCTGCAATATTAGTCCCATTCTATAGATGAAGAAACTAAGGTACAGACAGGTAATTTGGCCAAATTCACATAGTGATAAAGTGGCAGATCCAGAATTTAAACACAGTTTTGCTTTACTACAAAAACCCTGTTTTTTTAAAGCCCCCAAATCTGCCTCTTTTATATTTCAACTAATAATAATAATAAACTGCATTTACAGAAGTCTGATATCACAAAGTAGGAAACGAATGTTTCCCATGTTCAGATATGTTTCATACTCTGGGAAAAAGAGATGCTGAAGAGAATTCCATTTTTTTTTTTTTTTTTTTTTTCGGTACGCGGGCCTCTCACTGCTGTGGCCTCTCCCGTTGCGGAGCACAGGCTCCGGACGCACAGGCTTAGCGGCCATGGCCCACGGGCCCAGTCGCTCCGCGGCATGTGGGATCTTCCCGGACCGGGGCACGAACCCGTGTCTCCTGCATCGGCAGGCGGACTCTCAACCATTGCGCCACCAGGGAAGCCCCGAGAATTCCATTTTTAACTCTAGCATCTCACGAAAAAACTGTTCTTTGTTTTAGAGTTTTTCCATATTGTAAAGTCAAAGACTTATGCCACTTGATTTAGTGCAACATAAAGAAATTATTGAAGCCCTCAATTAATAATTCTCATAGGATGAAGAGCCTTAGTATGAATTTATATGAGTAAGTATATCCTCCCATCTTTGCTTCTTTTCTACTCTGATTTATAATCTGAATTTATCTATACATTTATTTATTGGTAAAAATTTTAATATTTTCTTTGTATAGAAACTTTAAAGCCATCACAAAGAAATATTAAAAATCTTGCATACTTTTTTTCAAATGCTTACCTTGACATTATTTAGGAAACAATAACCAATATATACGCTAACGTAAGAAATAAAATTGTGATCAGGTTTGGAAATATTTGCTAAATTAAAAAAAAAATCTTTCTAAAATATCTTAAAAAAAAAAAGAGTAGTTGCATAGAATTAGAAGTCGTTACTCATCTTTTTTTGAGTTTAATTGTAGCCTCAGAGAATAAATGATTCCAATATATTCATGGCACCCTTATTAGCGTGCTGTTTTCTTACACATTTCTGAAATTTTCACATAGCTCATGATGAGACAGCAGTTAGGAATACCTCATTAATTTGGAATGTTATAACAGCAAAAAATAGATATTTCAAAATAATGACAAGGTCATATGGCAAACTTGAAAAAGAAAGTAAAAAATTTTGATTAAGACAGTTTGAATACAGGATTCAAACTTCTGAAAAGAAAGACAAAAATACTCAGAAAATGTGTTTCAAAATATATTCATATTAAACTGAGTTTTTATTCTGTAGACCAAATTGACTTATAAAAGTTTAGCTTAGTGAAAGTCAAAAATATCTTAATTGGACCTTTAATAGAAAGCCTTAATATACCCTCATCAAAACTGTCATAATCTTCTGATACAAAGGAGATAACTCATTAAGGACATCTCATGCAAACTGAGTTCAGCTAGAAAGCAGGCTTCCATTTAAAGCCGGAAGTCTGTCTTTGACTTGTGTTTTGTCATTTATCACATTGCAGATAGCGAAGTTAGTACATTTAGATTGACCAATACTTTACTGTTTGTAAACAGTATTGTTTACTGTTAAACATCATGTGACTATGGCATTTGAGAATGTGAAGGGACCTAAAGATGACCGAGACAATCCTCTTCTTACAGAGTTGAAGATACCATAGACTAAGATGCCTGAATGACTGGCTCCCAATCACACAGCTAACTAACCATAGAGATTGGATAGAATGTGGTCAGTTTGACCATTCTTCAATAAAGATACAGAAGACCCCTGAACATTTTTCCATTTGGGGCCCAAATTTACCTAACAGCCTAGTATGTGATGGTAACCACCGCAAATCAGAGTCCTGACACCAGAAGGAGAACCTATTTTCTGGGTGGGCATGTGTAACTCATTTAGCCCTGGAATGAATGCCTAAATCCAGGCTTAGTGATGTATGTTAGTCTACTGACTGGAGACTCAAACATCCAAATAGTTTTCATGTAAATTTTTCAAAGAAATTTTTTAAAAAGCTTAAAATGGTTCAATGGCATTTCCAGAACTCAAGATTACTGGAATTTTTAAAATCTTAGGTACTTAGAGGCATAATCAACAGGCAGAAACATATTTTCTTGTGTAGAGATTTTACTTCTTTAGGTGCTTTTGTTTCTTTGGATTGAGGTTTTGGTTCAGGAAGTTAAAAAGCTTTCCAAAATATCTATGTGCTCTGAGTGCTGCCCATTTTATTAAGCACAATACACTATCAAGTGACAAATGATCCCAATGTTCTAATTTTTTAGAAAGATTATTTTCTGGAGGCATGACTTGTGGAATAAATTGCATCCCCAAAGTGAGCTAAGGGAATCTTAATTTTTTTAAATGAATCTGAGCTATACTGCAGATGTGTGACTTTTTGTTAAATTAAAGATGAGGCCAAGCTGCTGTAATATCCCAAAGGGTGTATATTGATTAAACTTTATCCCATCTATTGATCATAGTCAGTAAAACTTACAAAAACAGCTGTTTGGGAGGCAAAATCTCAAATATATTTGCTTAACCACTCACATTCTGTATGTACAAGTATCAAAAGTGTGACAACTGAAAGACATCTTCTACACTTTTAGCCAACTGATGTTTCTCAAAGTAAATCACTGTAAAAATAGATTTCCATTACATAAGTTTTAAATTAATTTTTATGGTGAAATGGACAGCACAAGCTTAATTGTACTTCCTCTGGTCTATAGCCAGGCGATTATCAACCCCGCATAGGTAACATATTACTGATCATTAATCATACAATTTCCTAAGTAGCATTTAGTATATTGATTTGGCCAAAAAGTTCGTTCGGGTGTTTCCCTTCAGAAAAACCCAAGCAAACTTTATGGCCAACCCAATGGATATTATCTTGACACCTACTTCATGGAGGATGCAGTGAGATTATAGTGGTGGTCGGGTTATAATGTGCTGTAATCATCATATTAGAGTAGCCCTTGTATCTGCCTCAGTATTTCCAACTTCATACTAACCCTTTTGGTCATACATGCTGTAGATTCATCTAAAGCATCAGCTAGATGTACTATTGAGTGGTTATTTTTTCTTAGATTCAACATGAGGTCTAAAAAAGTGGGCGTTAAAAATGATAATTGTATTACAACTTAAAATTAGTTTGAGAACTATAAGTTAAATGAAATACTGCAAAAAGTGGACATTTATTTGTCCTTTTTGCAATGTTTAGATATCTCTCAATGAAAGGAAAACACAAACTAAGTACACACTGTAAAAAAAAAGTATATTTCCTGAGTTATTATAACAAATTTCAAACACAATATTAAGAATATGTATAAAGGATAACGTTAGGAATCTATAAAATCATAATCTCTATATGAAAACATACTGTTCTTGATAAGTGAAGCATAATGACTTATTAGCCTGATTATTTCCACCAAAATATTTACAAAAGAAGTAAAGGCTACAATGAAATGCCTTATTTAGTTTTACATTAGGAATTAATAGTTTCTTCTTTATATTTGTTGAATGCCTGGTTAGTTTATTCATTCACTTATGAGGCAAAGTCATACACCTATGCTATTCAGGTGGAAGAAAAAGAACTTTATTCTCATAAACTTTCCAAATGAAAGTTGACTCATGTGCATGGAGAAGGAAATTAAAAATAATTTAATTTTCTGACAGATTTATTTTTTTTAGAAATGGACAACAGTTCATGCTATTTGTATGGATACTCTTTTTCATTCAGTAGTAACCCTTATTTAGATCCCACTGTGTTCACATACATTGCCAGAAGAAAAAGACAAACAAAGAAATGAAAAAAAAAAAAGCATTTACGATTTTTGAAGTGTCTCAACAAAATAAACCCAAGTTTTCCAAGAAAGAAAAAAAAGAGAAAACCATCCTAAGAGACATTAAGACAAATAACAGTTATCTACTGAGGCATATCACTTAATACTCAAGCATAAAATACTTTCATATATTACCTCATTTTATTGTCAAAATAAAATTATGATGTAGTTGGTATCTGCATTATGCTAACAAAGAAAGCTCAGAGAGGTGATGCATTCCTTAAGGTCATAGGGCTAATAAATGGTTTTATCTGTGATGAACATCACATTTACTTGGTTTCCAAGCCTGTGTTTATTCTCTTACTATTGATCCATGCCATTTTCACATTATGATGGATCTATTTTAGAAACAAATTTCCACATAATTCATCTTTACATAGTGAATGAATCAAGTCCAGGATCTGGAGTTTATTATACACTGAGGAAAATAATGTAGGAGATGTTTTTCAGTGGTCTGAAGAGGTTATTACCTCTATGATATCTGAAAGTTGGGAAATTTGTTTTGGGTAAACCCTCCTTGGCATTCTTTTTCATCTCTAATTCTATATGATACTATACACAGAGAATCCTAAAGAAGCTACCATAAAACTACTAGAGCTAATCAATGAATTTGGTAAAGTAGCAAGATACAAAATTAATGCACAGAAATCTCTGGCATACACTAATGATGAAAAATCTGAAAGTGAAATTAAGAAAACATTCCCATTGGGCTTCCCTGGTGGTGCAGTGGTTGAGAGTCCACCTGCCGATGCAGGGGACATGGGTTCGTGGCCCGGTCCAGGAAGATCCCACATGCCGCGGAGTGGCTGGGCCCATGAGCCATGGCCACTGAGCCTGCGTGTCTGGAGCCTATGCTTCACAACGGGAGAGGCCACAACAGTGAGAGGCATGCATACTGAAAAAAAAAAAAAAAAAAAAGAAAACACTCCCATTTATCATTGCAACAAAAATAATAAAATATCTAGGAATAAACCTACCTAAGGAGACAAAAGACCTGTATGCAGAAAATTATAAGACACTGATGAAAGAAATTAAAGATGATACAAATAGATGGAGAGATATACCATGTTCTTGGATTGGAAGAATCAACACTGTGAAAATGACTCTACTACCCAAAGCAATCTACAGATTCAATGCAATCCCTATCAAACTACCAAT
>NW_006780882.1:0-17892 GCF_000442215.2 Lipotes vexillifer | reverse complement strand
AGATCAATGGAACAGGATAGAAAGCCCAGAGATAAACCCACGCACATATGGTCACCTTATCTTTGATAAAGGAGGCAAAAATATACAGTGGAGAAAAGACAGCCTCTTCAATAAGTGGTGCTGGGAAAACTGGACAGGTACATGTAAAAGTATGAGATTAGAACACTCCCTAACACCATACACAAAAATAAGCTCAAAATGGATGAAAGACCTAAATGTAAGGTCAGAAACTATCAAACTCTTGGAGGAAAACATAGGCCGAACACTCTGTGACATCAATCACAGCAAGATCCTTTTTGACCCACCTCCTAGAGAAATGTAAACAAAAACAAAAATAAACAAATGGGACCTAATGAAACTTAAAAGCTTTTGCACAGCAAAGGAAACCAAAAACAAGACCAAAAGACAACCCTCAGAATGGGAGAAAATATTTTCAAATGAAGCAACTGTCAAAGGGTTAATCTCCAAAATTTACAAGCAGCTCATGCAGCTCAATAATGAAAAAACAAACAACCCAATCCAAAAATGGGCAGAAGACCTAAATAGACATTTCTCAAAAGAAGATATACAGATTGCCAACAAACACATGAAAGAATGCTCAACATCATTAATCATTAGAGAAATGTAAATCAAAACTACAATGAGATATCATCTCACACCAGTCAGAATCGCCATCATCAAAAAATCTAGAAAGAATAAATGATGGAGAGTGTGTGGAGAAAAGGAACACTCTTGCACTGCTGGTGGCAATGTAAATTGATACAGCCACTATGGAGAACAGTATGGAGCTTCCTTAAAAAACTGCAAATAGAACTACCATATGACCCAGCAATCCCACTACTGAGCATATACCCTGAGAAAGCCATAATTCAAAAAGAGTCATGTACCAAAATGTTCATTGCAGCTCTATTTACAATAGCCTGGAGATGGAAACAACCTAAATGTCCATCATTGGATGAGTGGATAAAGAAGATGTGGCACATATATACAATGGAATATTATTCAGCCATAGAAAGAAATGAAATTGAGTTATTTGTAGTGAAGTGGATGGACCCAGAGTCTGTCATACAGAGTGAAGTAAGTCAGAAAGAGAAGGACAAATACCGTATGCTAACACATATATATGGAATTTAAGAAAAAAATAAAAAAGGGTCATGAAGAACATAGGGGCAAGATGGGAATAAAGACACAGACCTGCTAGAGAATGGACTTGAGGATATGGGGAGAGGGAAGGGTAAGCTTTGACAAAGTGAGAGGTTGGCATGGACCTATATACACTACCAAACGTAAAATAGATAGCTAGTGGGAAGCAGCCGCATAGCACAGGGAGATCAGCTCAGTGCTTTGTGACCACCTAGAGGGTGGGATAGGGAGGGTGGGAGGGAGGGTGACGCAAGAGGGAAGAGATATGAGAACATATGTATATGTATAACTGATTTACTTTGTTGTAAAGCAGAAACTAACACACCATTGTAAAGCAATTATACTCCAATAAAGATGTTAAAAAAAAAAAAAGGAAGTAAATCAGTTTCAGTGCACTGTGGTCTAATGCTTTGGGAAAGCCCAATGGCATACCTCTTTACCACTATTCTGTAGTGTCCGGATCACGTGTCTCTTTGAATCAGATTTGCTTTGTACCCCTATCTCTTCTCATTTAAATTGATTTTGCATGTTGAATTTTCTTTAATTAACATATATTTATTATTAGAACAACCAGTACACAAGGTAGCCAATTCCTTGTTTTGATCACACAGTTTCAAGTGATGTCTTCTGTTTTTGTCAGGTGTTATTTTAACTAAATGAGCTCCTAGATTTCTTGGGATGCTCTATAACTTGGATATCTGTGGTGCTATTAATATCTTCTGCTATGTTTGTGCATGTGTGTCCACAGGTTGTTATGAGGTTTATATCTGAGCGATATGTTCTAGGTACCCTGTTAACACCATATGCCTATTCAAGGCACAGGCTGTATTTCAGTTATGCTTATATTCTGTTCTAGAAAGTATGATGAAGTTTGTAATACTTCCATCACCACAATCACCTATCTCCTGAGATTTTCCTCATGTTAAAATGGAAGGAGTGTCTCTGTTACTTTCAGTGGAAATCCTTATATTTGTGCTCTGGAACACAGTCTGTTCACCTTATCATGAATTTTCTCTTTTTAGATATTCCCTCCCCCCCCCCTTTTTTTTTTTTTTTTTGTGCTCTGGAACACAGTCTGTTCACCTTATCATGAATTTTCTCTTTTTAGATATTTTCCCCCCCCCCCCCCTTTTTTTTTTTTTTTTGGCTTCACAACATGGCATGTGGGATCTCAGTTCCCTGACCAGGGATTGAACCCCCACCCCCACGTTGGAAGTGTAGAATCTTAACCACTGGATTGCCAGGGAAGTCCCCTTGTTTTCCTCCCTCTTTCAAAATTATTATTTTCTTCAGCAAAGACAGTGACTAATATTTCCCATATCAGAAAAAATTAATTTGTTGAACCCACTTCTCTGATGACATAAGACACCATTTTTCTCATCTTTACTTCAGGTACTGTTATCTGATAAAGTCTCAGGACTCATGGGCTTCCTATATTCACATTCAATATACTTTTGAATCCACTACAGTAAAACTTCCATCCTTTCATATTTTATTGAAACTACTCTTTTCAAATTAACCAATGATGTCCATCCTGTCAAATCCAATTCAGCCTTTACTAACCCCACTCAACTTAATAAAATTTACCTCAACTGTCCACTTAGAACACTCCTTTCTTGACTTCTATGACTCCTCTCCCTCCCAGTTTTCCTTCTCCCCCGGACTGTTCCTCTCCTTTTGCTGGTACCTTCTCCTATTCAGACTCCTATTTGAGTCTAAAGTTGGACTGCTTTAGACTCAAAAGATTGGATGCTGTGCTGCTCAATCTTTCCCTTCCTTTTGTCTTACAATTCTCTCCCAGATGAGATTGTTCCCATTACTTTACGTTTAGCCTGATCTATCTCAAATTTATATTTCCTGTTCAGAAAGTACACTTGAACTCCACACCCATTTCTAATTTACTTCTTTTTATTCCATATGTTTATTTAATTGGCATCTAAGATATAACATGTCAAAATCATTGATTTCTCCCAAACTCTTTTTCTCCCAAAGGGAATCTTTCCCTTAACTTTTTATCCAGCTCCATGAATGGGCTTATTAATTACATGCTAGATCAAATATACAGATACAACACAAAAATTGAGTCATTTGTAATTTCTTCTTTTTACCAATGCCACTGCAACAAAAAGCTTTATAGGTTGTAGTCAATATATAGCACTATTTTATACACTTCATTTTCTTCTAATTTTTCCACTTTTGTCCATGATGATATCATTTATTTTCTGAATTGTTTTTAACATTCTACAATCCAAGATTCAAAGCAGCCACTGTCATTTTTCCAGAATGTAAATAGATCCATTATTTCTTTTGTTAAAAATGTTTTCCCATCGATTTTATAAAACATTTAAAACTCTTTACCATGTGCTATAGGACTTGTTCATCCTATGCCCTAGCCATCCACTTCATTCATTCTGCCAGCTACACTGAAACACCTATCTGTTTTTAAACCAAGTCAAGCTTTTTCTTTAATTTGGATATTTATACTTTAGTTCTCTCTATTCAAATATTCTGCCCCTTGCACTTTTCACATAATAGTTCATCTTTTTTTCTTCAGGTGTAGATGAAATGTCACTTAAGCTAAGATTAATGATAAGGGAAGAAGTATTAGAGGTTTGAGGAGAAAAAGAAAACTCATTAAATTGTTTTAGGAATAGTTTGGAACATTTCTAGAACATATGATGATTGTTGACTATATTCACATTTAAGTTAACTACTGCTGAATAATGTAAAACCCCAAAACTCAGGGTATAGGAAAAAGGCATGGTGTATGTGTCTGTGAGTTAGCTGAGGGACAGCTGAACTAGGCTGGCTTCTCTTTGCCAAGTCTGCTAATCTCCAGGACATTCATTCCTACATTTGCTCATTTACTACGTAGCTCTACTCTAGGATGGGAAGCTGACAACTCTGCCCTGGGGGCTCATCTTTCTTCTGGGAACCAGTGGACTAGCCCTGGAATGTGCTTCTTATGGTAGTGGCAGAGCATAAGAGGAAACATTTAAAGTCTCATGAAATCTAGACCCAAATGTGGAACAGAACACCATCACTTTCAACACATTCTATTGCCAAAGTAAGCTGGAGGCCAAACCTAATAGGAGAGAGCCCTACAAAATTGCATGAACTAGTGAGGGAAGAAAATTTGTGGCTGAGGATGGAAACTCCTTCCTGTTTGTTTTCTCATTCTTTGACCAAACACTGTGCTAGGTGATGGAGGCACAATGGTCATTAATTAAAATGTTTTGTTTTTCATTTTGTATTTATCTTCAAACCTCAGCTATGATGAAATTCCAAGATAAATCAATCTTTGGCATATGTTATCCTAAAAACATTGTACATATAGCAAGAAGAAGTTTCATTAAAGGTTTAATTTTTTCCCCAATGTACTGTGGTCTTCACAGAGGCAGTTTTTTTAATCCTTCCCTTATTAATTACTGTGTTTTTGCTATCTGCTACCTACTATTCTATTCATGGAGTTTAGTGTTTTGTTTTTTAACTTTTTGAATTAGTAATTGAATTAAACCTTAATTAAGGACTGACAGAAAAATAATTGATATGATTTCTATGCAAATATAAAACAGGTGGGCAAATCTTAAGGGCCAAATATGGGAAGTAAAAATACGCATTTCAATATTTGAGTATATTAGATTTAATACCTCCCTTGGTTCAGTTTTCTTTTCTTCATTATAGCTTCAAGTAAAAGAGTATCCAATTTTTTTGTTTTCTCAAGATACTTCATCGACTACAATGCTGAAGATGACAGGTTTTTCAACATTGATGCCAACACTGGAACCATTAAGACTACCAAGGTTCTTGATAGAGAAGAAACTCCATGGTACAACATCACAGTTGCTGCTTCAGAAAATGGTAAATTTCTTTACATTATGTACCATAGGAAATATGTCACTTATACATGAAGATTTATGCTGAGACTTTCTCTGGAGCAGGGCTTTCATGATTTCTATTTTTTATGCCATTATCTAGCAGAGTGCACAGAATGTAGTAGATACAATTACTCATTGTCAGATACAGTGAATAAAGCTTATACCTTTTTCTTTACTTTAATCCCCACATAGTGGTGGAAAATTGGCATCACAGAACACTTAATCTGCATCACTGAGTCAAAATATTTGGTTCTCTTCTTAATTGTGAGACTTGCTTTGTCATGTGCTTGTGCCTTACTTAAGTAGAAGAAGAATACTTCATATACGGTGGAGCAGTTTAGGAAAATAAAGAGAAGAAATGAAAATCTAACATTTTACTTGAATAAGTTTATCAATATAACACCCTTCCTCAAACTTCAATTAGCACTTAGAAATTTTATAGCAAAAGAATAGCTCTTGGAATTTCAACAGGCAAGTCTAACTTCTTTTCAAGAGACGTACATGGTATACAACTGAGGAAGGCCATTGTTCCATCCTCATCCAGAGCATCGCATTGTGCTAAACACCTAAGTTTTTTTTTTAAAAAAGCATAAATATCAACAATTATCTCTGAGCTCAAAAAGATGTACATAACTGTCTTCAAATGAAATTAGAATAAAGCTTTAGGAAAATGGATTACTGTCAAGAAAATGAAGTCTTTCTTTAAATGTTGAGAAATAAATGAAAGGTACAAATTGCCCCAAGTTTAGTATTATATATACTATACTAAAATTTAGTATAGTATACCCAGCTTACATATACATTTTAAAAGATTCCAACATACTCATGAGTGAACTATAAATGTTAAAATTTAGGAAAACTTCATGTTAGAAAATAAAGCTATGTAAAATAAAATTATGCTCTCTCTTTCCTTTGCCCTCAGAAGGTATAAGACATTTTTAAAATATTAAAACTTCATTTAGAAATAGTTTACATACCATACCATTCACCTTTTTAAGGTGTATAGTTTAATGAGTTTTATTAAATTTAGAGCTGTGCATCAATCACCACAATTGATTTTAGAATATGTTCATTACTTCAAAAAGAAATCCCTGGGCTTCCCTGGTGGTGCAGTGGTTGAGAGTCCGCCTGCTGATGCAGGGGACGTGGGTTCATGCCCAGGTCCGGGGAGATCCCACATGCCGTGGAGCGGCTGGGCCCGTGAGCCATTGCTGTTGGGCCTGCGCGTCCGAAGCCCATGCTCTGCAATGGGAGAGGCCACAACAGTGAGAGGCCCACGTACCGCAAAAAAACAAAAAAACAAACAAAAAAAAGAATAAAAGAAATCCTGTCCCGTTTAGTCATCACCCTCTACACCCCCTTCCCCATGCCTCAACCCAAGAAACGACTAATCTAGTTTTTTTTTTTTTTTTTTTTTTTTTCTATAGATGTCTTAGTCTGTTTAGGCTGCTATAACAAAATATCACAAACTGAGGGCTTTAAACAGCAAGCATTTTTTTCTCACAGTTCTGGAGTCTGGAAATCCGAGATCAAGGGGCCAACAGATTTGGTGTCTGGTGAGAACCCACTTCCTGGTTCATAGATGGCTGTCTCCTAGTGGTGTACTCACATGGTAGCAAGGGCAAGGAATCTCTCTGGAGTCTCTCTTTTTTTTTTTTTTTTTTTGGATTCTCTTTTATAAGGGTACTAATCTCACTCATGAGTGGTCCACTCTGAATTTTGGGGAGACATAAACATTCAGTCTATAATGATAGATTTGCCTTTTATTGGTATTTCATATAAAATAATCAATAACACATGGTCCTTTGTGACTGGCTTATTTCACTTAGCATGATATTTTCAAAGTTCATTTACATTGTAGCATGTATCAGTATTTCCTTCTTTCTTATTGCTAAAAAATATTCCATTATATGGATATACCACATTTTATTTATCCATTCATCACTTGATAGATGTTTGGGTGCTTCTACTTTTTGCCTAATTTGAAGAATGCTCTTAAGAGCATTAATATTAATCTTTCTGTGTGGATGAGTTTTCATTTCTTTGGGATATATACCTAGGAGTGGGATTGGGGGTCATAAAGAAACTATATTTAAAATTTTGATGAACAGCCAGACTGTTTTCCAAAGTGGCTAAATTTTACATTCACAACAACACAATATGGGGGGTCCTATTACTCTATATTATTACCAGTATTTATTATTACATATTGACCATAACCATTCTAGTGGGTGTGGGCTGATAGCTCATTGTGGTTTATGCTCTTTTATAATGTCCTTTATCACAAATCAATAATTAAACTACTCCAGTCTTTTTTTTTTTTTTTTTTTAAATCTCCCTCATCCCATTTCTTGGTATCTGCTCTTTTTTTTTTTTTTAAATTAATTAATTAATTTGTGGCTGTGTTGGGTCTTTGTTTCTGTGCGAGGACTTTCTCTAGTTGTGGCAAGTGGGGCCACTCTTCATCACGGTGCGCAGGCCTCTCACTATCGTGGCCTCTCTTGTTGCGGAGCACAGGCTCCAGATGCACAGCCTCAGTAGCTGTGGCTCACGGGCCCAGTTGCTCTGCGGCATGTGGGATCTTCCCAGACCAGGGCTCAAACCCGTGTCCCCTGCACTGGCAGGCAGATTCTCAACCACTGCGCCACCAGGGAAGCCCTACTCCAGTCTTTTCTATTCCACCTGAATTTTTCATGTTTCTCATCTGAAAAATCAACTCAAGTGGTTTCCATTTAGATATTTTTTCAGCACAGTATTTCTCTTTGAAAATAAGCATTTTCAAAGGGAAATACTGCGCTGAAAAATTACTTTTAAATGAGTGTTATAAAGAATACATGAGTGGGTTCATATGTTATAATTCTGGTTAATTTTCATTTTCAAAATAACCAGACTAGGTCTAGATTTGCAGGTTCTTAGTCACCCGAGGACAATAAAATAGGTGTCAAATGATAAAGGCACGTTTAAAATTAGTTTTAAAATAAAAGAATAAATGGATTGATATACTGAAGTAGATGTGATGGAGACATTGAAAAGTTTCCAAAAATATTGTGTAGTTCTTCTTGAGAACAGGTTCCATGTACAGAAGAAGGAAGGGAAGAATCCCTGGAGAGAATGATATTTGCTTGTCAGAAACAATAGGGACTTATTTTAAAATAACATCGTTCAACTCCAGAGGTATTTTGATCAGAAGCCATACTTTAGATCGTTTCTAAATCTCACCTCAGCCCAAATAATATTTGTATCAAGTAGAAGCTAATTTATAAATATACATGAGTCCAAGTATATCATGAAAATTATATTATTTGCAATCATTACTAAAGGAAATGTTCATTTTTACTAAAGTAACGTCTTAAATATGTACTTACTACATTGTTTTTCTTTTCTTTCTTTTTTTTTTTTTTTTTTACTATCTGCTAGTATTTCATATGGGAAATGAGTTAATACACACCTACTAAGTAAAACAGTACAGTAAAGAGTAACATCCTGAATTTTATAGATGGTAATAAAGAAGCCTTAGAGACTCCTCAATGAGCACTACTAAAATATAATTTAATCCTAATCATAAACAGGTATGTAGAAAGAATGAGCACTAGTTAAGATTTTATAGCCATATTGGGAGACTGTGTCTGGAAAAGCTCACATTCACTTACTGATTGCTTGGCCTAAGTGCCTATTAAATAGAGTTGGGAGCCCTTCCGCGTACAATTGTTTGTAAGCATTTACTTTAACATGAGCCATGTCATCAAAGTATTTTCTATTTTGGATACTTTTTCAACAGGATCTTTTTAAAGGCTTTATTTTTTTTTTAGTGCAGTTTTAGGTTCATAGCAAAATTGAGAGGAATGGGCAGAGACTTCCCATACATTCTCTGCACCTGCACATGCTTAGCATTCTCTGCTATCAACATTCCCCCACCAGAGTGATACATTTGTTACAATTGATGAACCTACATTGACACATCATAATAAACCAATGTTTATAGTTTAATTTAGGGTTAACTCCTTATTCTATGGCTTTGGATAAATGTATAATGGCATAAACTCATCAATATAATATCATACAGAGTAATTTGAATGCATTAAAAATCTGTGCTGCACCTGTTCATGTCTCCCCATCCCTACCCCTGGCAACCACTGATCTTTTTATTGGCTCCATAGTTTTGCCTTTTCCAGAATGTCATGTAGTTGAAATCATACAGTATGTAGCCTTTCATGTTGGCTTCTTTCACTTAGTAATATGGATTGAAGGTTCCTCCATGTCTTTTTATGTTTTGATAGCTCATTTCTTTTTGTACTCAATAATATTCCATTGTCAGCATGTACCAGAGTTTATCCATTCATCGTCTGAAGATGAATTCATCTTGGTTGTTTCCAAGTTTTGGCAATGATGAAATAAAGCCGCTATAAACATCCATGTGTAGGTTTTTTGCATGGCCAGACATTTTCAGCTCCTTTGGTAAATACAAAATGTGCACTCCTTGGATCATATGGTAAGAGTATGTCTAGTTTTATAAGAAATTGACAAAATGTCTTATGAAACAGCTGTGCCATTTTGAATAGCCACTAGATATGAATGAATAAGAGTTCCCATTGTTCCACATCCTAACCAGCATTTGGTATGGTCAGTCTCCCCTGGATTTGGGCCACTCATAGATATGTAGTAGTATCTTGTTTTAATTTGTGCTTTCCTGATGACATATATGTGAAACAGGTTTTCATATACTTATTTGCCATGTGTATGTTTTCTTTGGTGAAGTATCTATTAAGGTCTTTGGCCCATTTTTTAATCAGGTTGTTTGTTTTCTTAACATTTAATTTTGACTCCTTTGCATGTTTTGTGTAACTAATTTATTAGATGTGTCTTTTGCAAATATTTTCTCCAAGTATGTCTTATCTTCTCATTCTATTGACATTGTCTTTCAAGGGCAGAAATGGGATTTTCTAAAACCTTAATGTAACAGTTTTGTGGAGACTGTTGTTCTAAGGAATTAAAATTAGAAGTTAATGTTTTAAAATACTTGTTTAACCTACCTAGGGGTTAAGAGAAGAGAAATTTTCCTTCTCTGGACAGATGAATCAAGGCACCAGGCTTTAAGAGAAAATAAGAGAAAAGCACCTCTGTGCAAAAGAAAACAAAAACAAAATATTCGTCTTTCCTTCAGGTGAACAGGGCTCCTGCTAGAGGACCAGTGTGAAAGCTGAGGGTGTCACAGCTGAAGTGGGCATCCTTTGAGCATTTAGGTGGGGCTCAGATGCAATGCAGCTGTTAATTACATGATGTTTGGCTTTGCCTTTTTTCATCCTGTGGTTTTAGGTCAAAGTGATTATTCAGCTGCCCAGTCATGCAGGAAAGGCAGGAAACATGGGTCTGGTCTGTGATATCTTTTACTACTGCAGCTAAACATAACTAGCAGCTATTTGCACTTGTATGGTTTGCTTTACAACCATGTCATCCTAATAAAAACTTTTGTGAAATAGAGAAGATAGATATTTTCTCATTTTATAAGAGAAAGGAAAGTGAGACTCATACAAAATATGAATCTAAATATTTTGGTTCCTAAATCTGTGCTTATTCCAATATGACCCTCTGTAGTAGCTGATGTCCATTGAACCCAAGTACTGGTCAGGTATTTTAACTGGTTGAGGTTTATTATATTATTTAAAAAATTCATTCTGAGACATAAGATTATTTTCACAATTTTAAAGAATACACTAATAGTCAGATAAGTTCAATATGTGTCTTTGGTCAGGGAAATAGAAAGTGGTGTCTTATTATCACATATCACAGTTCTGGTGGAAGGGTACTTTCTCAATAAATACCTGTGGAACATTTATGTTACATATAACAATGTAATCCATAATGGAGCTATTTGGTAACTTCTATTACTTTTCTATTAATATGTAACAAATAATCATATGATTTCTTTAGGTCAGAAGTCCAGGAGTGTTCAACTGAGTTATCTGCTTTAAATCTGGAAAGACTGAAATCATGTGTCAGCTGGGCTGGGCTCTTATCTGAAGGCTCCAGGGAAGAATCTGATTTCCCGCTCATTTTCCTTGTTGGCAGAATCCACTTTCTTGAGGATGTAGGTGTGAGGGCTCCATTCTTTTTCTGGTTGTTAGCTGAGGCAGTTCCCTCCTCTTAGAAGCTGCCTGCATTCCTTTACCTTCTTCAAACAAGCAACAGTGTGTCAAATCCTTCTTATGCTTGAATCTATTTAATTTTCTCTTCTGCTACCATCTGGAGAAAGTCTCTGCTTTCAGTGGTTTTCACCCAACCGGGTCAGGCCCACCCAAATAATCTTTGTGTTTTAAGGTCACCTGACTTGGGACTTAAATTACACCTGCAAAATTCCTTCACAACAGTATCCAGATTAGTGTTTAGTTGAATAACCAAGGGACAGAAATCATGTGCTGGCACCTTTAGAATTCTACCTACCATAACCCTAAAATATCTGTAAAATTTGGGGGTATTATTTTTTATAGGATAATAAATATTCTTTCAAACTTATATGTCATCACTTACTTTTCCTTTTATATGACTCCTAAGTAAAATAATAGCACTAGTAGGCACTCAATAAGTAGTTCTTAATATATTTTTCAAGTGACTAGCTCTCATCTCCCTCAATTTCCATGTTAATGTCTCAGCTCAGGATAATGTTTGGTTTCATTCTAAGTGCTTTTCAGAAACTGCCAATGTGTTCATCACTTCCCAATAGCTAAACCGATGTGTACTTTTCATTTCTTATCTCCCTGATTTCTTTGTGTTGTTTGACTATATTAATCATCCTCTTTCCTCTTGGAATGTTCTACTTCCTTGGCTAGCATTCCAGTACTTTGGTATGGTATACTTTATCATCTTGGTCCTAGAGTATACCTTAACTAACTCACTCAGAATATATTAATAAATGATACTTGCTAGGTAGTGTAGTATTTTAGGCACTAATGATATTGAGGGTATTATTTTGTCTTTGAGGAATTTAAGAGTCTAATGCAAAAGATAAGCAAATAATTGCATTATGGATAATTACTGTGGTGATGTTTTCTTTTTTTAATTCTTAAATTTAATTATTTTTATACAGCAGGTTCTTATTAGTTATCCACTTTATACATATTAGTGTATGTATGTCAATCCCAGTCTCCCAATTCATCACACCACCACTCTTCCACCCACTGTTCCACTTTCCCCCCTTGGTGTCCATATGTTTGTTCTCTACATCCATGTCTCAATTTTTGCCCTGCAAACCGGTTCATCTGTACCATTTTTCTAGGTTCCACATATATGTGTTAATATACGATATCTGTTTTTCTCTTTCTGACTTACTTTGCTCTGTAGGACAGCTTCTAGATTCATGCACATCTCTGCAAGTGACCCAATTTCATTACATTTTATGACTGAGTAATATTCCATTGTATATATGTACCACATCTTCTTTATCCATTTGTCTAATGATGGGCATTTAGTTTGCTTCCGTGATCTGGCTATTGTAAATAGTGCTGTAATGAACACTGGGGTGCATGTGTATTTTTGAATTATGGTTTTCTCTGGGTATATGCCCAGTAGTGAGATTGCTGGGTCATATGATAATTCAATTTTTAGTTTATTAAGGAACCTCCATACTGTTCTCCATAGTGGTGGTATCAATTTACATTCCCACCAACAGTGCAAGAGGGCTCTCTTTTCTCCACAACCTCTCCAGCATTTGTTGTTTTTAGATTTTCTGATGAGGCCCATTCTAACTGGTGTGAGGTGATACCTCATTGTAGTTTTGATTTGCATTTCTCTAATGATTAGTAATGTTGAGCATATTTTCATGTGCCTCTTGGCCATCTGTATGTCTTCTTTGTAGAAATGTCTATTTAGGTCTTTGGCCTATTTTTGGATTGGGTTGTTTGTTGTCTTGATATTGAGCTGCATGAGTTGCTTACATGATTTGGATATTAATCTTTTGTGAGTTGCTTCATTTGCAAATATTTTCTCCCATTCTGAGGGCTGTCTTTTCATCTTGTTTGTAGTTTCCTTTGCTTTGCAAAAGCTTTTAAATTTCATTAGGTCCCATTTGTTTATTTTTGGTTTTATTTCCATTACTCTAGGAGGGGGATCAAAAAAGATCTTGCTGTGATTTATGTCAAAGAGTGTTTTTTCTGTTTTTTCCTCTAAGAGTTTTATAGTGTCTGGACTTACATTTAGATCTCTAATCCATTTTGAGTTTATTTTTGCATATGGTGTTAGGCAGTGTTCTAATTTCATTCCTTTACATGTAGCTGTCCAGTTTTCCCAACACCACTTATTGAAGAGACTGCCTTGTCTCCATTATATATCCTTGCCTCCTTTGTGATAGATTAGTTGACCATATGTGCATGGGTTTATCTCTGGACTTTCTATCCTGTTCCATTGATCTATATTTCTGTTTCTGTGCCAGTACCATACTGTCTTGATTACTGTAGCTTTGTAGTATAGTCTGAAGTCAGGGAGCCTGATTCCTCCAGCTCCATTTTTCGTTCTCAAGATTGCTTTAGCTATTCAGGGTCTTTTGTGTTTCCATACAAATTGTGAATTTTTTTGTTCTAGTTCTGTGAATAATGCCATTGGTAATTTATAGGGATTGCATTGAATCTGTAGATTGCTTGGGGTAGTATAGTCATTTTCACAATGCTGATTCTTCCAACCCAAGACCATGGTATATCTCTCCATTTGTATCATCTTTAATTTCTTTCATCAGTGACTTAGAGTTTTCTGCATACAGGTCTTTTGTCTCCATAGATAGTTTTATTCCTAGGTATTTTATTCTTTTTGTTGTAATGGTAAATGGGAGTGTTTCCTTAATTTCCCTTTCAGATTTTTCACCATTAAGTTATAGGAATGCCAGAGAACTTGGTGCATTAATTTTATATCCTGCATCTTTACCAAATTCATTGATTAGCTCTAGTAGTTTTCTGGTGGCATTTTTAGGATTCTGTATGTATAGTATCCTGTCATCCGCAAACAGTGACAGGTTTACCTCTTTTCCAATTTGTATTCCTTTTACTTTTTCTTCTCTGATTGCCATGGCTAAGACTTCCAAAACTATGTTGAATAATAGTGGTGAGAGTGGACATCCTTGTTTTGTTCCTGATCTTAGAGGAAATGCTTTCAGTTTTTCACCATTGAAAATGATGTTTGCTGTGGGTTTGTCATATAATGCCTTTATTATGTTGAGGTAGGTTCTCTCTATGCCCACTTTCTGGAGAGTTTTTCTCATAAATCGGTGTTGAATTTTGTCAAAAGATTTTTCTGCATCTACTGAGATGATCATATGATTTTTATTTTTTAATATGTTAATATGGTGTATCACATTGATTGATTTGTATATATTGAAGAATCTTTGCATCCCTGGGATAAATCCCACTTGATCATGGTGTATGATCCTTTTAATGTGTTGTTGGATTCTGTTTGCTAGTATTTCATTGAGGATTTTTGCATCTATATTCATCAGTGATATTGATCTGTAATTTTCTTTTTTTTTGAAGTATCTTTGTCTGGTTTTGGTATCAGGGTGATGGTGGCCTCATAGAATGAGTTTGGGACTGTCCCTTCCTCTGCAATTTTTTAGAAGAGTTTGAGAAGAATGGGTGTTAGCTCTTCTCTAAATGTTTGATAGAATTCACCTGTGAAGCCATCTGGTCCTGGACTTTTGTTTTTTGGAAGATTTTTAATCACAGTTTCAATTTCATTACTTGTGATTTGTCGGTTCATATTTTCTATTTCTTCCTGGTTCAGTCTTGGAAGGTTCTGCATTTCTAAGAATTTGTCCATTTCTTCCAGATTGTCCATTTTATTGGCATATAGTTGCATGTAGTAGCCTCTTAGGATGCTTTGTATTTCTGTGGTGTCTGTTGTAACTTCTTTTTCATTTCTAATTTTATTGATATGAATCCTCTCCCTCTTGTTTTTGATGAGTCTGGCTAATGGTTTATCAATTTTGTTTATCTTCTCTAAGAACCAGCTTTTAGTTTTATTCATCTTTGCTATTGTTTTCTTTGTTTCTATTTCATTTATTTCTGCTCTGATCTTTATGATTTGTTTCCTTCTGCTAATTTTGGGTTTTGTTTGTTCTTTCTCTAGTTCTTTTACATATAAGGTTAGATGGTTTATTTGAGATTTTTCTTGTTTCTTGAGGTAGGCTTGTATTGCTATAAACTTCCCTGTTAGAACTGCTTTTGCTGCACCCCATAGGTTTTGGATCATAGTGTTTTCATTGTCTTTTGTCTCCAGGTATTTTTTTGATTTCCTCTTTGCTTTCTACAGTGATATCTTGGTTATTTAGTAATGTATTGTTAAGACTCCACGTGTTTGTGTTTTTTACATTTTTTTCCACCTGTTATTGATTTCTAATCTTTGTGGTCAGAAAAGATGCTTGATATGATTTCAATTTTCTTAAATTTACTGAGGCTTGATTTGTGACCCAAGATGTGATCTATCCTGGAGAATGTTCCATGCACACTTGAGAAGAAAGTGGAATCTGCTGTATTTGGATGGAATGTCCTATAAATATCAATTAAATCTATCTGGTCTGTTGTGTCAATTAAAGCTTGTGTTTCCTTATTAATTTTCTGTTTGGGTGATCTGTCTCTTGGTGTAAGTGAGGTGTTCTAGTCCCCCATTATTATTGTGTTACTGTCAATTTCCTCTTTTATTGCTGTTAGTATTTGGCTTATGTACTGAGGTGCTCCTATGTTGGGTGCATATATATTTATAATTGTTATACCTTCTTCTTGGATTGATCCCTTGATCATTATGTAGTGTCCTTCCTTGTCTCTTGTAACATTCCTTATTTTAAAGTCTATTTTATCTGATATGAGTATTGCAACTCCAGCTTTCTTTTGATTTCCATTTTCATGGAATATCTTTTTCCATCCCTTCACTTTCAGTCTGTATGTGTTTCTAGGTCTGAAGTTGGTCTCTTGTAGACAGCATATATATACGTCTTGTTTTTATATCCATTCAGTGAGCCTGTGTCTTTTGGTTGGAACATTTAATGCATTCACGTTTAAGGTAAGGATCAATATGTGTGCTCCTATTACCATTTTCTTAATTGTTATGGGTTTGTTTTTGTAGTTCCTTTTCTTCTCTTGTGTTTCCCACTTAGGGAAGTTCCTTTAGCATTTGTTGTAGAGCTGGTTTGGTGGTGCTGAATTCTCTTAGCTTTTGCTGTCTGGTAAAGCTTTTGATTTTTCCATTGAATCTGAATGAGATCATTGACAGGTAGAGTAATCTTGGTTGTAGGTTCTTCCCTTTCATCACTTTAAATATGTCATGCCATTCCCTTCTGGCTTGTAGAGTTTCTGCTGAGAAATCAGCTGTTAACCTTATGGGAGTTCCCATGTATGTTGTCATTTTTCCCTTGCTGCTTTCAATATTTTTTCTTTGTCTTTAATTTTTGCCAATTTGATTACTATGTGTCTTGGTGTGTTTCTCCTTAGGTTTATCCTGCCTGTGACTCTGTGCTTTCTGGACTTGGGTGGCTATTTCCTTTCCCATGTTAGGGAAGTTTTCAACTATAATCTCTTCAAATATTTTCTCGGGTCATTTCACTCTTTCTTCTCCTTCTGGGGCCCCTATAATGTGACTGTTGTTGTGTTTAATGTTTTCCCAGAGGTCTCTTAGGCTGTCTTTATTTCTTTTCATTCTTTTTTCTTTATTCTATTCCACAGCAGTAAATCCCACCATTCTGTCTTCCAGGTCACTTATCCTTTCTTCTGCCTCAGTTATTCTGTTATTGATTCCTTCTAGTGTATTTTTCACTTCAGTTGTTTTATTGTTCATCTCTGTTTGTTTGTTCTTTAATTGTTCTAGGTCTTTGTTAAACATTTCTTGCATCTTCCTGATCTTTGACTCCATCTTTTTTCCGAGGTCCTGGATTACCTTCACTATCATTATTCTGAATTTTTTTTTCTGGAATGTTGCCTATCTCCACTTCATTTAGTTGTTTTTCTGCGGTTTTGTCTTTTTTTTTTTTTTTTTTTTTTTTTTTGTTGTACGCCAGCCTCTCACTGTTGTGGCCTCTCCCGTTGCGGAGCACAGGCTCCGGACGTGCAGGCTCACTGGCCATGGCTCACGGGCCCAGCCGCTCCGCGGCATGTGGGATCTTCCCAGACCGGGGCATGAAACCGTATCCCCTGCATCGGCAGGCGGACTCTCAACCATTGCACCACCAGGGAAGCCCTGCGGTTTTGTCTTGTTCCTTCATCTGGTACATAGTCCTCTGCCTTTTTACTTTGTTTCTATTTCTCTGAATGTGATTTTCGTTCCACAGGCTGCAGGATTGTAGTTCTTCTTGCTTCTGCTGTCTGCCCTCTGTTGGATGAGGCTATCTAAGAGGCTTGTGGAAGTTTCCTGATGGGAGGGAGTGGTGGTGGGTAGAGCTGGGTGTTGCTCTGGTGGGCAGAGCTCAGTAAAACTTTAATCTGCTTGTCTGCTTATGGGTGGGGCTGGGTTCCCTCCATGTTGGTTGTTTGGCCTGAGGTGACCCAACACTAGAGCCTACCTGGCTCTTTGGAGGGGCTAATGGAGGACTCTGGAAAGGCTTACACCAAGGAGTATTTCCCAGAATTTCTGCTGCCAGTGTCCTTTTCCTCATAGTGACACACAGCCACACCCTGCCTCAGCAGGAGACCATGCAACACTAGCAGGTAGGTCTGGTTCAGTCTCCTGTGGGGTCACTGCTCCTTTCCCTGGATCCCAATTTGCACACTACTTTGTGTGTGCCCTCCAGGAGTGGAGTCTCTGTTTCACCCAGTCCTGTTGAAGTCCTGTAATCAAATCCCCATAGCCTTCAAAGTCTGATTCTCTAGGAATTCCTTCTCTCATTGCCAGGACCCCCCCCCCCGGT
>NW_006780881.1:0-303 GCF_000442215.2 Lipotes vexillifer | reverse complement strand
TAATTTTATTTATTCATTTATTTAATTTTTTAGCTGCATTGGGTCTTCGCTGCTGCACACGGGTTTTCTCTAGTTGTGGCGAGCGGGGTCTACTCCTTGTGGCAGCGCGAGGGATCCTCATTGCGGTGGCTTCTCTTGTTGCAGAGCCCGGGCTCTAGGCACCTGGGCTTCAGTAGTTGTGGCTTGCGGGCTCTAGAGTGCAGGCTTAGTAGTTGTGGCACACAGGCTTACTTGCTCCACGGCATGTGGGATCTCCCCAGACCAGGGCTCGAACCCATGTCCTCTGCATTGGCAGGGGGGGGG
>NW_006780880.1:0-230 GCF_000442215.2 Lipotes vexillifer | reverse complement strand
TTCTGGAGGGTTTTTATCATAAATGGGTATTGAATTTTGTCAAAAGCTTTTTCTGCATCTATTAAGATGATCATATAGTTTTTCTCCTTCAATTTGTTATTATGGGTTATCACGTTGATTGAGTTGCATATTTTGAAGAATCCTTGCATTCCTGGGGTAAATCCCCATTGATAATGGTGTATGATCCTTTTAATGTGCTGTTGGATTCTGTTTGCTAGTATTTTGTTGAG
>NW_006780879.1:0-689 GCF_000442215.2 Lipotes vexillifer | reverse complement strand
AACACACCATTGTAAAGCAATTATACCCCAATAAAGATGTTTAAAAAAAAAAAAAAGAAAGAATTTTAACAGGAGCAGAAGAGCAACACATCATATACAAAGGATCACCCCCATAGACTACAGGCAGATTTCTCAACAGAAACTGTAGCCCTGGAGAGAATGGGGTGATGTATTCAAAATATTGAAAGAAAAAAAGCCTGTCAATTAAGAATACTGTAACTGGCAAAGCAGTCTTTCAGAAATGAATGAGATAAAGACTTTCCCCAACAAAAACTGAGGGAGTTCATCACCACTAGATCTGCCTTAAAAGAAATACTAAACGGAGTTCTTCAAGCATAAATGAAAGGATGCTAATTCACATCATAAAAAAACACAAATGTAAGTGTAAAGCTAACTAGCAATGGTAAATATACAAAGTGACATTCTCTAATATTGTAATGGTGGTACATAATTCACTTATAACTCTAAAAGTTAAAAAATAGGGCTTCCCTGGTGTCGCTGTGGTTGACAGTCCACCTGCCAATGCAGGGGACACGGGTTTGCGCCCCGGTCCAGGAAGATCCCATATGCCGCGGATCGGCTAGGCCCGTGAGCCATGGCCACTGAGCTTGCGCATCCGGAGCCTATGCTCTGCAATGGGAGAGGCCATAACAGTGAGAGGCCTGTGTACCGCAAAAAAAAAAAAAAAA
>NW_006780878.1:0-1245 GCF_000442215.2 Lipotes vexillifer | reverse complement strand
TTGAAAATTTATTGGATATGTTTGCTTATTTAACCGGTACAACCAGTATAGGGAATTTAGGAAGTCCAACTTCACTCAGATGTTCAAGACAAAATAAAGCCAAGACTTACATACCAGAATACTATACCACCATTATTTTCTACATTATAAGATAATCTGAAAATGTTTATACAGTCGTTTTTAGACTAAAATTATTTAACCAATCTAAGTTTTCTGAGTAACCGCGATAAGAACACACCACATGACAGAAACAGTTTAAATGTCATTTTATATATAAAAGGTATAAATTTTTAAATTGCTTAAAAGTATCAAGGGTCATCTTTGTAATCAATTTCATTTCGTTCCTCACTGTTGTTCCAAGTAATCGAGACCATTGATTGAATCTACAGCTAAATCTGTTATTGTTCCTTGTCACCAATACAACAACAAAATTTTTCCTTGCATAAATACCACGTTGAAAGCATAAGTAGTAATGCATTTTCCCCAGAAATTCTTAATTTTCTTATTTTAAATTTATATAAGTGATTATTACTTTTCTGAAATTGATTGGGGAATTAATTTTTAAATAATTAAAAGTTTTAGAGGCCGGATTTGTCTATTCTCTCCCAAGGAAGAGAAAGTATATTGTTTTGTTTCTGAGAAAATATATTTAAAGGGAAAAGAATTCATCAAACCAGTGAGCATTATGTAAGGTGAAAGCAGAGGCAACGATATGTATTAACAGCAACTGACAGTGAGGGAAACAAAATGAAATAAGTAAGCCACATTAGGTCCTTGAAGGAAGCTCATTAATGAAAATCGGAGTGCTTCTGTGATATGCTTTTGAGTCTCCAGGGTATGTATCTGTGCATGACGTCATTGCTCCTCATCCGTCTGTATTAAGGACTGAACTGGCTTACAGTTCTGGGAGGTTTAAATCTTGACTTGTAGGGTTGTCACAAGTGCTCATGTTGCTGACTTTGTTGCTTGTTTGTAATGGTATGTCTTTCCTCTGCTTTCTGTAGTCTGATGTAAGCAATCCCTAAAGCACATTTGTTTGCCTTTTTCCAGTTATTTAGAAACTTGAGTATACCAATGAAAAGAAAGCTGCCTATTCCATGCTAAAACTTCAATATTCTTCCTGTATTATTCCCCCTTATTACTGTGGAGCTCCTTAAGAGGGAACCATTGCATATTAAGATCATCCTTATTGTAGCTACTACACTTTTGCAGTTCCTGACAAGGACTGCCTGGGCCCACGCGGTT
>NW_006780876.1:0-310 GCF_000442215.2 Lipotes vexillifer | reverse complement strand
ATACTAGTCTGTGCCAACCAGTGGAGAAAAGGCATTCTCCATTACTACCACGGCAAATGCTGCCGTACTTGCCTTGGCTGGTCCCTATCTTTTCCAGGCACCACTCCCCTTCACCTGCTGGTGGACGCTTGGGCCAGCTGACAATGCAGATATTGTCAAACTTTAAGGTGAATAAAAATCATCTGGAGGGCCTGTTATCACAGAGATCACTGAGCCCCACCAGAGTTGCTGATTCCATAGGGCTGGGACAGGGCCCGAAAACTTGAATATCTGACACATTATCAGGGGACGCTGGTAAAGCTGGTCAGGT
>NW_006780875.1:0-332 GCF_000442215.2 Lipotes vexillifer | reverse complement strand
GGGGTCTTTGGTGTTTCCATACAAATTGTGAAATTTTTTGTTCTAGTTCTGTGGAAAATGCCAATGGTAGTTTGATAGGGATTGCGTTTAATCTGTAGATTGCTTTGGGTAGTAGAGTCATTTGTACAATGTTGATTCTTCTAATCCAAGAACATGGTATATCTCTCCATCTATTTTTAACATCTTTCATCAATATCTTATAGATTTCTGCAAACAGGTCTTTTGTCCCTTAGGTAGGTTTATTCCTAGATATATTATTCTCTTTGTTTCAATGATAAATGGGAGTGTTTTCTTGATTTCACTTTCAGATTTTTCATCATTAGTGTATAGGA
>NW_006780874.1:0-284 GCF_000442215.2 Lipotes vexillifer | reverse complement strand
CTCTGCTATTCCCAATTGTGGTTAATGAATCATAGACTGTGGCGTCACTAGTTAAAAATGAGCTTGTTAAAATAATAGAACTCAGGCCCACCGGAACTACTGAATCACAATCAGAACTTTTACAATCTCCCCAGTGTACTTGTGTACCCATGAATAGTTGAAAGGTACATTCCTACCTTGACGTATCTTTTCTGTCTGAGAAATACACACATTTTATCCAGTTTGATATAAATAAAGCACTCAAAAATGCATATGCCTGTGTTGAAACCATCATTTTATCATTT
>NW_006780873.1:0-287 GCF_000442215.2 Lipotes vexillifer | reverse complement strand
GTGGGATGGGGAGGGTGGGAGGAAGGGAGACAAAGAGGGAAGAGATATGGGAACATGTGTATGTGTATAGCTGACTCACTCTGTTGTAGAGCAGAAGCTAGCACACCATTGTGAAGCAATTGTACCCCAATAAAGATGTTAAAAAAAAAAAAAAAGAAGAAGTTCCTTTAGCATTTGTTGTAGAGCTGGTTTGATGGGGCTGAATTCTCTTAGCTTTTGCTTGGCTGTAAAGCTTTTGATTTCTCTGTTGAATCTGAATGAGATCCTTGCCGGGTAGAGTAATCTTG
>NW_006780872.1:0-275 GCF_000442215.2 Lipotes vexillifer | reverse complement strand
GGCTTGATTTGTGACCCAAGATATGATCTCTCCTGGAGAATGTTCCATGAGTGCTTGAGAAGATGGTGTATTCTGTTGGTGTTGGATGGAATGTCCTGTGAGTATCAATTAAGTCCATCCTGTTTAATGTGTCATTTAAAGCTTGTGTGCCCTTATTTGTTTTCATTTTGGATGATCTGTCCATTGGTGAAAGTGAGGTGTTAAAGTCCCCGACTATGATTGTGTTACTGTCGATTTCCCCTTTTACGGCTGTTAGCATTTGCCTTATGTATTGA
>NW_006780871.1:0-310 GCF_000442215.2 Lipotes vexillifer | reverse complement strand
GAGACAGAGAGATAGAGAGACAGAGACAGGGAGACAAAGAGAGACAGAGACAGACAGAGACAGGGAGACAGAGAGAGACAGAGACAGACGGAGACAGATAGAGAGACAGAGACAGATAAAGATAGAGACAGGGAGACAGAGAGATGGAGAGAGAGAGAGACAAAGACAGACAGAGAGACAGAGACAGATAGAGATAGAGATAGGGAGACAGAGAGATGGAGAGAGAGACAGAGAGAGACAAAGAGACAGAGAGACAGAGACAGATAGAGATAGAGACAGGGAGACAGAGAGATGGAGAGAGAGACAGAGA
>NW_006780870.1:0-1053 GCF_000442215.2 Lipotes vexillifer | reverse complement strand
TTTGGTTTTGAAATTTATTTTTATAATGGGATTTGGCTGATTTTCACTGCTGCGCGTATGTCGGTCTACACACGCTTGATTCTCTTTCGGAGACATATCAATACATACGTTTGAAGATTCCTACCAGTCAGGTATATTACTTTGTGTTGAATATGGGGTGTTGAGTCCATTACGTGGAGCAAGGAGTAGTTCTTGTCTGTTACGTATTTGGCTTCTGCAATGGTATCTATGCTGATTTCAATCTCTGGTTTTATGCAGCACCCCCACCCAGCTTTCCCCTTACGCAAGCAGATGTGTTTTTAATAAATGAGAGACTCTCTTCTGTTTTGTAATTACTTCCATGTGTAGAAAAGTTTACAATCCGTGTATCAGTGATACCGTATGAGGTTTCTTTTTCCGTGTCACTTATTTCCCTTGGAATCATCGTACCTAAATCCACTCACTAAGATGCTACGGGCCTGATGACATTGATTTCATTGCTGACTGATATTCCATGGCACGTAAGTGCCACAACTTGGCGATCCATTTTTTCCTTTCATGGGTATTTAACTGGTACTGTGGACGAGGTACCTGTAAAGAGGGCAGCCCCAAACTTTGGGGTGGCTCTGTCTTTTTGATTTCTGTTTCCCTAAGCCTAGTGCCCGAGGCTATGTACCTTGTTTTTTCAATGTTTCAGGAAATACCATACGTTTCTCCAGGGTGGCTGTTGGCAATTTACATCCCGCCCATCAGCATAACAACGCTCCTCCCCGTTCTCCCTGGCCTCTCCTGCCTTTCTGGATTTTACACTTTTTTCAGATGGCCTTTTTGACCGGGGGGAAGTGAGAGTTCATTGTAGTGCAGATTTCCATTGCAAGCTTGCTTGGTTGGCCAAAAAGGGCGTATGCGCTTTTTCCTGAATATATTCAGGAAAAAACGCATACGCCCTTTTTGGCCAAGGGCATCCTGGTCGGCGTTCTGCCTATTTTCATCTGCTTTAAATGCAATTCCAAGCACTTCCTGAAATCGGTTTCCTGCAATTCTGCCTCACTTTCAAATTCTCTTCGCAGCCTT
>NW_006780869.1:0-296 GCF_000442215.2 Lipotes vexillifer | reverse complement strand
ATACGTTACTAAATAACCAAGAGATCACTGAAGAAATCAAAGAGGAAATGAAAAAATACCTAGGGACAAATGACAACGAAAACACGATGATCCTAAACCTATAGGATGCAGCAAAAGCAGTTCTAAGAGGGTAGTTTATAGCAATAAAATCCTACCTCAAGAAACAAAAATCTCAAATGAACAATCTAACCTTACACCTAATGGAACTAGAGAAAGAAGAATAAACAAAACCTAAAGTTAGTAGAAGGAAAGAAATCATAAAGATCAGAGCAGAAATAAATGAAACAGAAACAAAG
>NW_006780868.1:1204878-1234062 GCF_000442215.2 Lipotes vexillifer | reverse complement strand
CCCAGCCGCTCCGCGGCACGTGGGATCTTCCCGGACCGGGGCACGAACCCGTGTCCCCGGAATCGGCAGGCGGACTCTCAACCACTGCACCACCAGAGAAGCCCCAGAGTTTTTTGATATGAGAATATTTTCTCATGATACAGGATTTAACATCCTGGCAAGGGGCTTGGAAAGTATTCCTAATACACTGTTGGGTTGGCCCTTAAACTCTTGGAAAATTAAATGGCCCACACTAATTGAAATAAGGAAGCTAGAAATCTGACAGACTGGCATAAAGGATAAAAAACTCAAAGAATTGGGCATACTAGGTTGAGTCCTCCATAAAAGATTGGAAACGTACAAGATGACAATTTGTCAAGATGAAAAGAAATGTGCTCATAAGGAGGACACCAGCATCACTGAGAACCCAGCAGTGGTCATCCTTTGTCCACAGGGCTGAGGAGGACATGCTCCCTTGTATCAGTGGGATGATAGGAACCCCGCATAGCAAAAGCCAGGTGGCGGCACTTCAGTGCCAGAAGAAATGTGGATGTAATTACTAAAATGAGCAGCAAGGTCAGAATAGCAGCCAGGGGCACCTGGCTTGCCATGATCTGTGGAAATGCTAGTAGAACATGACATTCTCAGGTCAAAATAGATGGCTGCCAGCAAAAGAACTGAATATAAACAGGTTCCCCCCACTACCAGAAAGTAGAGGGTGCCTTTGAAAACTTTCCTAAGCTGAAGTGGCATATAGTGAAGAAGCAATCACCCTGGGGCACATCTTGCTAATTAATGTGCAAAATAAATTGAGATAAAGCGCAAATGCTCACACAGTTCAAAGCTCTGTCAGTGTGGTTTCGGGGAAGGAACTTGGTGGTGCCACTCTTGCTGCTCAGGGTGCACTGCCTCTATAACAGCTCCCTGAAAAACAAACACAACGTTATTTTTGCTTTTCACCTTTTTTCGTAAAAGTGAAAATCCTCTTCAGATTTCTTTCGGTTAGTGAAAACAGGTACTAATATCGGTCTTTTGTAAAAGTGAAATGGCATAAAGCAAACTTTCAAAAAGTAGGCGATACCTGTATATATAAACAAAGAAGAGGCAGAATGCTACCCAACGTAGAGTAAAAATCCTTTGCCTAGTTTCTAGAATTGAGCCTGTGTTCAGATATAGAACTATTTGACTAAAGGAGAGGTTGTGTCTCCATGAAGAAAGACCTTGCAACAAGAGGTGGATGACAATGTATGTTGTTGGTACCCCTTTACTGGGCCAGTGTACTGTTTCCCCAGATGTAGGGAGTAGTGGTTTCTAAGGGCTCACAGATGCCCCTTGTACAACGTATTGGCTTTGAGGGAATGGGAGCTGTATTGCTCAGGAGGTAATATGCCCCCTGATCTCCAATTCCTGAGGCTGTCAGAGGCTACTGACTGGCTGACACAGGGTACAAAGGGCTGGCCCCCTTGCCTCGATCGGGACCAACTGTGTGGTGCAATTGATGCTCCAGGATGAAGGTGATCACCAGCTGAGACCACATCGCTGCTTAACTTTCTTACCCTGCCCTACCTTGCTTTCTCCTAAAAGTACTCCCTCAATAAATACCTTCACAAGTGATTTCACGAAAGTCAGACTCTTCTTTCAGAGAACCCAACTTTAGAACTATGCTGACAGTGAAAATCCTATCTGTTCTGGAGGCAGGAGAAGAGGCCTGATGGCATATTGTTGTACCCTGTGGGTCCGTCTCAGTGAGGGACAGTAAAAGCAATCCTGGCTCTCCCAGTTGATAGAGTATGCAAGTGATAGCTCCTCTACATACACCTTGGTTCCATCATCTGTAAAATTAAGCTATTAATAATGTTTTTGGAATATTATATCCATGAAATGTACTCATTACAAGACCTGGCTCAGAATAAGTGTTCAATACATGGTAGCTACTTTATTTATTTTGTAATAGCTTTTACATGTTATTTCTTCATAAGACACCCTATAAGATTTAATATTAATAATAATTATAAACATTAAGTGAAAGCTTATCTATGTGTTAGGCACTGTCTTAAAGCATTTTACTTGCATCCATGTAATCGTTTCAGTTACTCTGTGAGATTAGCAATATGCATATTTATGTTTTGCATATGAAGAAGCTGAGAAATATATGGATACATAGCTAGACCAAGTTCTCACAACTGGTGAGCAGTGGAAATGGGATAATAAGTGCAACTCTGATTCCAGAGCCCACACCCCCAACCATATACTTTGCTGCTTCAGTGTCATTGATCCTGATGGTGACAAAAAATTTAAGAACTAATTTGAAGGTAGATAGCATTTTTTAATAAAGAAAATACAAAGATTGTGTCTCCCTTAATTCCATCATCATTTTTCTATCAATGCTTTTTTGGGAGTGTTTAATCATTTGGATAGGCTACATCTGCAGCACAAAAAAATCCCAGTATATACCTTTTATTTTTACCGATTGGTTCCTATTGTGATGCAAAAGTGGTTTGGATGGGAAATGTGTGACTATTATGTTTTATCACAGGAAATTTGGAAACAGCTTGGCACTAAATCTGCTTATGTAAGTCATATATTTTTTTTATATAGAACTTGACACTTTACAAATTCTTTCCTATGTGAAGATTAGCTTTTCAGAACTATTTTGTATTTTGATTTGTAAGAAATTCTTTAAATAATACAGGAAAGAAAATGCCTTCCTTGATTTCTGCATCTTTTAAAAATTTAAAAATCTGCATCTTTTAAAAATTTCTTTTGATGATAGAAGCTAGGAAGCTGATGGCTAAAATTATATGATACATTTGTGGTCAATTTCATATAATCAACACATTTTCCTAGTTCTAAGTATACTATTGAAGGCATAGTTGTAATAGTAACTTAGTGTATGTGCCTGCCATTATGCTAAGTAGCTAATCTGTATAGTAATACTATGAAGTATTATGACCCTCATTTTATAATGAGGAAACTAGGGGCTCTGGGGGTGCAAGGAAACCACCACAGGGACTATGACACATTAAAGCCCATTCTCATTTTAATCAATGTTATGCTATTTCCCTGAAGAAAAAGGCAGAATCACTCAATTTGTAAGAAATGTAGGACATGTAGTAGACATATGGAGAAGTAGGGGGTAGGAGAAGAAATACTGTATCTTTTCTGGTAATTGACTGACAGGACTAAAATAATTCAGATACATGCTTGTGATGTTTGAGCAAGTTACTTTCTATTGATTTGTTAAATGATGCAACTTTAAATGCTCAAACATATAGTCAATTCAATTAAGAAAAATCAGTCAAATTGTTTGTTTTGGGGGTTGATTTATCAGAAGGTTTAGATGTGTATTCAAAGAGCATTGCATGGAATCATACACCAGGATTTGAATTGTGGCTTTTCTCCTTGTGATAATTCCTAACCTACTTGTGCTCCTTTTCTGTCTTCCATAAAAGGATGATAATATTGCCTAACACTTATGCTTGTGGAGGAAATTAAAGATCTTACATTTGGTACATGATAATTATTGCTACCATCATTATTAGACAGATTTTATATAGATTTTACGACAACCATAATTCAAGAGTTCAGTGTTTTTTTTTCCTATATTAATGACATTATGCCACATAGAATCCAATCATTATGATCACCAAGGTAAGTGCATTAAAGTAACTATTTAAAATAGTCTCTGTTACTTTAGTACCTAGAAAGATCTTTGTATTAGTTTCATATTGCTGTACAAGTACCACAAACTACGTGGCTTAAAACAGCAGAAATTTATTCTCTCATAGTTCTGGAGGCCAGAAGTCTGAAATTGAGGTGCTGGCATAACGATGCTCCTTCCAGAGATTCTGGAGGAGGAGACTCCTTGCCCCCTCTGGCTTCTGGTTGGCTTGCAGGTGCATCACTCCAATCTCATATCTCCAACATCACACGGATATTCTATGTCCATGTCTACATTTTCCTCTTTTCATAAAAACATCAATCATATTGGATTAAGGGCCCACCTGACTCCAGCACTCATTTTAACTTAACTAATTACAGCTGTGATGACTGTTCCCATATAAAGTCACATTCACAGGTATCAGGGGTTAGGACTTCATCATAACATTTGGGGGCGCACAATTTCAACCTATAACAGTAAGTAACTTTTAAAAGTTGTCAATGGCTCTATTTCAGTGAATCAAGCATTCCCCCTAGTCCTACTAGTCCTTGATTCAACCTGACATGAAATCAATCCCACCATTTTCACTTCCCCTCACCCCCAGGCTCCCTTGGTTGTTACCAGTATGGCTGTGGGTTTCCCTCAGACGATATAGTCTTCCAGTTGCTACCTTGCATCACATACTCCCTGGATGATTCCTTTGTTTGGCATTTACTAGGATATTTTTGCCCAAATTATTACTTGGTTGTAAGAATCACTAACACAGTTGTCATGTTGTGTCATTTGCCGATGTCTGAGAATAGATTATATCTGGAGAAATTTTTATTCATCATCAAAATGATGATTTACAGACCCTTAGATGATATGAAAATTTATCAGTTTCCTGACATATATAAAATGCTCCACCATAGTCATATTTATTTAGTTTGGAATATTATGCACTCACATGCATACTGTAGGGGATATTATTGGTAAAACCAGAGATCAGTAAATCACCATGCTGCTACAAAGCAATGTCTTTATCCATAAAGTTTCTTGTCCTTCCTTCTGTGATATCATTTTCTTATTCACTATTTGTATATGTTGTGGAATAGATGTATATTTATTTACAGCTCCCATAAACTTGCCATATTTATATAACTTTAGTACAGACTGCCTTATCAGTGGCTCAGATAATTTTTTAAACTAAAAAAAGTAAATTTCAAAACTAATTCTGGAGTAATTAAAGATTATTGTCTCATGAAAATAAATTATTTAGAAATAAATTCTTTATTTTTAAGTTCAAAATATATTTTTGGTCTCTCAAGCATTTTCAGTGCCAAGTGAACTATTTTTTTAGTAAACTCATCAAACAGATATCTGTACCAGCACCATGGCAAGCATTTGAGAGTTACATAGACATGTAAATCAGGGTCTTGACCTCAAGGAGATAAGATTCTATGAGGGGAGAATATGATGATATAACCTACCAATAGCTACATACTACAAGACAGAATGAAACTGGTGCTATAGAGACATGTGAGATGCTATAAGCGAAACAGAAAATGTGGTTGTATGATTCAGACAGAGGCTTCAAGTAGGAGAAAACTTTGAGGGGCTTTGCAAGATAAATGGAATTTCTGAAGGGGAGAACACTTCAAGAGAAGGCACCAGCATGAACTGAAGTATTCATTAAATTCATCAAATATCTATGAAATGGATTTTCTGGGCAGCAATCTTTGTTTAGTACTGAGGTAGCTACTGAGATGAATTAGAAAAATAACTTGCTGTTAATGAATAGGTAGTCTTCACAAATATGAAATTCAGCTGAAATAACAGAAAAAAATCTCCTAGGGGCTGGATATATATTCAGTTTGACCAAAAAGATTGAATTCACCAAATCTTAGTGCAATTTCCCACTTCATTTGCCTATCATATTGCAGCTTAGGTAGGATATTTTATAATGAAAATTATTTGTTTCAGTTTATAGTGATGCTAAAGAATAATGATTCATTACCCCAAAACAGACTGTTTGCTTTATTTCTATTTATTGTTCAGTTATGCTTTAAACATGGCTCACTGTGGTATGTTTCTTTAACTTTTATAGTTTTTCTCTTTCTTGTCTTCATTTTCAAGTCAGAGCTAAGCCATTATTCCTCATCCCCACTGTATAGTTTATTTATGTCTGTAAATCACTTTCTTCACAAATCTGTATTATTAGACATTTATTACTTTATATATCAGTCCTTATTAGATGGTGATTTCTTGTAAGACACATATTTAATTTCATTTGATAAGAATATTTTTCCAAAAGTAAAATATGACATTTCTACAAATGAAAAATGAACATGTATGAAATATTTTAATTTAGCTCATTAGTAAATGAGGGAACCAGTTAAAGTTAAAACTGGTTCAAATGAGACTCCAAAGTACAGACATACATATAGGCCATTGAAATATGAAAATGAATTTGCCAGTAGGTGTAAAACTGATCAATATCCACAGGGTGGAAATTAATTTAATATTCATAGGCCAAATTGGATCTCTATGGACAAGAATTACTTTCATTACATCAGTATTTTTATACCTTATTGAACTGTAAGATCCTACCCAAGAGAAGACTCAGACATCTATAAAATCAGAAACTTAGAAGGATCTGCTAGAAAATGCTCTAATTTCTGTTGAAAGGACACACAGTCCTTTCACCCATTTCAAAGGTTTCAAAGGTTTTTACAATGAAACATATGTCTTTTTTACCTTTATGTGGTATTCGGTTGATTACTTCACTGTTGAATAAATGTATTATGTTTGTTTAGCTTCTTTCCTAATAGGGTAAGGAGAATTCTACCTAAGACAAATATTAGTGTAGCAAAAGAGCCTTCTAACTGGTATTAAAAGAGTTGGAAATCTGGGTTAGAGTCCCAACTCTGTCATTAAGTTGTTATGTGATATTAGGCAAATCTTACCTTCTTTGAACTGTATTCTTTTTGTTGTAAAGTGCAGATTATAATATGAGTTCTGAAAACTTACTCTGAAAACACAAGATTAAAAATGTGAAAATGTTTGCTAAATTATAAAGTGCTTATCTAAAAGTGAATTGTTATTTTTATGGTATTTACTATCAGGTTTTCTCTGTAGTTGTACAGCCCTTCTATTTTTTTTTTAATCTGCTAGTGTACCATTAACTAGATCGTTGTGAGAATGATGCCTCTCAGGAAGAAAAAAAAAATCTAACAAATGCTTCTGCATTTAACCCTATTTTAAACTCTATAATAATCTTAGAATAACTACTTGCTCTTTTGGAAGTTTTCCAACATAAATACCTGAATTAAAGCTTTAGAGATTTATCTTTTTCTTCACAGAAGGTTTCATGCTATTAGCAATACTTTAAAGATGTCTAGGCCTCTAGCTCAATGTGCACTCTAAATACAGAACACTGGGATATGGTTTTTATTCTGATCTACTTTTGAAAATATTTTAGTGAAGAGAATGATTTTCATAGATTTCTTCTTTATGCCAAATTTAATAAAGGTCTTCACAGAGCAATCACTTCATTTAAAGGAGAAAATAGATTTTTGATCTCTTATAGACCTGCTGGTTTGTGTGAAATGCTGTTTTCTCTAGTGTATAGTTTTTATTTTTTGGCTAGTTACTAATGTGAAAGGGGTGGAGTTGATAATATTTTAAAGATTTTAAATAAAATTGTAAAGGCTCCTGAGGCAGAAGATTCATGTTTTATCTGCATGAGATACTTTTGAAGGCTTTCATCTATAATAATCCTTTCATCGTGAGGTGATGAGTTGGAAAAGAGAAGTTGATGTGAAAAGAATTCAAAAGATGATACAATAGAAAAAAGCTGATAAATAAAAAACACTGAACCCCTGATTAGTTCACAAGCTTACTTTTAGGTCATAATATTTGAATACCATGGATCTCTGCTTTCCTCTTTCCTTTCTTCTTCTCCTTTCCCCTGTGAACCAACATCTATACTATTTCTCAATACTGACCACAAAAAGAATAGGGGGGAACTAAAAAGTGGAAATTTAATTAAACTGATGAGATAAAGACATCTTAATATTATTCCATAAAAGTATTACAATAGAGAAAAGGAGTAAGAAAGAAGTTAGTGAAAAATACAGTCAATCTCTATTATTTCCTCAGTGGATTCTAAGTGCATGTGCTACAGAAAGAAGACTCAACTTTACCGCACCTTAGCTTAGCCCTGTAGACAACTTTCTGAACTGAGTTATCCTAATAAAGAAGAGCATAAAAAAGTGACTGTAATAGCATGTAACATAATTTTCCCTTTTGTCTCAGATTTTTAGCAGATCCTCCAGATGTCAGTTTAGTAAGTGTGAAGTACCCTCACATACTGAAGTGAGATTTCAGGTTATCTATGAAAGATGTTTAAAGAAAGTCTGAAACCAGGCTATCTGAAGATCAAGGTTCATCACTCACCACCTCCAATAATGGAGATGGCATGGAATGTATTGGAGGTTTGATGAGGCTATTGAGAGAATCTGTTTAGAGAGTATAAAGTGTATTGTGTGGTTCCCCATTCCTTGGAAAAGAGGAAGTTAGCAGACTGGGGAGGTTAAGAGAAGTTTTGACATCAGCCAACACTCAGAAAATATCAACAACATGTACTCCCACACATGCACAAAATTGCATGTCTTTCTTTTTATGTCTAGTGTTTTGCTAAAAAGGAACTAAATAAATTCTTTTTGGATTCTAACAGCCACACAGGACAGTACTTTTTCAGCAAATAAAAATTAGTGAATAAATTTTTGTAATTAAAAACTTACTTGAAGTGTCTAGTCAATGATAGTGATTCAATAAATATTTGTTGATTTATGAATAGATGTTGGATTTTAGATTGAACTGGAAAACTGGCAGGATAGCCCCAGAAAAGCATATCTTCAGGGAATTAAGGAGCATCTAATGAAGGAATTGTCTTAAGGAAGGAAGTAACCAGGGATGAATATCTAAACCTTGTAAGAAAATTGAAGTCTGCAGATAAGAATCTTGAGAAAAATGCCAGTTGCTATTAGAGTTCATGCTAGCTATCTTGGACTTATATCTGGGTCCCAGGGAGAGCAGGGACTGTAAATAAAAACCAAAAGAGAAGTTTTACCTATGTCTGAAATGCATTGGGGAGCCCTCTAAAAGAGTACAATACCAAGGAGAATCCTATTCTTCTTGTCTACAATTCTCTCCTCTCTCCTGCCCCTGCTCTAGGATGACATGGACCAACACAAAACTTTAGAATTCTGAAGGCTCAAAGGAGAGATACTGACGCTGCTGAATAGCTGACCTGATAACAGCCCCAAGTGCATGAGCACCGATGCTCCTGGACACGGTGCACTGGGGAGAAAATAAGGGAGATTTCTTGGTGCCTAGAAGAATGTTTGGACATTGGAGAATTTCATTCGAGAGGTGCAATGTTGGGATTAGCCATGGCTTGAAGGATTTCTAGGGACTTGGCAGAGGTCTGAAGACAGCAGATTGGGGAAAGAACTGGCATAATATAGATACCTAGTTTAAAGTGGATTTACACATACCCCATAGAATGGTGAGGTATGTAGAAAAGCTGTTTACAGAGAGTAAGCTCAGTTATTTTGTTAGCCTGATTTTTTTTCAAATCTCTCAAAGAAGCAGGGAGGTTACAGAAACTGAGTTGACCATATAAGGATTTATTTTAGCAGCATGAAATAAATTAGTTATTTTCTAAGTGCCATTCTTCTACAATATTTACATGGTCAAAATTCTATTCTATTACAATTTCTTATTCCACAAAAAAGGATTTATAAGGCAATGAAACCCTGAAAATACTATCTTAGCCTAATATGTCACTAGCTAGTTAAAAAAAATGGAAAATGGCTAAAACAAGCACTTTTGGCTCCATGCCCAAATGTTTTATTTCCCTTAAAAAAGCTGTTGGAGATAAACACCTGCATATTTTCCAACATCTCATTTTATAATGGGTGTTTGGTGAGTAGACTTGGTTCCAGGTGTCATTGTCTTTCCCTTCTCTGGCATTCAGAAAAGTATCATTTGCATGACAAATGAGTGCTCCCATCTTGGTAAGGAGGGACCATTCTGCTGTGGAAGGATATGCAGAAATGGACCTGCAGCTGAGGCCAATTTAACATAACTCCTCTCTGCTTGGCTAGCTCCTTTTGGGCTTCTCTTTTTATCTATGGGGTAGAGGCTCCCTGCTGCTCTTTGAGTTAAATCTGCTTTTATGTTAGTCATCCAACAGAGGCTTCTGCTATATAAATGGAACACACTATTTATGAAAAACTTAAAGTGGGTCAGTGATGACATATCTTAATATTCCTCTAGTTCTTTTGAAGTATTCATGAAAATTGAAATACTAGCCCCCATAGAGCTGAACAAATTTTGCACATATATAATCCATTCTTAATATTTTCCTTTCCAAAAGTCTGTACTGTAGGCTAAAGGAAAAAATAAAACCCAACCCCCCTCAAATAAACAAACAAACAAAGCACCTTTGTATCAAAAATTGAAATTGATCAGGCATGCAGGTATCAGATAGACTCTCTCCAATCTCCCACTTCTCCACCACTACTTTGCTTCAATGTAAATACACAGAACAAAATTGTGTAGAAAATATTTATGAAAATACACTCTTTTTGTCTTTCCTTAGTGTGCAGAGAAGTAAGAACACAGCTGTTTGTAAATGGTATTTCCTATGTGAGTAGTTGAACAAAGAAAAAAAACAGGTAAAATGGATGGAGACATACACAGCTGAGAGTTGAAACAGAGACTTTAAAAGCCACATTTGAAATCATAGGAAAAGAAAAAAGTCTCCAGCCAAAATGCTAGATAGATGATACTGTTTGCAATCTTCATTTATTCACTAAGTAAACCTTAGTAAACCCTTACCAAGTATAAACCGCTATTCTGGACAGTGGAAGTAAATTTCCTGTCCTCCAAGAGATTATAAACTTATTGGGGAGAGAAAAGTTCTATATATATGAAACAGCTGACAGCTATGATTTTTTTTATTATTAAAAGAAAGAGATTCTAAAATGCTCACAAAGAAGGTTAAGTGCATTTAAGAATTTACCTGTGTCCAAATTTAATTTAAAGGACCATAAATTTATATTTCTAACCAAGATTTATTTTCTAAGTTTCAAATATCCAACTGTATACTCAACATCTCCACTTGAATGTTTCAAGGGCACATAATATTCAACATGTTTAAGAACTAACTAGTTATTTTATAATGAAAATAACTCCTGTTTCAATGTTTTCTTTCACACTAACTGATCCAGTTGCACAAAATAAAAATCCTGTGTTTCTTTGCATCAGTTCTTCTTCCTCACTCACATGTCTAATTCACTATCAATTCTTGTCTCTTATGTTAAACTTCTTAAATCTAGGCATGTCTTTGTTCAATTCTTGTCTCTTCTGTTAAACTTTTTAAATCTGGGCATGTCTCATTCTTTGGTGCCACCACTCTATTCCAAGCTATGATATTCTATTATTTAGATTCTCTGTTGACCTAGAAACTGGTCTTTTTTTATCCACTTTGGACTTTTCCCTATTCTTTCTCTGTACTGTAGGCAGAGTAATTTTTTCTGAAAATACAATATAATGTGTTATCTCTCTAAAGGAAATCTTTCAATGTCTGCCATGCTCCTAGGATAAAGATCAAATTCCTTAATAAAGCAGATCGGTTGATTTCTTAAGAACAAGTGATAGAAAAGGTGGCTCAAACTAGTATTAGCAAAAAGAGGATTTTTCAACCTTGTTTACATAAAACTCTAGGAAAATGGCTCACCTCAGTCACAGCTTGTTCCCCTTCCTCTATGCAGCAGAGCCTAGATGTCTTGGGCTCCCTGATACCCTCATTTGATGTTAACAAGAAACAATTATATGTCATGTAAGCCACTGATATTTTGAGGGCTTTCCCCCTATAGCTTAACCTAGTGAAAACTGAATATATAATTCAGTTCTGTAAATAAGCTATCTATAAATATGTTATCTGCCATAACAAAACACCAAAATATGTGACATTGGCTATAGATGCAGAGGGAAGGCAGTGAGAACACTGTTATAAGAGGTTAGAAAAAGGAAGACCACAGGATTCTATTGTGAAATATTTGGTAAAATGTTCATTTGGAAGGCAGAATATGTAACTTTGAGCTTTAGTTTAAAAGGTTTTGATCAAAGTAATGACAGCCTGAGTTGGTCATTATTTGCTCCATTTGGAAAGGTATTTCAAGTAAGAAATGAGCTCAGGAGAAAAATGGTTTCCACGTGAGAAAGAAGGGAGAATACAGAAACTTAGAGGATCACAGAGTTGAAAATGCATCTGTTCTTTATCTCAGCTGTTAAAAGATTTTCAAATTAAGGTCAAACCCAAAGGTTAAAACCAAATCAAGGGTGTGGTCATAGAAACATAACCTCTGGACAAAGATGAAATCAAAGGAGTAAATGTCAGTTTTTCCTTATGTCTGATTTTATTAAGTAGCCTTCAGTAAATCCTTTCATTTTGACAAAATTTCTTAAAGATGAGAGTGCACTGTTGTGGTCTCATGGAAACCTGATAAACATGAAGACCCTAAATTAAGTCTAGAAAGAGTGACAGAGGTATATCTCAGGAAAAATTGAGAGTTTGCCTATTGTCATATACCACTGACTAGAATCAAAGAGATAAAAGCAGCAAACTTTTTGAGAGAGATGTATCACCAAACTGTTACGTATCTTGATTAAAAAGGCTTTAAATATTCTAGATGTAAAATTTTCCATCATCCCTCAGCTCTCCACAGGTAGGAAAATTTGCTCAATGGCAAGGAAGGCATACCCCAATGCTGCCTTCTTTTTTTTATCTTTTCATTTTATTTTGAAATATAATTAACAATGTTGTGTTAGTTTCAGGTGTACAGCAAAATGATTCTGTTATACATATCCCATTGCCTTCTTAAACCAGGCCAAGGAGAATATTCTCAAAGGCAGAGCTAAGTACCTTGGAGTACCAGGGACAGAATTGTTAATTCTATGGGACATAACTGGAGCCTAGTCAAATAACATTCCCTAGGTTAGGGCCAATCTCACATTTGCCCAGTGGGATTGCAGGATTTCTGAGAACGAGTGATTACTGTGAATATGTATTTTTTCTGTTTCTATGTGAATATTCATTGTGATTATCCTGTCCTTTTCCCCTCACTGTACTTTGGGTATACAGGGGAGTAGATAACCTGTATTTTTAACTGAAAGTTCTTTGATTCAAGAGAAGCTCTAACAGCATCTAATTTGTATCCCAAGATCTTGGGCTTCGATCCTATTTTTACTTCAACAAAAGACATTTGAATGCTTTGGGGAGGGAGTGAATGTATATTTTCCTGCAGAATGGAAATGAATACTATGGTAGGTTGTATTATTGGTTTATCATTATTCATTCCCTTCCCATGTTAGCCATGCTTCCTGGAACCACTGTCTTTGGGCTTTGCCATGTGGCACACTTTTGCCAATTTGATATGAACATTTGTGACTTTTCACACATCTGAACACAGGTTTAACTGCAGCTGAGTGACTTAACTGTGCTCCTCTTATTCTACTGCTCCTCCATGAATACCCTTCCCAGATGTTCGTCCTTCAGCTCTGATTCTTGTTGAGAAGGCATATGAAGCCAAGCCTAGCTCATCCAAAGCAGAGCCCAGCAGAGCCACAATTAATCCATGCACCTCATGTAATGTATGAGAAATGAATAGCTCTTACATTGTTTAAAAAATTGTTCCTAATACTGTATAACCCAGAAAATACAGATTTCCAATATTTCAAACTTTAATAAAATGAGAAAATTGTTATAATACTAAGTGCTCATAGCAGGATATAAATTTGTATGTACAGAATGATCCCAATTATATAGAAAAATATTTAGAGTTATATGTGTTTATTACATGACAGAAAAACATTAAAATGTAAACAATGGTTATTTTTTAAGTAGATTTAAGAGAGATTTGGGGCTTCATATTCAGAAGATCTAGATTCAATTCCCAGTTCAGCCACTTACTATCCATATGATTTGGAAGTAAACAATTTAACTTGTCTTCCTTTAACCATATCTGTGCCTACCTCACTAGGATATTGTGGAATTAGGTAAAATATGAATGTGTATTAATATGTGTAAAAAAATTAGCACAGTACTTCAGAGTAACCTGTAAATAAATGTTAACTATTATTATGATTGTGATTTTGATATTGTTATTATGATAATTTCCTGTATTTCCCAATTTTTAAATATTGGATATATGTTACTTTTAGTCAGAAAAAAAGTCAAAATCATAAAGGTAGAAAAATTAAACTGCCAAGTTCCTATATAAAAACATCATAAAATACTAAATAGTCTCTCAATGATAAGGAATTGCACATAGTCAAAGGAATAGTGAGCAACTAGCAGACAAGCCAGAGCAGCAGTGTGCTATTCTGATTAACGGGATATGGTCATCAGCACTAAGCTGACTGATTAATCTCCATGTATTGTAAAGAATAAGTTGAAAGTGACCTAGAAATGAGAAAAAGGACAGAGGAGTCATTGCAAAAGATATCCCTCTCCAGAAACTTAAGAACAGTCTTTGTACCCAGTGGGATGCAGTTTGATGAAGTCCTGGCTTATGTGCTAGGAAAAATACTTAATAAAGACTTGATGCCTGCAGAGAGGGAACAGGCTGAAATCTAAGCTCTTACACTTCTTTAATAGGAAACAACCCAGAGACTGTGAATTTTTAGCAGAGTTACAGGATGTTGTAAGTATAGACACTTACAAGGTCTCTAAGATCAAAAGGGTCTGCTGAGGTCAAATCTTCCAGAAACTTGCTGGGTCAGCAGTGAATAAAACAGAGCTAGGATGTTTTTATAAGAACTAGAAGTATAAATATAAGTTATAAGTATGTTCGGAATCTAAAGATGGTGGTAGAGGAATACATTAATTTTCATAAATCATTTTTATAATGCAGTGTATTCAAGAATAAGCAACATATTTTTATTATACAACTTTTTATACTAGGCACTGTGAAAATAACACTCAATAAGGAGCCATAAAACCATTTAATTCGGCTCCTAAATTGCATCATGACTTTGTGATACCATCTTGGGATGTCAGATGCTTCATTTATAAGAAATTATGGGGGCTTCCCTGGTGGCGCAGTGGTTAAGAATCCACCTGCCAACGCAGGGGACATGGGTTTGAGCCCTGGTCCGGTAAGATCCCACATGCCATGGAGCAACTAAAGCCGTGCGCCACAACTACTGAGCCTGTGCTCTAAAGCCCACGAGCCACAACTACTGAAGCCCACATGCCTAGAGCCCTTGCTCCGCAACAAGAGAAGTCACTGCAATGAGAAGCCTGCACACTGCAATAAAGAGTAGCCCCTGCTCACCGCAACTAGAGAAAGCCCGTGTGCAGCAACAAAGACCCAACGCAGCTGAAAATAAATAAAAATAAAATAAATTTATAAAATAAAAAAAAAAAATTTATGGTTGCATTACATAATCTTTTATGTCCCTTCTCTTTCTAACCTTTTCATATTCTTTAATTTCTTCAACATCTTGATACCAAGGCATATTTCACTGAACATTAATATGTAACTACAGGTAATTGATGTCTAAAAATAGGCACCTTCAAAATTGAAGTGTAATATTAAACACAGTTTACAAGTCATGTGAAAGCAACTCAATGAATTTTCAAAAGTGTACAACCACGTAATTGTCACTCAGATCAAGACACAGAATATTATCAGCTACCCAGATGTCCCTCTCGTATCCCCTTTGAATCACTCCCTTTTCCCAAGGGTAACCACCATACTGTGTTACAATAGCAGAAATTATTTTTGTCTTGTTCTTGAACTTTATAAAGATAGAAACATACAGCATGTCTTTTATTTTCTGCCTGGCTTTCTTCATTAAATATTAAAGCCATCAGATTTTAACAAGGACATTTAAAACAATAAGTAAGTAATATTTTAGTTGAGATGGCACAGATGGAAAATGGATGCTTTACTGTTAAAGTCTAAAACCTGTAATCTAAAATGTACCATCCTCTTGCTTTGTGACCACCTAGAGGGGTGGGATAGGGAGGGTGGGAGGGAGGAAGACGCAAGAGGGAAGAGATATGGGAACATATGTATATGTGTAACTGATTCATTTTGCTATAAAGCAGAAACTGACACACCATTGTAAAGCAATTATACTCCAAAAAAGATGTTTAAAAAAATAATAAAAAAATAAAATAAAATAAAGCAGAAAGTTAAAAACAAAAAAGTACCATCCTCTAGTAGCTGTTTCCTCACATTGTTTGTAATTAATCTCAAATAAAACAAACAAAAATTAAGTTGAACTAATAGCTGAACCAAACAACTAAGTCCATTCTCTCAATTTGTATAAGCAAAGTTACACTTCTATTAATTTAAAATGCCTTCTGAAACTATTTAAAATTAAATTTTACTCAGTTCAACAAAATTCTTGATGTTTTGCTACATGGAATGTGTAATATTAGGAGGCAAGAATGAGCAGAAAGGTAAAAAGATGTGGTTTCTACACTTAATGTAAGCTTACAAAGTATTTTAAATCATGTAATGTAAGCTTAGACAAAGTATTTGTCTAAGTAGAATACATGAATTGCCAATACAGTTACATGTTTTGGTAAAAGGTGAGGAATTAATGAACAAAAATGGAAAAGAGATCTGATAACTTGCTGGGGAGTACAGAGAAATAGTTTCAAATGAACTGGAAGATTCAGTGAACTCTAGAGAGATGCCACTGGAGCTAGAAATTGGAGATTGTGATAGATTTTAAAAGATGGAGAATGCGGGTGGCCTAAACCAGGGGATTATGCTTTCCAATCAAAAGGGACAACCTAAGCAAAAAATATTTATCAGTTGGGCTTCCCTGGTGGCTCAGTGGTTGAGAGTCCGCCTGCCAATGCAGGGGACATGGGTTCGTGCCCCGGTCTGGGAGGATCCCACATGCCGCAGAGAGGCTAGGCCTGGAGTCATGGCCGCTAAGCCTGCATGTCCAGAGCCTGTGCTCCGCAACGGGAGAGGCCACAGCAGTGAAAGGCCCACGTACAGCAAAAAAAAAAAAAAAATTTATCCGTTATCTATTACTTCATAACAAACATTCCAAGAAGAAATTCCACCTGTGGATGGCAGCATCTGCTCCTGCCTAAAAGCTTCCAGTCTGCAGGCCTTCCCTACAAATGTCAGATTCACCAGCTTCTGTAATTACAAGAGCCAATTCCTAGAAATAAATCTCTTTATATATACATATGTGTGTATACACATGCACATGTATATACATAATTATAATATATATACATAATTTTAAAATATATTTACCTGATATACCTGACATAACCTGACCCTCCCCTGGTACTATTCCGTGGGGAAAAATGGAACACTGTGGAGCTTGCCCTTATTTTTGCCTTTCGTTTCAGTCATCTCAGTGAGGGAATAAAAGCTTGATTATTACTTCCAAAAAACAAAAACAAACAAAAATGAAAACAAAAATACTCCTAAATTTAGTGGCTTTAAACTTATTTTAATACTTAGGTATTTGCACTTTGGGCAGGGATTATCTGGTGTTGCTTGCCTTTTCTCCAGGAGGTTTTAACTGAGGTAAATCCACTGTCAGTATGGCTCACTGTCATAGTTGGAAGGTAAGTGCTTACAGTCTGCTGGAAGCTCAGTGGGGCTGTAGGCCAGAGGTATGTCTGGCGGCAGTGATCCAAAAGTGAAGATTTCAAGAGAACAAGGCAAAAATGCAAGATATTTTTATGGTCTAGCCTTGGAAGTCATATAACATCACTTCCATCATGCTGTAATGGTCTGGGTTGTCACAAAAGCCCACACAATTTCAAGGAGTTAGTACCTAGACTCTACCTCTTGGTGGGTTAATTTCTAATTTCTAAAAAACATGTGGCAGAGAGCAGTATGGTACTTGCTAGGGGCTAGAGGGTGGGGGAAATGAGGAGAGGTTAGTAAAATATTGCAAACTTTCAGTTATAAGATAAAGTCTGACCATCTATGTGTATAGCATGTATAGTGTGGTGACTATAGTTGATAATACTGTCTTATATAATTGAAATTGGCTAAGAGAGTAGATCTTAAGCATTCTCATCAAAAAAAAAAAAACAAACAGAAAAGGTAAATATGTAAGATGCTGCATGTGTTAATTAACTAGATGTGAGAATCCTTTCACAATGTATATATAATATCAAATCATCACATTGTGCACATTAAATACATTACAATTTTATTTGTCAATTATTCCTCAATAAAGCTAAATAAAGACATAGAAAATATGTAGGACAGGAGCATTTTTGTGTCCTTCTTTGAAAAAGAAAATATGCCACTGATGCCATTTCTGTCCTCTGACCACAATAAATATCGTCCTTCACATTTGTAAATTCTCCCCTCCTCCCTCAACCCCTCCACATTATCACTGTATTATGGAATTAGCCTCACACTCAGACTTCAGGTTTCTTAGTTCTATGTGTACTATTTTTTTTTACTTAAAAAATCAGTGAACTAAAGAGATCATTATGACCTCTCCATACACTCAGCCCATAATGATAGGACAGGCATAAGACAATCAGTATAGACACTCCTGCTCAAAACAAATGGAAATAGGAGGTTCACAGCAGTCACTGGTCCATGTCAATCCTAAAACCCAACTGGGCACATACTATATCAGTTTCTTGATTATGGATAATTACTACTCTGACTGTTCTCTGGGATCTTGGTCTGACTGCCTGAGATCTTATTTCATTCTTTCTTTTCCATAAAAATAAACAAACAAACACAAATTAAAAAAACCTGAGATTGAAACTGAGTTACCTTCTCATCCTGCTTCATGTCCATAAAATGATGGAGATTCAAGGACCTTTATCCATTTTGTACTGTGTCTGTCCCTTTTAGTACAAGCTGGCAGTACTTCCACCAACATATTTCTCTTAAAGTGTTGTGGGTTATTCTATGAATCTTACTGTGATTCTCTCCACTAGACAAATCCACAACCTTATGAGGTTGTTGTGAGACAATGTATCTAAGATTCTTAGAAGCTCTGTTGTTTAGTAGAGAGAATCTGTGAATCATTTCTTTATGATCTTTAGGGGGCCCTTTGTCTGAAAGGCTCTATGAGTCCCAGACATATATTTCCGAGGGCTTAAAAAGGATCCTAGATTCCCACTCAGGATTTGATTAGCCTGAGGCCCTTTCTTTCTTTCTTTTTTTTTTTTTGTACGTGGGCCTCTCACTGTTGTGGCTTCTCCCGTTGCAGAGCACAGGCTCCGGACGCGCAGGCTCAGCGACCATGACTCACGCACCCAGTCGCTCTGAGGCACGTGGGATCTTCCCAGACCAGGGCACGAACCTGTGTCCCCTGCATTGGCAGGCGGACTCTCAACCACTGCACCACCAGGGAAGCCCCTGAGGCTCTTTCTTAATCTGAAAATCATTTGTCAAGATTATCTAAAAATGAGAAACAATTTTATTTTTTAATCCAGTACATCTTGGCTTTTTTATATTTAACAGATTCTCTTTAGCTCATTTCTATCTTCCTACATTTTGCCAGGAGCAACAAGAAAAATACAGGCATTACTTTCAATATTTTGCCTTTAACTGTGCTTAGCTGTATCATCACAATCATCAAGTACATTTCCTGTTATCTACTTTCCTGCAGGTGACGGAGTTGGCAGTCTTTCTGTCACACAGATCTCCTTCCCTTCAATTTTTAATATCATTTTTCTTACTTTTCTGTGAGTCTTCACCAAGAGCCTCCTTGAAGCCCTTCCGGGCCTTAGAGTTTACTAACAGCCTCCTCAAGCCCTTCAAGCTTCTGCCTGCTGCTCAGTCCCAAAGACAATGCTACTACATTTGAGGATTTTTGGGGCAGCCACCTAGATGCAGGTGCTAAAATCTATTACAGATCATATTCCTGCATAACAAACCACCCCAACATTTTATTACCACACACATTCTATGAATCAGACATTTGGGAAGAGGCTAGAGGAATGGTTCTTGTTTGAGTCTCTCATGAAGCCATGGTCAGATAGTAGCTAAAATGGAGGAGTTGGAAGCTGGTCAGGCATTTATCGCTCTTCACACAGTCACACAGATTCTCCGTGTTTCCTCCGTGTGGGGTAGTTCGGGCTTCCTTTCCATGTGACAGCCTCAGGACTTCAGCATGAGTGTTTCAGTAAACAAGGTGAGCAATGCATAGTCTTTTCTTACTTAGCCTTGGGGATCATGCAGCATAATATCCAAAACATTCTATTGGTTATAAGTAAGTCATAAATCCATAGATTTAAGGGGAAGGAAATTGGATTCCACACTTGAAGGATGTGTCAAGTTTCTAGAACAGAGTTTGGCAAAGTTTCTGCAAAAGAGCAAAGAGTAAATATTTTAGGCTTTGCTGGCCACATACAATCTCTGTCACATATTCTTAATTATTTTATAACTGTTAAAAATGTGGAAAAAAATCCTTGCTTGTGAGCAGTAAAAATCAAAAGAACAAGGTGGTATAAATCTAGGCTGATTTGCTTCATACTCTGTAGCTTGGCAAATTCCGTTCTAGAAGAACATGTGGGATGAAGGATATTGTTGCTGCCGCATCTTTAGAAAATACTGTATGCCACAACAATAAGTATGAAAGAGACTCTCAGACAAGATGACCACTGAGGCTGGATATCAGAGTGTATAAAGTAGAGTAGAAAATTAGACTCAGTGTAAAGAATAATAGACCATGCATACTTAATAATGTTTTAATATTTTATTCTACACATTCGTTGTCAGTTCTTATGTCCATATTTATAAAATAGCTTCTAAGTTCTGGAGGCTGTATGAGGCATTGGTAATATACATGTAAGACTAAGATATGGACCCTATATTTGAAGGGTTTACATTCTGTTAGAGGGACACACACATAGATACATGATAGAAAAGCATGATCAGTGCTGTAGGAAACATTTATGCAAAGTGCTCTCAGAGACTAGCAAATAGAAGGAAAATTAGTTTTGTCTTGAGGGATGACTTCAAAGAAAAGGGAGTATTTGAAGGATGAATTTAAGTTATTAAGCATAGAAAGGGAAAAAAGAAAGAAGAAATGCAAAATAAAATAGACATGAAAATGCATGCTAGGGATTTCCCTGGCAGTCCAGTGGTTAAGACTCTGCACTTCCACTTCAGGGGGCACCAGTTCGATCCCTGCTCAGGGAAATACTATCCCGCATGCCACGTGATGAGGCCAAAAACAAACAAACAAACAAAAGACCCCAACAAAATGGAAAATGCATGCTATATTCAATAAACTGTTATTAGGTTAGGATTGCAAATTTTGAATAAATGGTGTGAGAATAGTAAAAAAATAGATAAAACCAGTTTAGGAAGGATCTTCAATAGCATGCTAAAAAGTTTGATGCTTTTGACCAGGATTTTCAGACCCTTTATCTTGAATTCTTAGGATTCATCAGAGGTGTTCCAGAACGTAGTGAGTAAGAAGATTCAGGGGGTGAAACTCTAGACCCTCCACCCTCTACCACTCCCATGCCTGCTTTGGCTCAAGAAACTCTCTTTTTATCTATGGACTTCATTGCAGAGAAAACAATGAAGAGTCATTGTTAACATGATAAAATAAACTGATAATCACTGCTATATGCCAAGAGGAGCCATCAAGTGTTTTAAAGAAGGGGAATGATGTGCTGAATTATGCATTTTTTTTAACTTTTTTTTTTAATTGGAGTATAGTTGCTTTACAATATAGTGTTAGTTTCTGCTGTACAATGAAGTAAATCAGCTATATGTATACATATATCCCCTCCCTCTTGCAGATTCCCACTAGCTATCTATTTTACACATGGTAGTGTATATATGAATTACGTGTTTTAAAGTGCTATTCTGATGATCTTGTGGAGAATGTGCAGTTTGGAGGAAGTAGACATGAAAATCAGGGACACCAGTTAGGAGGTTGGTGAGTTGAAAAAGCCTCCGTTAAAGGCAGTGGTAGTGCAGCTTTTAATAAATGCATTTAGGAAGCATTTTTAAGGTAATGCAGAAAAAAACTGGATGTGAATTAAAAAGGGAAAATGTAGCCAAATAATGATTCGTAAGATATTTGCAAAATTTTCTCTGATGCAAATAGCATAAGAAAAGCAGGTGTGGAATTTAAGGAAGATAATGAGATTCATTATGAACATATTAGGTTTGAGATATTATCAGAACAATAATACTTAGTAAGCAGTTGAAAACACAAATTGGAGCATGAAATAAAAGTTAGAAAATCTTCAACAGAATCCAGCTAAAGACTGGAGAGCAGATGACATGCCCATAGGACAAGTGTAACAAAAAAGAAAAGTGAAACAAGACTGAACCCTAGGGAGTCAATCATTTAAGAGGTAGTAAAAGAGAGTAAAAAGCATAATTGAGAAACAGAGAAAAAGGATCAGGAAAGATCAATCAAAGAATCCAAACTAAAACAGAACATGAAAAAGAAGTAATCAATAGAATCAAATTCATCAGAGATGAAGTAATGTAAGATAACTCAAAAGAAGCCACTAGTGGGCCTCCCTGGTGGCGCAGTGGTTGGGAGTCCGCCTGCCGATGCAGGGGATACGGGTTCGTGCCCCGGTCCGGGAGGATCCCACATGCCGCGGAGCGGCTGGGCCCGTGAGCCATGGCCACTGAGCTTGCGCGTCCGGCAACGGGAAAGGCTACGACAGTGAGAGGCCCACATATGGCAAAAAGAAAAAAAAAAAAAAAAAAAAAAAAAAAAAAAAAGCCACTAGTTATTGGGATGAGAAAGTCATTAGGGAGTTTTGCAAAAAGTTTCGGTAGAAAGGTGGGGAAAGAAGTCATATTTGGTATGTAATTTCAGGGCTGTATTATCTTGGCTAATCCTGTATTTCATATTACTTGTTGGGTCAATTTATATTGACTTAACAAGTGCAGATATTACCTCTGTTAGAAGTTCTCAAAGAAAAAAATAAAATCAATAACACAGAAAAATTACTAAATTTTAAATTGTAAAATTAAAATTTGCATTTAAAATAAATCCCTGAAATTTTTCAAGTTTAATTTTTTCATAAAAATAGTTCCATAAGGAAATATTGAGAGAGCATACTATATATCTGAAAAATGTACATGGAACAGTAAACACAGACATTCTGATAAAACTACTAGATTATAATAGAAGGAAAATATCCTTTAGGCCTCTAGGAAAAGTCACTTCTAAATGAAGGAAATCAAATTATTATTAGACATTTCAATAATAATATTTTTATGCCAGAGGACAATGAAATAACACATTTAATACTCTAGGAAAGAAATGTGAGCCTGTGACTTTATATCCAAATAACTGACTTTCAAATAAAAAGACTGTACACTGTTATAAATATACAGGTACATAGTATTTTCACAATCACTTCCTCAGGAAGTATTATTTCCATACACATTTCCTGTGGAATCTATTAAAGAATTAGATTAGCTTACTAAATGACAGAATAACATCAGCATGAGTACTGGTGATAAACATAAATGATACATTTTCCTTCAGAATCAAGATTAGACAATGATTATTAAAAAGGATACAAGTGGTTATAATAACTATTATCAAGGAGTAAAGTATGGCATACCTATTGCTCTGATGATGTAGAAAGAGTATATTCATAAACAAATAAGAAGAAAAGTGAGAAGATCATATGAAAAGTAGAATAAACTTGTTTCAAAGTTATTAATTGAGACTAAAATTTGTTATTATATATCAGATACTGTGGGAAAGGGAGGGGAGGTTTAACAGCTAATTTCCTTCTTGCTCACAGGAGGGTACCAACACACAATGAAAGGGAAAAGAGGTCATCAACTTTATATATAGTTATTAATGAAAAGCAAACATTGAAATAAAAATAAAAACCCTCATATATAAAAATAAACGTTGAGTAAATAAATAAACCATGTAATGAAATGATTATATAAACTATATAAAATGGTTAACACAGAACAAACATATCAATCATATCAACAAGTGCAAATGAGCTTAACTAACCTATTGAGTAAGAATATTTTCATACTACCCGGCAAGCAGCATATTAGATAGTAAATTGGCAAAGCGTTTCATTTTTTTTTTTTTAGGCCTCACCGTGCAGTGTGCAGGGATCTTAGTTCCACCCCCTGCATTGAGAATGTGGAGTCTTAGCCACTGGACCACCAGGGAAATCTCTAAGGATTAGTCAAATAAAATATGGTATGTCCACCAATGAGACAGGGCAATAGATGGTGTGGATGTCACATAATTAGATGCAAATTATTTTTAGTTCATCTGAAGTAACCACCATTCTGAATCTTATATTCACTCTCTCCTTTATTTTATAGTATAATTTTATTGCACCTATATGTGTACTATAGAGTATATTTTTGAATTTTAATTCTTTTGATTAATTAAAAATCATGTGTTGTGTCTTCTGTAGGACTTATTTTTCACTTCAATTAATGCTAACATCTACGTGGTTCTACTTCATTTGCTTTGACTGGTTCATAATAGTGCTGTGTGTGTGTGTGTGTGTGTGTGTGTGTGTGTGTTTGTAAATTTATTCATCCTCTTTTCCATTGTTACCCACTTAAGTTTATTCTAGGTTTCTGCTATTGTAAATAGCTTTATTGTGGATGGATAATCCTGTACCTGAAATATTTTCATCCTTTCTCACATAGTTAATTATGTTTTCTAACTTATTTTGTCACTCATTTGACCTGCCAACTCTGGCTTATTCCAAGTTTCGTACTTGCATAGGTCAGTGTGTGGGCCCTCTATTCTGTCCCCTTGGTCTATTTCTGCCAATATATCAAAAGCTTAATTACTATGGTTTCATAAGTGCACTTCTCTGCTCTAGGATCCATCCTCTTATCTCTTCTTAGTTTCCTATTGTCTTTCAACAGATCCTCAGCCTTTCCTTGTCTTTCAGGATCTTGACACTTTTGAAGTACTGACAAGTTATTTTTCAAATTCTCTCAGTTTGGGTTTGTCTGATATTTTGACATAATTGGACTGTGGTTATGTTTCTTTGCCAAAAATACCATAGGAATCATATTGCATTGTATTGTATTGTACCATAGGAATGATATTGTGTTTTTCTGAGTACATCATATCATGGAGTTCATGATGATGATGTTTTTTACTGGTGATGTTGTCTACTGGTGATGTTGTCATTGATTACTTTGTGAAGGTGTCTTCTGTGGGCTTCCTCTACTGCAGCATTACCATCTAACACTTTTTAGTTAATAAATATTTGGGGAGAGATACTTTGATATGATGCAAATCCCATTTCTCCTCAAGTTTGCACTAACTTTAACATCCATCAGTAGATCTGGTCTGCAGAAATGATTACTGTGATATTTGCTTAATGCTGATTTTCTATTTTCCTCTTTCCTTCCACATTTATTAACTGGAATTATATGATAAAGAAGAGCCATCTCTTATTTCCAAATTGAGTATTTATTTATATCAGTACAGACTTGTGGATATTTCTTTTACTTTATGGGTTAAATTTCAATATTATCATTATTTATTTTGATGTTCAGACTGTTCCAGTTTGGACCATTAGAAGTGCCCCCAGGTTGGCTCCTGTGTTCTTTTGACAAGTCCTTATGTTTCTTTGAGCATTTTCTTATTTTCTGGAACCAGGCTCATTATTTTTTCTGCATAGCCCTGGAATTAACCACTTCTCCAAGAAGCCCCATTTCCATTTATTGGTGAATATTTAGAAACCAAGATAGAGATGCTAGGTATGCATTTAGAGGCCATTTTGAATTTAGGAATCGCATCATATGTTAAAAAGCAAGACTCACACTCACCAAAGAAAAGATGTTTTCACTCTGAGAGAAATATGGGAACTGAAAATGAGGGAGATTCAGATTTTATACACACATGAAGACCTGTTCTCATTGAGTATAATTGTCCACATTATTATAAATATTAATTCCCTTTTCTCTTCATTAGTACATGCAGATGATTTTGTGTAAGTTAAGTTTATATGGTACAACCTCACCATAGTATGAAATTCCAGATTAGGGAAAGGTTTTCTCATCTTGGGGGAATCAGGGAAAATTATTCTTGTTCATTGACTCTTATTGGCAATTGAGAAAAATCCAATGTTACAAGCAAAAATTAAATATATAAACAAAACAGACAAGGAAAGGTGGCTTTTGTTTATAATTGCACATATCCTTGGGAAGTACAGGCCTCAGGGACAAGTGGAGCTAGGACCCCATTTGAACATGTTCAAGACTCCAGCTCTGTCTAATGTTACAGCTTCTTTTTGTGTTGTTGGATACAGGTTTCAAATTACTTTTTTAGGAACTTCGTTTCTGGCAGCTGCCATGCCTCCTGTAGCATAGCTTAGTCATCAAATAGGAGCTGAATCTCTTTATGCAGCCCAATCAACAAAAGCATGAAGATGGACTATTTGGCACGGCTTGGACTATATGCCTATCCCTGAACAAATCAACAGGGATCAGGAGATGTAAATCCACAATTAGGACCCCTCACTAGAATCACATATGGTAAAAGTGTGGGAAAAATAGTTCCCCCCAAAATGGAATTCGGTCTCAGAGAATGAGTACTCAGAATAAAAACCAAGGTCTCTAGTCTTAGACAATAATTTAAAAAATAGAAACAAATCCATTACATAGGTGTGTGTGTGTGGTGTGTGTTTATGTGTGTGTATTAGGGAATATTCTGTGCAAATGAAATTGGAACCTGGAAGTCAAGGAAGCATAGGAAAGCATGATGTAATCAGAGGAGCCTGGAAGGCAGAATGTATGTGGTGTACAGGATATACAAGATGTAAGGAGATGAGGTGTGTGCAGCAAGAATATGAAGTATGTCACAGGAGATAAGTTCATAAAGAGTTGGGTTAACAATTTATTTATTTTATTTTTTTAATTGAAGTACAGTTGTTGTACAATATTAATAAATTATAGGTGTACAATATAGTGATTCAAAATTTTTAAAGGTTATATTCCATTTATAAGTTTTTATAAAATATTGGCTATATTTCAGTGTTGTACAATATATCCTTGTAGCTTAGTTTATATCTAATAGTTTTTAACCTCTTATTCCCTTACCCCTTTATTGCCCCTCCCCATTCCCTTTCCCCACTAGGAGTCCGCTTCATGAAATGCTCAGAAGTTTGAACTTTATCCTGGAGCTGGTAAGATCTATTTATATATTTATTTTTGTCTTAACTAGGGCAGTGACATTATCAGATTGCATTTTGCAAAGCAATCATCTTGGCAGTGGTTATTGGATGGGTCAGGGGCAGAAACTCCTGTTTGGGTGAGGAAGGAGAGAGCTCCACCTAGGGGCAATAAAAAAGGGAATAAAAGGAAAATCAACAAATTCTTCAATCTTATTTTATTTGAAGGAAATGATAAGTCAAATAGGACTCCTGGTTTTGATTTGGCCAAATGAGCAAATGGTTATATTATTCACAAATAGTGTTATCATCCATCCTCATTTGCCTAAGGCTGCCCAAGTCTACATGCATTGTACCTGCATAGGAATTAATTAGTGACCCCTTCACTCTCAAGTGTGTCTTGTCTTGGTTATAAGATTATTTATAGAGAATAAGATTACAGAAGCAGAAATGGGTTTGAGGGCGAAAATAAAAAACTATTTTAGAATACATGTTTGTGCTACATCCAATTGCAAATGACCATAACAATCTGATTAAATGTGCCAGTGTACTATTAATTTACCTATGTTGATTAGAGCAGTTGTTTTGCATCCTGAATGGGATTTGGTTCCTAAGTGGAACTGTTTGCTTCACTTTGTTCCTTCTCTACCGACTACCTCTTTAGCTCTAACCAACTATCTTGCAAACGTACAGACTTAGGCACAGGAAAGTTTGAGTTAGAATATGTGTATCGATTAGCACCAACTTACTACAATTCTTGGGAAAAACCTCACAAACTACAGTCCTAATGTTTATGGTCAATAGCTGCTTTTGCATGTGAAGTAAAGCATATGTGCAGCGAACATACTTTCTAAACCAAAACCTTAGATATTTGATCTGATAAAATTGTTTTGTGATGCTTCTCAATCTAAAATGCAGAAAATGAAGTAGAATATAGATAGTAAAATATTATATTTTCTGGAATTTTAATGAGTTACATGGACAAAGGAACGAAATATTTGAAAAAATACATTTTCCTTGAAGTATAGGAATTATAGCCATCATAAGATTTCAGGATAATTTAGGAAATATTCTTTTATTTCTTATCTTAATTAACACCTTTAATGTAAATTATACTGATTTTCTTACTTTCATTTACCCTTTCACATTTCATTCTGAACATCTTCCACAGAATATAAAATGTAGCACAGTAATTTAAAAGTATATATCCTTTCCTCTGAATTTAATTAAAAATATTCTCTTTGTTAGATTTCCTCCTATATTATGTATGTTCATTCCTTAGATGCAAAATAACAAATTAAAAGAGAATATCTTGAAAAGAAATTCATTTATTCTTCAAATACTTCGCTCAGCTTCAGGATATATTCTTAAGTTTCAACAGCTATTTACTTCATAGTTTTATAAATGCTTCTGCTATTTTCCAACACAGTATTTATTGCAAAAAAATTTGTTATAGTTTTGCAAATCACTTAAGAATATAAAAAATGCAAGTATATAAATATTCTTCCTAATTTTTGCCATATGCAAAATCACTGTGAATTAGTGAACAGATATGGGATAAATTGAGCTTTAGTGATATACTATAAAAATAGTAGCTTAAGTATTTTTGGCTTTATAAAGAATGATAGAAAGTTTCCCCATGTGACTGATGGTAAATATTTTTAATATGAGAATGTAAGTTTAGGCTTCAAGAACTCATGGAGATGGGGAGATGTTAGTCAAAGGGTACTAATTTCCAGTTATAAAATGAATAATTTAATGTACAGGATGATGATTATAGTTTAATAATATTGTATACTTGAAAGTTGCTAAGAGAGTAGACTTTAAATGTTCTCACCAAAAAGCAGAGAAACAAAAAGGTAACTGTGTGAGATGGTATATGTGTTAACTAACCTTACTGTGGTAATCTTTTTGCAATATACATGTATATCAAATCAGCATATTGTATATCTTACACTTACTTATGTCAATTATATCTCACTCAATAAAACTGAAGGAAAAGAGGCAACTGAACACTCAAATTATAAATAATGCACGTTTGCTCATTTGAATAATAAAGAATTCATGTAATGAGAATGTTGTGATTTATTTTTAAAAAGGAATAGGATTTTTAAGCTGAATCTACTGTGGTTCTGATAACAAAGCTGATGTGTAGGTGGCAGGTTGTTGAATTGAGCTAAAAAGACATTTCATAAAAGGAAGAATCAGATAAGAAAGAGAAAGAGAAGGCAGAAGAAAGCAGAGTGAGTTGACTCAGGAAAGGGAGGCAGAGATAAACCTCATGAGAAAAGACATGACAGTAAGGAAAGAGACATGACAGGAGGAAGCCAAAGAAATGATAGGACAGATTTGG
>NW_006780868.1:1204473-1204868 GCF_000442215.2 Lipotes vexillifer | reverse complement strand
GAAAGAGTGGAAAAAACATTGAAAGTGTTGCTAAAGTGTGATTCCACATAATAACTAATGGAAAAACCTGCTTCTGAAATCAAGAGGAATACTGGTCACATTTTTAATGTGGGCATTATTCTAGTTAAGATGGTGAGATAAGATACCTGTAGCCAAAATTGTATGCTGTAGGAGTCATATGATTGACAACTACACTTTCCTTAGAATCTAAGAGATTTCCTATTATATGAGAAAGGCACATATATAGAACACGCAGGGCTATTCTTCCCTCCCTTTCCCATAGCAAACAGGATACCTTGTGATCCTTTTCTCTTTGGAGCCTGGATGTGGTCTCATGACACTTCTCATTATGGTGCTTCAGAGGACCACTGCCAACCAAAGCTGGCACATGACCG
>NW_006780868.1:1190260-1204463 GCF_000442215.2 Lipotes vexillifer | reverse complement strand
TCTTTCCCTGATCTCTGTTGAATCTGTAAGCTTGTACTAGTCAAAGCAACATAATATAATCATATTATATGGTTAGAAATGCATCAAACAACACTGGGTTTGTCACCTGCCCACAACTGTTGAATCTTTGCATTAGAACCTTCCCAAATTTTGACCTACAGTGTGGCTAAAAACAGAACTGCTGGGAGAGGTTTTATAAAGGAGGGGAAATTCTTAGGTCTAACATTTGGGCAGTTTGATGCTCTTTTCTATTTTCTTAATCTTCTTCCTAAGATGAGTATTATGGATTGAATTGTCCCTCCCAAATTAAGATATCAAAGCCCTTGCTTCCATTACCTTAGAATGTGACTGTATTTGGAGATAGAGCCTTTAAAGAGGTAAATTAAAATGGGTTCATGAGTGTTGGTCCTAATCCAATATGACTGCTGTCCTTATAAGAAGAGTATTAAACACAAGACAACACAAACTGAAGGGTGACCATGTGAAGACAGAGAAAGAGGGAAGAAATCTTAGCTCTCACAAGAAATCAAGCCTACTGATACTTTGATGTTAGAACTCTAGCCTCCAGAATTGTACTTTTTTATGGCAGCCCTAGTAAACTAACAAAATGAGAAACATTTCTCAGTTCAACACATCACTTTAAAATGCAAAGATTTTAACTGACAGATCACTCCATTTTTATAAATTCTGCCTTTCCCCCCCCATGACTACTTTTTAGAGGTAAAATTGTCTTGAAATCAAGCCAAGAATTTATCAAAAGCTTTATTTTTAACTGAATGTTATGTGTAGCAGATGATTTTATTAGAGGATTCTCCTATCAACACTACATTTTGTGTCTTTAACTATTGTATATTGTGAATTAGCAACGCATTATCTCTTTCCTTCATTCATTGCATAGTGTATTTTTACAAAAATATAATGCATAGCATATTTATACAAAAATATAATTTTTCCCGTTCATTTTATCCAAATGTATTCCATTGTATTTAATTATCTTGCTCATAATTTTCACTGAATATACTTTCTCTTTATACAACAAATAGTATACTAGAACTACTTTTTACCTTCCTTTTGAATTATATATTTCCTTTTGTTGTTTTTGGCTAGTTTTGAAACCTGATAAAGCACTTAAGACGCTATTTTCACATTTTGTATAATTTCATATTTAACATTCATAGTCTGTGCATTGATATACAGACATTTGATGATATAATTGTTGTTTCCGATTTTCTTTCTTTCTTTTTTTTTTTTTTTTTTTGCGGTACGCGGGCCTCTCACTGCTGTGGCCTCTCCCGTTGCGGGGCCCAGTGGCCATGGCTCAGAGGCCTAGCCACTCCGCGGCATGTGGGATCTTCCCGGACCGGGGCACGGGCCCATGTCCCCTGCATCGGCAGGTGGGGCCTCTCACTGCTGTGGCCTCTCCCGTTGCGGAGCACAGGCTCCGGATGCGCAGGCTCAGCGGCCATGGCTCACGGGCCCAGCCGCTTCGCGGCATGTGGGATCTTCCCAGACCAGGGCACGAACCGGTGTCCCCTGCATCGGCAGGTGGACTCTCAACCACTGTGCCACCAGGGAAGCCCCCGATTTTCTAATTATACTTTTAAGTTAATTAATAGGAAACTTGTTCATCGTTAGGTTTTGTTATTTTTTTACAGCTCCTTCCTCCTGTTCCCACATCATTAGTGGAGTTCTATATAGTACACTTTTCATGCATATATCTGAATATATTTTCCCCTTTAAAATCAGGTATACAAATACTCATATCAAAAAGACATATCCGGGTTTCCCTCGTGGTGCATCGTGTCCCCTGCATCGGCAGTCGGACTCTCAACCACTGCGCCACTAGGGAAGGCCAGAACTTATTCATCTTTATATGTTCAGTACTTAGCACCGTTTGGCAAATAAGTACTCGAAAATGTGTGTTGGATTAAATAATAAATATATATGAAGTGAAATCTCTAGATATAAGCCAAATGAATATGGTTTTTGCAGGGTTCAGACAACCTAAAAAATTGTGTGCTTGCATTTTTGCATTGAAAAGTGAAGTGAAGTGTGTTAATGTCTTTTAGCTGTTAAGAGATGGAGCTGGGCTATTAGAAATAAGACTAATGAGTATAATGCACATGGACCATATCTCATTTTTGCGCCCCAGCGCCTACTACAATAGCAGTAAGGGTAAATGATTAATAGATAAAAAGATGATTATGTGTTCATTTTTTACTAAGAAAATAAGAATATTTGCAGTTTTGAATGAGGTAATATGGAGTCAATATATTTTTGAAATTGCTAAAAGTGTTAAATAGCAAATATAGAATATGTAGCGCACTGAGTTTTTAAAAAATCAAATCTCTGATTATGTAATAAACTGGTTTACCTCTGACTCTTGGTACAATTAGTATATAAGGTGAAAGAAAAAGAATACACCTATTCAGATAGAATTGTGTTTTCCTAAAATAGATAGAATTCTTTGCCAGGATTCTGAGGGACAGTAGTGTTACGACTAATTGTATGTAAGGGCAATTTAACTGAAATATCTTCCATATTTCTGATCACTGGTGGTAGTCTGGTTGGCTCATGAGCATCTACATCCTTGCTCAGAGCTCATGATTGTTCTTTTTGCTTTGCCACACAATACCAGGCGATGACTGTTCCAGATGGAGGATAAATATTCTTTAGTCAAAGATGTAGAAAATGAAGCTAAAAAGGAAGGAGAGAATTTTATAATATAATTTCAGCATATTTGCATTTCATCATCATTTATGTACTTCACTTTCTATATATTTCTAACTAGCAGTCTCTATTTCTGCCGTCAGGAATCTATGCATTGCAAACTCAGACTTGTGTAAAATGATGAAATTCTGCTTCCTGAATTTTAAATGCAAAATCTGGCATGTTCATTTACATGAGAGGAAATTTGTGGTTATGGCCAACAGCCACATTTCAGTACATTCAAAAACATATTTAATTATGAACAGAAAAGTATAATATTTAAACAAATCAAATGGCATACTTTTTGTACACAAATCCGTTGCATTTTTGGTTATTTCCTCCTATTATTATCTGACATTTATATTCTGCTTTGGTGAACTTTGTTTCCTCACTGTCTTCCACTTGCCATCATTCTTCAATCTTCGCCTGTGGATCTCTCACAATCTGGAGCACCCTCACCTTTCTTTTCTTCACTGTTCAAGTTCTCCATGTTTTATAAGACTAAACACTTGTTTTCTTCTTACCAAAAGCCTTTCAGAAATATTTCAGTCCCACTTAAATTTCCTTTTTGCCCCTACTGACAATCACCTCCTTACTCCTTCTTAATTGTTTTAAAAAATATATATCTTATTTCTCTATAATAATAATGAGACTTTTAATGACAAGGACTATGTCCTATAAATTTTTAGGGTTTTCCATTTCACTAAACTTAGTGGTAAGAACAAGATTCAACAAATATTATCTGAACTGAAAAAAACAGGTCTTGAAAAATGCATTTTATAGTAGAAAAACAGTTATCAAATCTTTATGACAAACGCTTTAAGACTGAGGAAGAATAAAATTGACATGGCAGTATAATAGAGGCTACTAAATTGGGAGCTGACATTGTGATCACAGAAATTGTATACCCTGATGAGGAGGTTAATATAGAGTGCACTCTATTTTGGTTATCTATCGCTGAATAACAAACCTCAAACCTTAAACCAACAACAGACATTTATTGTCTTTCATGGTTTTATGATTTGTCTAAACATGTTTGGGTGGATCTTCTGTTGCATGTGGACTTGACTGGGGCTGCAATCACCTGGAAGCTACGTGGAAACATCCAAGGTGGCTGACTTGCATGTCTGACAGTTTAGTAATGGCTGTTGTCTGGGAACTCAGGTGAGGCTGTTGAGCAAAGAGCCCTAGTTCTCACTACATGTCTTCCCCCTGTAGTTTTAGGGACAGCAGTGTCTCCCTCCCTATTAGTAGAGAGGACCTCTCTCTATAGCTTGGGTTTTTCACAGAATTACAGTTAGATTCTAAAATGGAGTGTGGCACGTGTGTGAAAGTAGAAACCACAAATCTCTTCAGGTACAGCTTTAGAAGTTACATAGCATCACTGCCTCCAGATTCTGTTGGTTAAAACAAGTAATAAGGCCAGACAAGAAGAAATAAGGAAAAACATGTCATTTCTTGATAGGAGGAGTGGCAAAGAATTTGCTCTCACCTTTAATGAAAAATCATCTCTGATTTTCAACTAAAATCCTGGACATTCATCAAATGACTACCTAATTAGCTGATACTTTGAAGTTAGACTTTTCAACTTTTAAAAGTTAATGTAAATGACTGCACTGGATTTTCCATCTTGCAATGTTAAATTGCACTTAAATGACTAAAGTATTATTTTTAGTAAGGAATATTTCATAATATTAATGTGCTTTATCAGATTTGTGTAAAGCAAGTATAATTACCTCTCTTCCTATACTTGTACTATCATATATATAACTTAATTTTTGTTCATTTTTTCACCTGTCCACTGAAGAAGACAAAATCCAGAGATTTCTTACAGCCTGTGCATCCCAAATGGTGGTCCCAGACAGCAAGTCAATCGGCAGCATATATCTTAAAAGCTAGAATGGTTTCAGGTCATTGCCTACTTTTTTTCCAGTTTGACAGACCTAGCCGACATTATTCTGAGATTCCCACAAAGCCTTCTAAGGTGATATGATGTTAATAACTCTGTAAGTCCCTGAAATGTTAGGATATAATCTTAGTATAGAAACCACAGAAAACTGAAAGCACCATCAGACATTTTCAGTACGGAATTGAGAATCTAGCCTAATTTATCAGAGTTAGCAGTACAAATAAAATAGTTACTTGTGGTTTCTTATAAAAAGACTACCACCATGGCTAGACTTAGAAAAACAGTATCATTTTCATCAGCAACTACAAACCAAATACTATAAAGATTGTCTTAAATTTTCTTTCACACTGACCCTATGACTTAAAATGTACATTTTAGAGAAAAATATATAAATAGTTAAATTATAATACTTATATAATTATAGGATATATTTCTAGCTTAGGGAAACAGAAGACACATTCTTAAACTACTTTTATAATTTGTACTACATTTTTATCATTCAGTTTTTTTAATTCTTCATTTTGAAATAAATTCAGACTTACAAAAAAGTTACAAAAATAGTCATAGGATTCTTATACGCCTGACATTCAGTCTCCCAAAATGTTAAAGTCTTATATAACCACAGTGTGATTATCTAAACCAGGAGATTAATACTGATATAATACTGTTAAATAATCTACAGTCCTTATTTAACTAACATTAATTGTCACAGTATCCAATTCAAGATCACAAACTGAATTGAGTTATCATGTCCATTTAGCTTCCTTTAATCTCAGATGGTTTCTTAAATTGAAGTCATTTCTATCTGCGTTGAGAGAATGAAAAAAGTTCCTAAAAATAGGAAACCATAAACAAGACCAAAAGACAACCCTCAGAATGGGAAAAAATATTTGCAAATGAAGCAACTGACAAAGGATTAATCTCCAAAATTTACAAGCAGCTCATGGAGCTCAATAACAGAAAAACAAACAACCCAATCCAAAAATGGGCAGAAGACCTAAATAGACATTTCTCCAAAGAAGATATACAGATTGGCAACAAACACATGAAAGAATGCTCAACATTATTAATCATTAGAGAAATGCAAATCAAAACTACAATGAGAAATCATCTCACACTGCTCAGAAAGGCCATCATCACAAAAATCCAGAAACAAACACTGGAGAGGGTGTGGAGAAAAGCAGCCCTCTTGCACTGTTAGTGGGAATGTAAATTGATACAGCCACTATGGAGAACAGTATGGAAGTTCCTTAAAAAACTACAAATAGAGCTACCATATGACCCAGCAATCCCACTACTGGGCATATACCCTGAGAAAACCATAATTCAAAAAGAGTCATGTACCAAAATGTTCATTGCAGCTCTATTTACAATAGCCAGGACATGGAAGCAACATAAGTGTCAATCAACAGATGAATGGATAAAGAAGATGTGGCACATATATACAATGGAATATTACTCAGCCATAAAAAGAAATGAAATTGAGTTATTTGTAGTGAGGTGGATGGACTTAGAGTCTGTCATACAGAGTGAAGTAAGTCAGAAAGAGAAAAACAAATACTGTATGCTAACACATATATATGGAATCTAAGAAAAAAAGAATAGGTCATGAAGTACCTAGGGGTAAGACGGGAATAAAGACAGACCTACTAGAGCATGGACTTGAGGATATGGGGAGGGGGAAGGGTAATCTGTGCCAAAGTGAGAGAGTGGCATGGACATATATACACTACCAAAAGTAAAATAGATAGCTAGTGGGAAGCAGGTGCATAGCACAGGGAGATCAGCTAGGTGGTTTGTGACCACCTAGAGGGGTGGGATAGGGAGTGTGGGAGGGAGGGAGATGCAAGAGGGAAGAGATATGAGAACAGATGTATATGTATAACTGATTCACTTTGTTATAAAGCAGAAACTAACACACCATTGTAAAGCAATTATACTCCAACAAATATGTTAAAAAAAAATCCAACCCCCCCCCCCAAAAAATACATGCAATATTATCATCATTTTTCGAGTATCAGTATTAATTCCCCTTTATGTATTAGGATCTGAAAATAATTGTGAAACTGTGCTCAGTTGCCTTTTAGTCCCCAAAATAGCTTCTTACGAAGTGAGAGAGTGGCATAGACTTATGTATACTACCAAATGTAAAATAGCTAGTGGGAAGCAGCCGCATAGCCCAGGGAGATTAGCTCAGTGCTTTGTGACCACCTAGAGGGGTGGGATAGGGAGGGTGGAAGGGAGATGCAAGAGGGAGGGGATATGGGGATATATGTATACGTATAGCTGATTCACTTTGTTATAAAGCAGAAACTAACACACCATTGTAAAGCAATTATACTCCAGTAAAGATGTTAAAAAATAAAATAAAATTTAAACTGTAAAAAAATAAAAGCTTCTTACAGATAGATGATATCCAAGGTAACTCAACCATTTCAAGGACATGAGTTTGGCCACTAGATGACAATAGAGTCCTTTTCTTTCAGTCTTGCCCAGTTTTCCAGTTTAAGGATTACAACCAGTGGCATCTTAACCAAAGGCTTTATAATATTCTAATACTATCTGGAGATGACACATTATGCTAGAAGATTCAACATTGTACAGATCACATTGTCTTATAATTATCTGTTAAAAATTATCTGTTTTAGTGTCTGTCTCCCCTGCTACACTGTGAAGTACTTAATGAACCTAGTTATCTTTTATTTATTCTTACATTCATGGTATCCAATACTACAGCCAATAGTTGACTGTCAGTACATGCTTAATATGTACATTGCATATATATTATATATTTATATATATAAAATGTACTATATATATATATATCCATTATACCTTTAAAACAACTTTCAAACAAAATAAGGATTAATAAATTGCCAAATGTTTTATGTATGCTCTATACTATTTAATTCTTTGTTTTTCAACAGAATTGAGATTTATCTCTAAATTTGTTCTTTGCAGGCTGGTTTGGAATTCTTTATTTGGTCAGTTGCTCCAGAAAACAGTACTTAGTCATTGTCTAGTCTTAATGTTGAAGGGTCTTCTATCTGACTCATGCAATCTTCTTGATCATCTTTTAACCAATGGTGACAATATAATCTAGGTTTAGACCAATTAAATGTAAATAGAAGTACACTGTGAGCTTCATATAGAGCTTTTGCTTTTCTTATGTAGATGTCATCTTGTTCCCTTCTTTCATCTTTGCATTGAAATGAGTGCAATAAGGCTCCTTTATAATGAGGTGCTACATTAGTCATCTTCTGATCATAGGAGACACAAGTGAAAGCCAAGGACAACAGCCAAGATTATAGTTCCACCTTTATTGAGCCCCTGAAGAAATGGCAGCAATTGCCTACATCTGGAGTGCTTGTATATGAGATAAATAAGCCCTATATGTTTGTGCCACTGTATCTGGGCTTTCTGTTACTTAAAAGCTTGATTCATTCCAAAAGGATAAAAAGTCTATAAGTACTTTGGAAGTAAAAGCTATTATTCTTTGTTAACCAGTTTTTAAATTCCATGAACAGGTAACATGTTTATCTTTATATTAACTTTATAGTGACTAGTAGAAAGCCTCATACATATTAGGGAGCTGAAAAATATTTGCTTAGTAAATTTATGAATGAATAATTTCTGAAATTTCTAGATGAAGCTTATTTTAAGTTGAAGTATTTTTTTGAGATGGCCATCCTTACTCAGAAATAAATAAATAAATAAATAAATAAATAAATAAAATTTTCAGGAATCAATAAAAATATAAAACAAAAGGACAACCTATTGAATGGGAGAAAATATTTGCAAATGATATGACGTGTAAGGGGTGAATATCCAACATACATAAACAGCTCATACAACTCAACATCAAAAAGACAAACAACCTGATTAAAAAAATGGGCAGAGATCTGAATAGTCATTTTTCCAAAAAGGACATGCAGGTGGCCAACAGGCACATGAAAAGATGTTCAACATTAGCTAATCATCAGATAACTACAAATCAAAACCACAATGAGATATCACCACACAACATGAAAAAAAACACAAATAAATGTTGGCAAGGATGTGGAGAAATGGGACCCCTTGTACACTGTTGGCCAGAATGTAAATTTGTGCAGCCACTGTGGAAAACAGTATGGAGGTTTCTCAGAAAACTAAAAACAGAACTAACATATATGACCCAGCAATTCCACTCCTGGGTATATATCTGAAAAAAAAAGGAAAAACACTAATTTGAAAAGATACATGCACCCCAATGTTCACAACAGCAACTATTTACAATTGCTAATATATGGAAGCAACCTAAGTGTCTATCAACACTTTATATAAATGGATAAAGAAGATGTGGTATATATATATATACAATGGAATACTACTGAGCCATAAAAGAGAATGAAATTTTGCCATTTGCAGCAACATGAATGGATTTGGAGGGTATTAAGCTAAGTGAAATAAGTCATGTAACAATGTCTTTTGGAATTAGAGTTTTCTCTATATATGGCCAGGAATGGGATTGCAGGATCATGTGGTAACTCTATTTTTAGTGTTTTAAGGAACCTCCATACTGTTCTCCACTGTGGCTGCACTAAGTTACATTCCCACCAAGAGAGTAGGAGGGTTCCTTTTTCTCCACACCCTCTCCAGCATTTATTATTTGTAGACTTTTTAATGATAGCCATTCTGACTGGTGTAAGGTGATACCTTATTGCAGTTTTGATTTGCATTTCTCTAATAATTAGCAAACTTGAGCATCTTTTCATGTGCTTATTTGCCATCTACATGTCTTCTTTGGTGAGATGCCTTTTCAGAACTTTTGACCAGTTCTCAATTGGGTTGTTTTCTTATTCTTGAGTTTTAAGAGATCTTTATATGTTTTGGATACCAGTACTTTATCAGCTATGTGTTTGTAAATATTTTCTCCCACTCTGTGTCTTGTCTTTTTGTTCTCCTAAAAATAATTTATTTTTCAAGAAAATAAATTTGAAGAACAATAATATAACAATTTTAAGCTGTAGTCATAATTTGTAGAGATTCTCCACAGCAATAAAACATTATGTAACTATAAATATTTACATGACTAAGGAAATACAATAAATAATATAATATTAAATAATTCTCAACTATTTCTGGGCAAATTACCTCCCATTATTTGAAATCATTTCTGAAAAAATGTGTGCTTATGGTAGTGTTGGGTATTGGTATTGTTGATTAATGGAGGTAAAAGAAATAAGATGCTTCCAGGGTTTTTAGAATATAATGTTGCCATAACTGACAAATGGTTTATAATTATGAGCTCTTCCTTGTTTCTAAGTATATACACCACAAGCAGAGGCTTGGAACTTTTTTAGTGTTACAGATGAGAGTGGGTTTCATGAACGATTTATTGATAAACAACCTATTTATTATTGAAAAATAAGGAATTCAATAATGCAAAAAGTTAATTCAATGTAATTTATGCTCAGTGGCCCAATTATAGGTTGATTTTGATCAAGTAACCGAGAATACAGCTGTATTAGGCAGGATTCCCAGTTTCAAGCAAGCTACCTCTGGCCCATTTAAGCAAAACAAACAAACTTTTTAACATATTCATGGCACAATGTGACAAAGATGGATAGCTATGGAACAGATTTGTACTTTCTATTCTGTCGGATAGAGTTGTTGCTGAGGAACTGCTGCAAATTATGGACTATATCTCCCTTCACCTGTGAATCCATGTGGGTCTGGTGGCTGGATCTCATCTAGGATTGTGAGGATAAGTGATGTGTGTCACTTCATAGAATGGCTTTAAAATGGAATAACTTCTTCATTCCCATTTGTTCTTGCTTTAACTGCAGATGCTGACAAAGCCTTAGGGGGAGATAGAACATAAAGATGAAAACAGCTCAAGCCATCCACTAACTAAAATACCATCAAAGTTCAGTGAGTTGATGAGAAATAAACTTCTATATTGTAAACCACTGAAGTTTTGAGTAGTTCATTCAAGCAGCTACAGTTACCTTAACTGATATATGCATAGAGTTGCTGGAATTCTAGATGATCAGGCTTGGAAAACTGGCAATGATAATGGAAAAGTAAAAGTGAAAACCACAGCCTAATCTCACCACTGAATCAATTGGGTGAAGACACTTCTGTTTCCACAGCTGAACACTAGAAATTGTAACTTTGCCACTGGCACTGGACACTGGGTTCAGCTGCTGGCTCTGTGGACCCTGGCACACCAGGATACTTGAAGTTGCTGCAGTCTCTGCAGCTACTATTAGAATTTATTTTCTATCACATTTGATTTATTGTATAAATAACTTCTGACTCAAAGTCCCAGGTGAAATTGGATGAGCTTATGTCACATACAGCTGTCTAGTGTGCAATGTTGGGTGTTGGAAAAATGAGTATCTTCCCTTTTCAGCCTTTATAGTGGGAGGTGATCACCTAAATTTCTATGCTGAAGAGTCATCTGATTATTAGGTTATTCAGATATACACTAAACTAACAATTAAGACATTAATTCTGAGAAGTGTACTAGTTACCTATTACTGCACAACAGATTAATCCCAAATATGAAGGACTAAAACAATAAAATTTAGTATCTCACAGTTTCTATGAGTTAGGAATTCATGACAACTTAGCTGAGCGTTTGTGTCTCACAGCCTCTTATCAGAGACCTGATAGGGGCTGCATGAATCTGCTGGCTTGACAGGAGCTAGAGGATCTGTTTATAAGATGGCTCACTCACAGGGTTGTTGGTAGGGAGCATGGGTGGACCTCTTCATAGGATCACCAGGTGACCTCATGACATAGAAGCTGGCTTTCCCCGAACTACATAATCCAAGACAGAGCAAGAGAGGCAAATGCCACAATTTCCATTATGACTTAGCCTTATAAGTCATACACCATCACTTCTGTCATATTTTATAGGTCACAGAGACAAACCATGAAGCAATATCAGAGAGGACTACACAATGATGTGAATGTTGGAAGATAAGGATCATGGGGAGCTAGTTTTTGGACAGTGGCCACCGCAGGAAGAGTGGAATTTTGTCACCATATACTTCAGATTTCACTACAGAATTTTAATTGTGGAACCAGTAAGGTACAAATAAGAAGAGGTTATTTTATTGATCTGGGTACTACCAACTATTTCTCTGAGTTTAACTCTTTAATTGCTATATCGACCAATTTCCGGGGTTCCAGTCAATTTTGCAGGGAGGGGAAGAGCTCATCTCAGCTCTTAAAAATGACTGCCAAGACGGAAGAGAGAAGCCGAGTCTAGCCTCATTTCCGGCCCCGACGCCTGCCAAGCCACTTCCGGTCCAGCGTCCAGAGCTGGGTGTGGCTGTGAGCGTCGCGTGTCGCGCCCGCTGGCTGTTGGGCGCCGCCCTGACTCTCCCGTCTTGTGGTTCCCAGGGCAAGGTGGCAGTAATGCTGATGCTGGCAAGCCAGCTGAAGCGGGATGATGGTCGGTCTCAAAGGGTCGCTCCCGGGAGTCAGCCACAGCCTCTGACTCCACTCAGCGGGTTTCGGCGAGAGACAGTCTACTTGTTAAAGAGATTGCAGAACTTGAAGCTAATTTACCTTGTACATGTAAAGTGCATTTTCCTCAACCAAACAAGCTTCATTGCTTTCAGCTAACTGTAACCCCAGGATTTTTTTTTTTTTTTTTTTTTTTTTTTGGTTTTGTGTTTTTTGATAGATGAGGGTTACTACGAGGGTGGAAAATTTCAGTTTGATACTGAAGTTCCTGATATGTACAACGTGGTGCCTTCCACAGTGAAATGCTTGACCAGGATCTGGCACCCCAACATCACAGAGACAGGCGAAGTATGTCTGAGTTTACTGAGAGAACGTTTGATTGACAGCACCGGCTGCGCTCCCACGAGGACACTGAAGGATATTGTTCGGGGATTCAACGCTTTGTTAAGTGATCTTTTGAATTTTGATGATCCACTGCATATTGAAGCTGCAGAACATCATTTGCTAGACAAGGAGGACTTCCAGAATAAAGTTGAAGAGTACATGAAACATTGTGCCAGAGGACAGCACGAGAAGACTGCAGCGCCGTGGACTGTGCGTTATAAGTTTGTCTCCAACTGAAACAAAAAGGGAGCCTCTTCCTCAGTCCTTGCGCTTCCCTCGGTCCCATTGGGTCCTCAAGTCCTGTGACCATGTTGTCCTGAGGAAGAACCTCTTCATGACTACCCATTGTAGATGGAGAGTTCTACATAAATACAGCAAGAGAATGTGTTTGGGGTTCTCAAGAGTTGTGCTCTTACCTTAACATACTTACATTTTTGCAACTGTACTGTATAGGCTGGTGGTGAGATTCTCAAGAAGTTGTAATGAACTCAGAATTGAGGGTAGAGCTTGATTCTTTCCCTTCTCCCAAAGTCAGTTCCCTGCACAGGTCATGCTAATGATGTGCTCAGTGTAGCTCACAGATTGGTGGTTAGAAACCCACTACAAACTGATTGGATGCAAATTCTCTTAGTTCCTTCCACAAATGTTAGCCTTGCCTAGATGTCGTGAAGCTTCCAAAAATGCATAACCATTCACTGTAGATCACTTACTGAAATGCATACTTTATTTAATGTAAGTATATTTTGGAACATTTGTAATTTGTATTATTTAATGCTTTAATTATCTTTTTTCTACTCTCAGTTTAGTTTGTATTTTCATTGTATAGAGCAGACAGAAGGATGTTGAGTCAAACAACTATTGAAGAGAAATACAAAGGAAATATACAAAGAAATACAAAGAAAAAAATGACTGCCAAAAGCATTGCTGATAATTTCTATACCTTCATATTTCCAAGGCAGTATCAAGAAAATGGGCTGGAAGGGCTTCCCTGGTGGCGCAGTGCTTGAGAGTCCGCCTGCCGATGCAGGAGACGCGGGTTCGTGCCCCGTTTCGGGAGGATCCCACATGCCGCGGAGCGGCTGGGCCCGTGAGCCATGGCCGCTGAGCCTGCGCGTCCGGAGCCTGTGCTCCGCAAATGGGAGAGGCCACAACAGTGAGAGGCCCGCATAACGCAAGAAAAAAAAAAAAAAAAAAAAAAAAAAAAAAGAAAATGGGCTGGTAAGAACTGGTAAGAATGAAGAGGTCAGATGAGAAGTTGATGCTATTCAGTTGTCTGGATGACAGTTAAAGCACATCATTTAGATGCCAATGCCTGAGGTGGAAAAAAATTATAGAAATATGCTGAGTATCCAAAAATAATGATGGACATTTAGGACCAGGATGGAACGCATGTATATTGGGAAAATACCAGCAGAGGAAAGAATGCATGGTTGGAGCAGATAACAAGGAAAAGTGCAGAAGGATATAAGGCATAAAATGGAATGGGGGAACAGATCATTTAGGGTTTTATAGGCAGTTGTAAAGACACTGGATTTTACTTTGATATAAGAATATTTTGGAGAGATTTAAGTAAATGAAAAACATTTAAAAATAGTTTAAGGAGGGCTTCCCTGGTGGCGCAGTGGTTGAGAGTCCACCTGCCGTTGCAGGGGACACGGGTTCGTGCCCCAGTCTGGGAAGATCCCACATGCCGCAGAGCGGCTGGGCCCGTGAGCCATGGCCGCTGAGCCTGCGTGTCCG
>NW_006780868.1:1183625-1186385 GCF_000442215.2 Lipotes vexillifer | reverse complement strand
CGGCACGTGGGATCTTCCCAGACCGGGGCACGAACCCGTGTCCCCTGCATCGGCAGGCGGACTCTCAACCACTGCGCCACCAGGGAAGCCCCATTCCTTCTTTTACATCAAAAATTTGGTTTATTTTTAGTGGCCTCATAACTATTTTAGTAAAGTTGATTTCCTTTGGAATCCAATGAATTTAACTATTTTATTGTGGTAAGATACATATAAGATGTACCATTTAACCCATTTTAAAGTGTACAATTCAGTGGCCCAAGTATATTCACAATGTTGTGCAACCATCACCACTATCTTGTTCCAGAATATTTTATCACCCCAAATGAAAACCCATTAAGTAGCCACTCCCATCTCCTTCCCTACAGTCTCTGGCAATCACTGATCTGTTTCTGTCTCTATGTATTTGCCTATTCTGGATATTTCATATAAATGGAATCATTATAATATGTGACCTTTTGTCTCTGACATCTTTCATTAATTTAATTTAATGTTTAATGATGTTATTCTGAGCAGGGACCTATGGCACCATAGTGAACTGTAACTTGTAAATAGACAAAAGAAGATTCACAGCAAACTTCTCATTGCACAAATTGGCTTTTAACAAAAGAAAAAAAAAAGCTTATTGAGTTTGTGTTATGTGCTAATTGCGAGGTCTAAGTACTTTGCAAGTATTTTTCCATCTTTATTGAGCCATAATTGACAAATAAAAATTGTATATATTTAAGGTGTAATACGTTTTGATATACGTATACCTTGTGAAATAATCCCCACAATCAAGCTAATTAACATGTCCATTTCCTCACATAGTGACCATTCCTTTTTGTGTGTATGTGATCTACACATTTAGCAAATTTCAAGTATACAATTACAGTATTGTTAGCCATATTCATACTGCTCTACATTAGATCTCCAGAATTTATTCATCTTGCATAATGGAAACTTTGTATCCTTTGATCATCTCTCCCCATTTCCCCTTATCCCCCGGCCCTGGCAACCACCATTCTACTATATGCTTCTATGAATTTGACTATTTTAGATTCCTCTTATAACAGAGATCATACAATATTTGTCTTTCTGTGTCTGGTTTATTTCACTTAGCATAATGTCTTCTAGTTTCATCCACGTTGTCACAAAGTTCAGGATTTCCTTTATTTTTAAAGCTGAATATTATTCCATGTCTGTATAATATCACATGTATGGATATACAGTGTTTATTCATTCATCAGTTGATGGACATTGGTGTTGTTTCCACATTTTGGCTATTAGGAGTAATATTGTTATAAACCTATGTATCTGTGGTCAACTGATTTTCAATGAGGGTGCCAAGACCATTCAATGAGAAAAGAATAGTCTTTCCAACAAATAGGCATAAGGCAACTGGATATCCATATTCAGAACAATGAATTTGGACCCGTACTTCACACAATATATAAAAGTTAACTCAAAATGAATCAAAGACCTAAATATAAGAGCTGAAACTAGAAAACTCTGGGGAGGAAAAATAGGTGTAAGTCTTATGACTTTGGATTAGACAAGGACTTCTTAATTATGACATCCAAAGCACAAGCAACAAAAGAAAACACAGATAAGTTGAACTTCACTGAAATTAAAAACTTTTGGCTCAAAGGGAACCATCAAAAAAGTGAAAAGGTAACCCTCAGAAGGGGAGGCAATATTTACAAATCATATAATTGATAATGGGATATTACCCATTATAAATAAACAATTCTTATAACTCAAGACAAAAGACAAAAACCCAATTCAAAAATGAGCAAAAGACTTAAATAGACATTTCTCCAAGGAAGATACACAAATAATTAACAAGTACTTGAAAAGATACTCAACATCATTAGTCATTAGGGAAGAGTTTTAAAACCACAATGAAATACCACTTTATACCCACTAGGAAGGTGATTTTTTAAAAACAGGAAAAGGAAATTAATAAGTTTTAACAAAGATGTGGAGAAATTGGAATCCTAAATCCACTGCTGGTAGGAATGTAAAGTGGTATAGCCCCTGTGGAAAACACTTGATATTTCCTCAAAAAGTTGATAAAGTTACCATACAATCCAGCATTTGCACTTGTTGGAATTGCTACCAAGTACACCAAGATAATTGAAGACATATGTCCATACAAAACCCAGCATCATAAATTTTCACAGCCAGTGACAAACTGTGTCTGCTTCAAGTCTCCCTCCTCAACGTTCTTCATGCTTCAATTTTCTTTTTCATTTGGGAGTAAAAGATTTTTTGTGGAATCACTTAGCTTTTTTATTGAATATATTTAATGTATTTTGTTCTAACAGAAATTCATTTATTTGTGTTTTGGTTTTGCCTTGCTGTATTGTAAATGATAACATTTATGGCCTGATATACAAACAATATGTGTTATTGCATAAAAGTCAACATCTTGTTAACAAATATATTGATTTTTAGCAATAAAATGGAGATATTTTAAGCATTGTGCATCCTAACACTATCAACTGTTATATGTTTTATTACACTTTTCAGAAATTGGTTAGGGACTTTAGCTTGATAACCAAATGTTGATTAATTTTTTCATTGGGAAATGGGGCCCTAATTGGCATTTTCATACATTGCCTAATTTTAGGGAAAGGATTACTGATGTTATGTGAAAAAAGCAATGTCTTTATTTCATTGTGCCCAGAAAACAGAGCTTCAAGGTGCTGGCCTGTTGAAAAAGATGTAGACAGGTTTTAGATCATAATGAATTGTATCTACCATGATAAAAAAAAAAAT
>NW_006780868.1:1160603-1183615 GCF_000442215.2 Lipotes vexillifer | reverse complement strand
ATAAAAAAAAAAATATATATATATATATATATATATATATATATATATATATATAAAGATGGCTTTGGAAAGTCTTTGAATGATCTTAGTGATATGAATTTGTTTGAACTTGGAAAATTTGTTCTACTGTCAGTGTTGAGACAGGATGAAAGGGGCAATACTGGAGGTACTGGGAGTAGCCAAAAGACTGTAGTGGTAATCTGTGCAAAAAATTCTGAGAAATTTTACAGAAGCAAAGAAAAGGAGGATAGGAAGTAGGTGACAGATTTTAGAAGTGTTAAGGAAGTAGACTCAAGTGTACAGGAGGCCAACAAAGGGTGAGCATAAAATATTAGTGTCCAAACTGGGATAATTTTCAAAGATAAAGTGGCCACTATTGTTAATTGCACTGTGTACACATACATAGCCTGTGTGTTCTGAGGAAAACAGAGACCTATAGCTATCCTAATGATGTATCATGGAAAATAATAACGAGAGAAAACATTTCACAAGAGCATGTATGTGTCAGGCATCATGGTAAGTATATTCCATAGGTCCTATTATGTATTCCAAATACCTTCCCCTACTTATGCCCACTTTACAGATGATAAACACATCAGATAAGTTAAAAACTTTCCAAAAGTGACATCTGAACATCTGCTTTTCTGATTAGGAAGGATATTCCCTTAATTTTTGCATTATTGCCCTATTATTCTGAATTACTGATAAAGGAGTAACTCTTCCTCAAAATAACATGCCCAGACAAAATGAGTAATAATATCTTGACAGATGTAATTGGTCCTCATCATGAGGAGGAGGTAAGGCTCTTGTTACATTTTGGGGTAAGGGAGAAATTTATTTCGCACCACAAAATCCACATGGGCTCTTCTTGGCTTCCACTTGCTCAGTTTTGATGGGAAATGAACAAGTGTAGCAACCCCAATTGGAAAAGAGCATTGTGACAATGTGCTCAGATTGCTCATATCAGGCCACCAGGAAAATAACCGGAAGGCCCCTTTCCTAACACAGTCAATATGAGAGACAAGTGAAGTGGACTTTCTCCATCTTACTCCAAAAGAAAACCCCTGGAGGAAACTTGGAAAAGTCAGTGGGACAAACAGAAGTGCTCACCACTGTAGCTGGTCTCAATTGAAGCCACAAATAACATTAATCATCTTCCTCCTGTATACCTAGTCCATACTTCCCTCACCCTCAGCACCTCTTCTGGTCTTGAAACTGAGTGGGACCCTGTGGGGCTTCTGGGTACAAATCCTTTCCGTGTCCCCCATTTTTTGTTTTTGGCTGCACCACGCTGCACGAGGGATCTTAGTTCCCAAATCAGGGATCAAACCCGTGCCCCCTGCAGTGGAAGCATGGAGTCTTAACCACTGGACTGCCAAGGAAGTCCCTGGTGTCTCCTATTTCTTGTTTGTAGGAAATAAGCTTTATTCACTCTCCTTGACCTTCCCTGAGTTCCAAAGGGCAGATTCAAATAGTAGCTAATCAGGGAAGGGAGGGGATACAGAAACTAGGGGGGTGGAGCAATCAAAAAACAATAGTGCAGCCTTGGGGCAGTATCCTAGTTCCTCCTCAAGGAATATACATAACAATATCTTTGTTCTTCAGCAGAAACTAAGGCCCCCACCCAGGTGGAGGATGGTAACTTCAGGCTGAGCACAAGATTCCTGGAACACCACCATGTTACATCACCACCAACCAGTCAGAAGAAAGTCACACACCCTGCAGCCCTCACCCCAGATTTTGTGTTCCTTTTCTGGGCCCGGTGGTGACCATCCTGTTGGACTTCCTGTTTGGCCCTTGTCTGTTTCAGCTGCTCACAAAGTTTATCTCGTACAGGCTCCAACATTTTCAGACTAAGTTGTTGTTACTACAAGGGTGGAAGCTGACTTCGGGCATGAAATACCTCAGTTTAGATAAGATAGAGAGAGACTTCTACTCTCCTAGTCAGGATGGCACCCACTTCCAGGAGGAAGTAGTTACAGAAGAAAGAGGCCTCCGCCCCAATTCCCAAGAAGTATCTTGAGTATGAATTCCCTTGGTAGGGGGGAGTTGTTAGGGAACCATTGACTGAAAACACCTGCCCTGGCCAGCTTGCATGGATTATTTCACAACAGGAAGTCACGGTAGGGAACAGGAACTGACGAGCTGCAGCCAACCAGAAGAATTCGGGAGGGGCCAAAAGCAGGGAGGAGAAGCCAGCTTATATATGTCTTGCTGAAAACCATCTTGACTGAAAGATGCGTGCACTTCCTGGAAGGGCCTTTAATTGGACCACATATAGGCACAGGCAAGATGATTGGCCAGAGACAACCCAAAAGACTAACCCCACCTCCATAAAACCCTGAGACTGTGAGGCACTTGGCAGAGCAGTCCTCCTGGGTTCCGTTACCCTGCTACTCTCTGCTCCAGAGCTCTCTGCTTTGTCAGTATGTGTGTCTCCTCGGACAATTCGTTTCCTAGTGTTAGATGAGAATCCACTCTCGGCCCTAGAAGTAGTCGCCCTTCCCGTAACAACTGCAGATATAAAACCTAGACAGAATGCCCAGAGCAACTGTTTGAGGATTTGAAAAGTAAAAAGTAGTAGGGGAAGAAAAACCAGAACTCAGAACCTGAGGTAAGTATACCTTTGTTTTTGTTTTACTTTGGTATGATCTAACCTGAGCTCAGTGTAGTCTGAAGCACAGACATGGCCACTGGAGCACAGACAGGAAGAGAGCCAAAAAAAGCAAGCTAGTTTTGGCTTGAAGAGCATAGAAAACCCTCATTTTTCCATTCTTTCCTTTTCTCAATTCCCTCTCACCCTAGGTCCACAGCCATCCTGTGGTGGCAGTGGCAGCCCTGTCAGCAGGATTCCCAAGGAACCAAAATTCTTAAGGAGGGAATCTTCCTCTGATCAGTGGAACTGTAGCCCCAAGGGGTGGGGCAGGGGGTGTGAAACCCTGTTAGTGTTTTTCTTCTCTGCTCTCCTGCTGCTTGATCCCAAATGCAAATGCAGCAATGGAAAAGCATGGCAGTGGGGTAATAAGCTGCAAGTTTCTGACTGGAATAATGAAAAAGGGACCACTAGAAAACCAGAAAGTACTGGAGAGGCTGTGGAGAAGGGGTTGTTCTGGGCAAGCAGACCCCATGAGCTGTGTATGAAGTCCTGCACTTACTCCTGTGCTGCACAGGCAGAGACCTGATCCTCATTAGAATATCGAAGACTGGAGACCTGGACTAAGAGACCATCTGTTGGTCAGTGGTAGAGCTCATGTGGGAGAGACCCAAATAGTCCATCAAAGATTTTGAACACTGAGGTGACATTGGATCCACAGTCTACAGAAGGTGGTTGGAATTGTGACCTGAAGAGGCTTTGTATTTTAGAGGAAAGAGAAATTCTAGTTAGAAGATGAAATGGGTACTCAAATACACAAAGCACTAGATTAGACACAAGCCTGCGTTAAGTATACAATTTGTTCAAATGGCCAACTGGATTAGGTGCCTATTGATACCAAGCAGGGCTTTGTGGGGCTCCTGGGCACAAAGCCTTTCTGTGCCCTGCATTTATTTGATTACAGGAAACAGCCTTCACACAGCCTTCACTCAGCCTCCATGACCTTTCCCGAGTTCCAATGGTCAGATTCAAGCGGTTGCTAATTAGGGAATGCAGGGGATGCGAGACCCGGGAGAAACAAACAGTCAAGAGAAACAACAGTGCAGCCTTGGGTCAAGGTCCTGTTTTCCCATACACAAAACGATATCTTTGAGCTGTTTTGCAGGTACTGAAACCTCCTCCAGGTGGGAGAAACTAACAATGATGGTATGCTGCACACAAGCATGTAGACCCCAGACCAGTTGGAACCTGAAGGTTGATGATGCTGACTCCTGCCTACCTCACCACCAAACCATCAGAAGAATATCCATGATCTGATCACGCCCTCTTTGAACCATTACTGTAAAACTTCTCACTATCCACTGCAAGTGGAGACACATAGTTTTTTGAGACAGAAATCTGCTGTGTCCCTCTTTGCCTGGCAAAGTAATAAAGCTATCCTTTTCTATTTCACCTAAAACTCTGTCTCCAAGATTTGATTTGGCACTGGTGTACAGAGAAGCTGAGCTTTCAGCATCACTGTCTTTGAACAGAAAAAGAGATGTATACTTACATCCACTGTCAAAAATAAGCCAGCAATTGTAGTGCTGTCAGAAAAGTGTTTAAAGGGAGTTCCCTGGTGGTCTAGTGGTTAGGACTTGGCACTTTCACTGCTGTGGGCCGGGTTCGATCCCTGGTTGGGAACTAAGATCCTGAAATGAAAGCCTAGTGGCACAGCAAAAAACAAACAAACAAAAAAAGTATTTAAGCAGTAACGTAAGAAACATAAAAACAAAAAACAAAACATCACATCTGATCTGTTAATTTTTTCCAGATGTTTATAATACCATTTTATGAAATACATTTAATAATTGAAATCCTAGAACATCAATGCATTTTAAAATTACAGGTCAGATTAACTGTACTAAACTCTTAATCCTAGAGGTTTGTGTTGCATACTTCCAAAGATTTAAATTTTTTTTTAAAACATAAATATATATATTTAAAACAAATCTTTCCTTGTGAGTTATATTTTGCTTTTTAAGTGCAAGTAAATAGTTACTAAATAATGGTGCTCAATTTTCTTTTTTTAATTTTTTCTAAGAAAATATTAGAGGAAACACTAGATATTAATTGCAGAACTGAATGATTTCCCAAGGAGAATAGTTATTTATTCATGAATAATAAAACACAAATTATTTCTGGCACACTAAAATAGGGCTTACATTTGAACTTCAGCTAAGAGACTAAGAATTTTCCCTTATGAATCTAATTATAAGTGTCATTTCAAAAACTACTTTTACTTCTGCTTTGGCTTAGTGATAAATTTAATTTCTAATAATTGGAGTATATTTAAAGTTTCAAAAGGTAAACAGGATATAGGTTTATCTTTCTCATTTTATAAGTTAAGGATGCATTCTTCTGATCCCTTTTCTCACACTCACCAAAGAGGAAAAGAGAACACAATATAATTGATGCTTAGTGAGGAATTAAATAAAATTATCTTGTTCAGGTGCCTTATTTGTTGGGATATGTTTTAATACAGTTTCAGTTTCTTTAATGGCTTTTAACCTATCCAGATTTACTATTTCTTCTTGTTTATATTATGATATTGTTTATTTTTGAAGAAAAACACCTCTTTAATCTATATATTTTAAGATGCTTAAATTTATACAACTGTTATATTTTAAATGTAACTATATCTGTACATAACATCTTTTTTATTACCAATATTATTTCATTAAACAGTCTGTCCTCTTAGTTTTAGCCCTGTAAGTAGTTTGCCAATTTTAATTCATCTTTTCAAAATCTATGTTTATTCTTTGTTCAATTTAATGTGCGATTTTACCTTATTATTTTGTTCCTCACTATGTTTTAATGAATTATTTTCTCACTGTTATTTCTTGAATCCCACTTCTTCCTTCTGGCTTCATTTTTTCTTTTTGTTGAAGGGATAATTTGTGAGTCTAAATGTCTTAAAATGTCTTTATTTTGCATGTACTCTGTTTTTCTTTTTTTGCAGTACACGGGCCTCTCACTGTGTGGCCTCTCCCGTTGCAGAGCACAGGCTCCGGACGCGCAGGCTCAGCAGCGATGGCTCATGGGCCCAGCCGCTCCGCGGCATGTGAGATCTTCCCGGACCAGGGCACGAACCCGTGTCCCCTGCATCGGCAGTCAGACTCTCAACCACTGCGCCACCAGGAAAGTCCTGCATGTACTCTTAACAATAATTTTACAGTACGTATTGTGTCTACAGTTCTATTCTCTCAGTACTTTTCTCATGGCATCTACATTTATTTTCTGGTAATTTGGGGTATTTTCTTTAATTCTTCATGTTCACCAGTTTTTCAATGATATGTCTAGATACTAGTTGAAAAAAAACTCTATATTTTGTGGATTTTTCAACTCATGAAATTTTTCAACATATGGAATTTTTTTCTCATAGATTTTGGGAAAGGCACACCCACAACACACACACTGTCATTAGCTCATCGAATATCACTTGTCTCTGCTTTATTAGAATATGTTGAGACTTCTTGCTCATCTTCCATATTTCTTAGTGTCTCTTAATTATCATTCATTATTTAACTTTTCTATGCTGCATTCTTAGAGCGTTTCACCATTATAATGTAACCAATAAATTCTCTTTCACTATGTGCAGTTGTTAAATTATTTTAGTTGTTATCAAGTTTTCATATATATATATATATATATATATATATATATATACACACACACACACACACATATTTTTATATATATATATATATATATATATATATATATATATATATACACACACACACACACACATATATATGTATATATACATATATTTATGTTGGCATTTTTACTATATTTTTAATTTCCAGAGTTCCTATAAAATTTACCTTGTTTTCAATTTCATAACTGCCCTTTAACATTTAATAAATTCTAGTTGTTTATAAACATTATTTCATTATTTATCTATGTAAGAATTATAAAGTTGCTCTATTATCTTCTTTTTTTGACATTTTGTTCAATCTGTTGAAAGTCTTTCATGGAAGCAGATATTCTTTTGTGTTTGGCATTTCTTGTTTAAGAGCTAATCTGCTGAGCAAGCCCCTCCTTGTATTGTGATTGGGTTTAAGGCAAACACTGGTCCTGTGGAATGTATAGTTCTTTAGTTAGAAGTTTGCTTGTGACTATGGGTGGTAGACTTTTAGGTTTTGGTCCCATATGCTCACAACTTGTACAGTCCATCAGAGCTCTTGAGTCATCTTTTATGTATGAAAAACACAATTCCAGCTTTAGACTTCATGAGTGGATGCCAATTATAATTTCCTGCCAAATGCAAGGTGTTTGTCTTCTGTCCTCAGCTGGCCTTAGAATTCTTATGCCATATGTCTCACTCACCATAGTGAGTTTCATTTTTATTTTTAATCAAGATATTTCTTTCTTATTTTTAAACATGGCAATGTGTTTTTTAATCTGACAGTATTTTTTGTACAAGTATAATTTGTGTACCATGAATGTACTTATTTTTTTTTTTTTGGCCATGCCATGAAGCATGTGGCATCTTAGTTCCCCGACCGGGGATCAAGCCCATGCCCCCTGCATTGGGAGCATGGAGTCTTAACTACTGAACCACCAGGGAAGTCCCTGAATGAACTCATTTTAAATGTGCAGTTCATTGAGTTTTGACAAATGTATAGACAATCAAGATATATAATAGTTCCATGACCATATAAATTTACATCAAGTCTATTTTTATTTTTAATACAAGTTTAAAAACAATTTCAAACTTTATAGAAAAGTTGAAGGTATAATAGAAATAACTTTCTTTCCTAAACCATTTGAAAATAAATTGCCAAACAATGCCCCATCACCCTTAATATGTTGTGGGTGATTTCTTATGGAACCACAATACAACTATCAAAATCAGAAAGTTAACACAGAACAACAATACAGCTATCAAAATCAGAAAATTAACACTAATCAGTAATTACATTACTAAATCTAATCTTCAGACCCCACTCAAACTTTTCCAGTTATTACAATAATATCCTTTACAGCAAGAGGGTACAATTGAGAATTATGCTATTTAGTTATCAGGTCTTTACAGACTACTTCAGTCAGAAATTGTTCTTCAGTCTTCCTTTGCCTTCTATGACTTCAAAATTTGAGGGTACAGATCAGTTATTCTGTAGAATGTCCTTTGATTTGGTTTTGCCTCATATTTTCTCATAACTTGATTTAGATAACACTTCATTGACAAGAACACTAGACGAGTGATGTGTATTCTTCTCATTGCATTTTATCGCTTATACACAGTTTTGGGTTATCTTAGTACTGTGCTGTTCACTTTAATCTTTTCATTGACAGTCATGTCTTATGGTTTCCTCCATTTGCAAACATTTTCTTTCGCCCTTTGTGATTTTTATGTATTTTGTGGAGAGATACTTTGGAATAACTCATTACTCATGCAACTCTCAATTTATTCATTTATTTATTTCAGTGTGGATGCACGTACCCTCATTTATTCAATACATAATGATTTACTTTTAATTTTGATACTGATATTGTCTCAGAGTTGTCCAGTTAGAGAAAGCTCCTTTAAACTGGCTGTTTTGTCCTCTTGGCATGTCTCCATTTTATTTTAAGCAGTTGTTTGTTTTCTGGCACAATGAATGTTCCAGGCTCATCTTGTAATCTCCCTGTTGTACCCCTGGATTCAGCCATTTCTCCAAGGAGCCCTCATTTCATTTAGTGGATAATGATATTTATAATCCAGCATGTGAGTACTCTGTGTGCTCATTGCTATGGGGGTTTCATCTACACGAGCTCCTGTCCTTTAACCTAAAATACCTGTGTCCACACTGCCTCCAGCTTATGTCACTCCTTTATTTTTTTAAACACTTTATTGGAGTATAATTGCTTTACAATATTGTGTTAGTTTCTGCTGTATAACAAAGTGAATCAGCTATATGTATACTTATTCATGTCACTCCATCTTTCTCCTTCATTTCACTTTTAGACATTTTTAAAGTCTATATTTTCTCTCTTCCTGCTTTAATCTCATCTCGCTTTTAATCTCATTATTCTACTTTACAATTTAAATCAGCCTCCTACTTCGGTTTTCATGTTGTAGTCCTTAACATTACTATATTGTTCTTGAATAACATATAAAAATGCAAAAAGTATCACTGAGAAAATTACTATGGCTACTAAAATTATGAGTTATTCTAATCTACTTATAATGTGACATCCCAATATATCAAAAGAAAATATTCTTAAAAATGCAAAAATATTGAGATATCAGAACTTTCAAATTAATTTACTTACTTCTGGGCTTAATAATACCTTTTAAAATTTAAATAATATAAATGGAAAAAAATGATAATTATTTTATATCACACATCATATAATGCTAATAAGATTGTGATACCAGTTGCTTCCAACCTACTCAACTTTTGCAAAATTATGTTAGGAAAGAATTTTAACTTTGATTAGGTAGAGTGTAAAATTTAACTTAAATTTTGATATCAATAACATTTTTTTACTTTCATGCTACATTTTCAATGAAGAAATGGGTAATTTCTATTCATGGTAAAGGAAACCTCTTGTAGTGCCTTGAAAACCTTCAGGAAAAGAAAAATATACGAAAGGTACAATGTATTATAAATTTACAAAAATATGAGTGCCAGAACAGATGACTTTAATAAGACTGACTTTACCTAGATGAAGTTTGAAGCACCCAAATTTATAAATATTTGGTGAGAATACACAAGCACATTTATATTTCCCCTGTTTAAGAGACCGATCACATCCTGGCAAGGGCTAATATTGTCTGGTTCACCAATTTAACATCCAAATATTTGCCTGCAAGCAAGCTGTGTAAGCGTGCTTCATTATAACTGGTAATTGGGAAAGGATAGATAACCTTGCAAGAAAAGGAAACACAAAAGAGATTTGAGGCTTGTTATCAACACACCCCAATCTCAAAATTCACATTCACGGTAAAAGTTGGTGCTTTATAACTACACTAGTAAGTTAAAGATTATTTTACAAATACTTGTTGAGCACCTACTATGTCACTGTGCTAGTTGCTAGAAGGGCAAAATTGAATAAGATTGAATAACATACAGTTGCCCTCAAGGACTGATCTTATAATTTAGTAGGTTTAGTGCTTATAAATACACAAACAGCACATTTCATTATCAGTTTAGAAGCACTGTGATAAGGATATGTTCAGGATGTCTTCCCACTGATGAAGACAATACCCATCCTTGGGGGACCACACTTTCATACACAAGTCATTTTGTGTGAAGATGTCATCTGTTTGCCATAGATGCTCCTCTAGAGTGATTTATGCCTCTACATCTTAGATATAAATCTGCTCATGTGACCTGTCTATAAAATAGGTGGTTGAATTTAGACATCAGTACTCTGTATAAGATGTGGATATATGACAGACTTTTAGTTGTAGCTATTTGTTTTAAAATGTCTTCTCACTCTTGAAATGTTGCAGTAGATAAATCATGAAAGCACCTGGTCAGTTTTGATGTGGCAGTTTACATAGCCATGCCTGCTTGACTGTTGCATTAAATCACAGCCTCACTCAACTATGTGAGGTGGGGAATCCAAGAATCACTCTCCCTAGTATTCTGAGACAATTAGACATTGCAGCCTTCAGGTAGAACTGCTATCCATCTGGCCAAGAGAGGCCAGAGGCTATTTGGCTCCTTCTCAACCATCTGGATGTCATATATCTTGCTTGGAATAATGAACACCAGTGATTCTTTCCTCTCCTCTTTGACTAGGGACATTTCCCTTTCCTCATAAGGTCTCTGAAGGATTGGGAAGCAATCTTCTGTAAGCAAATTTAATCTACATTTTTTTATTATTAATATATTGGAAAAACATTTTCAAAAGTATCTGTACTTTCTCTTTATTGCTTTATATGTCTGTTTCTCATTTTTATTGTTTGGAGCTTCAGTAATTTTCTTATTATTTGTATAAAATTTAACATTTTAAAAACTTTATTGAAGCATATTTTACCTGCCATATTATGCATACACATCAATGGCTTTTGAAATAAATTTACCCAATTGTACAAATATCACCAGAAATCAGTATTCGAATAGTTTCATCACCCCATTAAGATCCCTAATGCCCATTAATTATTAGTCCTCACCCTGCTGCTCATCACGCCCTACCCTAGACAACCATTAATCTATTTTCTGTCTATAGATTTGCCTTTTCTGGATATTTCATATAAATTGGAACCAAGAAATATGTGATGTCTTTTATCTGGCTTATTTCAATAATTTATTCTTTATCAATAATTTGTATCAATAATTTATTCTATAATAATAAATTATTAACAATTTACCAATTATTTATTATTAAAATAATTTATTATCTAATAAATCAGTAATTTATTCTTGGGCTTCCCTGGTGGCGCAGTGGTTGAGAGTCCACCTGCCGATGCAGGGGACATGGGTTCGTGGCCTGGTCCGGGAAGATCCCACATGCCGCGGAGCGGCTGGGCCCGTGAGCCATGGCCACTGGGCCTGTGTGTCCGGAGCCTGTGCTCCGCAGTGGGAGAGGCCACAACAGTGAGAGGCCCACGTACCACACACACACAAAACCAAAAATAATAATAATAATAATAATAATAATAGTAATAATTTATTCTTTTTTATTCACGTACTTTTATTTATTCTAAATTTTTGATTGTTGATTTTTTTTTCTTTTTTTTATTGAAGTATAGTTGATTTACAATATTGTGTTAGTTTCAGGTATACAGCATTGTGATTCAATTTTATATATATATAAATATAAATATATTTTCAGAATCTTTTCCCTTATAGGTTATTACAACATATTGAGTATAGTTCCCTGTGCTATACAGTAGGTCCTTGTTGGTTATCTATTTTATATATAGTAGTATGTATATGTTAATCCCAACCTCCTAATTTATCCTTCCCCCCCACTCTACTACTGAACAATATTCCATTGTAAGGAATGGAATTGATTCCATTGATTTGTCTATCATTTTACCAGTTGATGAACATTTAGGTTGCTTACAATTTTTGACTTATAAACAATGCTGTTAAGAGCACTCATGTGCAGGGCTTCTTTGGTGGCACAGTGGTTGAGAATCTGCCTGCCAATGCAGGGGACACAGGTTCAAGCCCTGGTCCGGGAGGATCTCACATGCTGCGGAGCAGCTAGGCCCATGTGCCACAACTACTGATCCTGCACTCTAGAGCCCGTGAGCCACAACTACTGAGCCTGCATGCACAGCTACTGAAGCTTGCACACCTAGAGCCCATGCTCCACAACAAGAGAAGCCACCACAACAAGAAGCCTGCACACTGCAACGAAGAGTAGGCCCTGCTTGATGCAACTAGAGAAAGCCCAAGCACAGCAATGAAGACCCAATGCAGCCAAAAATAAATAAATTAAATAAATAAATTAGAAAAAAAGAACACTCATGTGAAAGTCTTTGTGTGGATATGTAAAAGTTAACATTTTTTGAACTGGTGTTGATGTCATCAATTTGATAACATTTGACATCAAAATGCAAGTCTTTTTTTCAGGCTGTGCTGTGTGGTATGCTGGATTTTAGTTCCCTGACTGGGGATTGAACCCATGTCCCCTGCATTGGGAGGATGGAGTCTTAAGCACTGGACCACCAGGGAAGTCTCAACAAGTATGTTTGTTTATTGTTCATATGGTTATTGTGAGGATCAATGCAATATATAAAATGGAATTACTGTTTTCTTTTGTTTTTTTTTTACTTTTCAGTACTCACCTCTGGGTTTAATTATAAATTGGAATTTACAATTTTTAAAAAATGTTTTCCTCATTTCTCATAATTTTGTGTTATTGTACACTTCCACTGCCTTCATGGAAAGTTTCTGTTTTCTTTTCTATCACTGTTTCTGCTTTTCATACCAAAAATCCTGTGCCTTACTGTTTTCAATGTCTCCAAGGTGAATTTTATAATTATTTATAATAATTTTGATATATTTAAAAAAATAATTCCACTTTCAGCTCATCTTGCCATCCTCATGAATCTCAGTTTCTATCATTTTCTACCTTATTTAGTCTACTAAATAGATACTGTCTCAGATTTTTATCTTTTTATATTATTTGAGCTTTCTGAGTTAAGAATCCAGGCCATCACTTAGACTACTCAGTGTCTCAACTTTTCTATCTGTAAAATGAGAAAATAATAATTATAGTAATAATGCCTACCACATTGATTCATAGTCAAGAATAATGACAAATTACTTTCCAGATAGAACAGGACATGGTATAAAATAAATGCTCAAAGGAGAATAATCTAGGCAAAATACTACAGTTTTGCCTTTGGGAATCATTCTTTATGTAAAACTGGATGCACAATAACAAATAATAAAAGAATGATTTAACTTCAGCCAGAATTTCAGCTCTTGCTAGGAAAGAAATTAAGTTTTTTGAATACCTGAGGTATCCCTGAGCTATATCAGGCTTTTTGGATATTTTAAATAATTGAATCTTTTTTCACTGTAATGTAACTTACACAGCCTTTTCTCCCTCACTGAGGAAACTAATGTTCAGAAAGATCAAGAAACTTTCTGAAAGTCACACAGTTATGAGAATATATGTGTGAAACTGGATTTATAACTTAGATCTGTTAAAACATAAAACCCATGTTCTTTTCACTATATTACACTAACATTTACTATAATAGTTTAGATAAAGCTTATCTTTAGTCAATCACTTGACATAATCTTGTGGTTTTATTTTACAATGTTTTACATTTTCTCTGGTTGAAAACAAACAGATGTTGTGGATTTCATTATGCTCTAGAAATATATGGAAACATGGGGTGCCCACCCTATCCTGTCTCATGGATGCCAAGCCAAAGCCTTCCTATTGCCTCCTCCAGTGACCCATTCATTTCCTGAGAACTTTCTCTGGTAGATGTTCTTTTACAGGGGAGTTCTAAGGAGTTAGTTTCCCTGAGAGCAGTCTTCGAGCACTGAATTTCTTCCCCTTCTGTTGTGAAAATGGTGAAGGGTACTCTATATAATCTCTTGAGCTCCCCAAGGCACTTGAAACTAAAGTACAAAGTGAGAGTTTACTTATTAATATTAATTAACATACTCTTTTATTAGCTTTTTTCCTATCCTTGTTGCCCCACCAGTGCTTCCTGAAATCAGATCCTCTCCCAGATAAACTCTGTGTGCTCAAATCCATATCTCAGGGAATTCAAACTAAGACAAGTGGGTCCATCGTAAAAATATAAATTGTTTCAAAATTTATATAAATTCTTGGCTGATGCATAATGAATTAGTCAGACAATTGAATTATCTTTGATATTCAATCTTTTTTTTTTTTTTGCCACGCCACACTGCTTACGGGATCTTAGTTCCCTGACCATGCCCTCAGCAGTGAAAGAGTCCTAACCACTGGACCCCCAGGGAATTCCCTCAATCTTTAATATTTGAATTAAGATAATTGATTTACCAGACAAAAAAATGAATCAGTATTTCCTTGTCAGTATTTTATGTTTTTTTTAACAGACCACATAAATCCATATAGAACTAAAAATTCTGTGAACTAATCGGGCATTTAATTTCTAGTCATTAAAGATACAAATAATTGGTACTATAGTTTTAATATACTGAATATTTCATATTATATCAAAATATCTGTTATTATAAATACCTTGTGTATTAATATTAATTCCTTTTAACAAATACTGCTAGAAGACATTTGCAACAGACCATTATATTTAAGTATATTAATTTAATAGCTATTTTAGTATTGTTATTGTAACTTTATTGCTAGCTATTAAAAGTGTATATATATCTTTACACTAAGTATAGATTTTTCTGTAGTAAACATTCTGAATTTTTTCCTAATAATAAAATTCCCTTAGGTATTAGATACTATACATTCAGATATGTAAAAGATGTAATTTGACTCCAGGATTTGGAGTTAAACATCTGTCTAATTGTGTTTTTACATATTTTGGGAGGAAATTACTCTGATCATGCTAAGACTGTTAGAAATACAGAAATGATTAGTACACACCAGGCAAAAACTGAACAAACTAGGACTGCACTCTTTACTGTTTATTCTTAGAAGTGTTTCATTTCTAGAGAAACATCCTGCTGCTGTGGTTGTCTTCTTCAGAGCTTGCTCTAATTCCCCAAGGACTTTTTTTGGATCACTTGCCACAAAGATTACATTCTCTTTGGAGTTCAGACACCATACGTCAAAACACTGGAGCTTTTGCAAGTTTTCTTTCAACAGGGGAAATATATCCCCTACAGACTACAAGCAAAGCCAAAAGAGCAGTAAACAACTTCCTAACTCTCTTCTCCTAGTTTCCTTCATTAAGGAATATGACTATCCTGTTCCTTTCTTATAGTATGTTTCATCATTAATACTAAATCTGTGAGATGAATATTGCAAATGTGGAATTACAGTAGACCAATTCTTACTGCTTGTTTGTTTGCTTTTTCTTGGTACATGGCTTGATTAAATAAAAACAAGAAATATAAACAGGAAACAATCTCAAGATTGTTTCTGAAACAAATATTTTCTAAATTTAATTATTGCACGTTTCCAAGTAGACTAAAAATGAACCTTTCTGGAATGATATAATGCAAGACTACAAACAGAAGCAAATCACATCAAATTTTTTTAATTTAGTTAATTATGCTTGAGCTCCTTATGTTTTATTTTATCTGCTCCTGAAAATAGGAATCATCTGAATTCTCAAATTGATTTATTACCATCCATGTCATTATTACATCTATGCAATTTGGTGCATATGCAATGTCATTATTACATCTATGCAATTTGGTGCAATATGGTGATGATTCCCAATATAACTACTTTTAACAAGTTTGTTCATTTCTAATTATGATTCTTTTGGTTTTTTTTTATCTGCTTTTTACTTTCTGTATATAGGTTTATGATATATATCCATCATAAACCTGCCTTTTTATTACCCTATGTCTTTATCCTGTTTATTGTTTTTAATCTTTTAAGATTTTCCACCTTGTCTAATATTAGACAAAAGGCAACTGTTCTTACTATGCCTTTTGTTTGCATATCTATTTGTTCATCTCAATTTTAACTTTTATTTTTCACCATGCTTAGAGTATGTTTATTATAAATATCATCTAAGCTATTTTCTTTTAACTTCAATCTGATAATTTTTGTATTTTAATGGAAAGATTTAGTCTGTTAACACTGTACGTAATGATATTATTTATTTTATTTTCCTTCATGTTTATTACTTGTTTTATTTTATTGTTTCCTCATTTTCATTTCATCTGCTTTTTTGTTCAAGGTGTTCATTTCACTTTCTTTTCCTTGCTAATAAAGAATTTCTATTGTCTTTTTCCATCTATTAATTGTTACATTTCCTTTCCCTGATCTTGTAATCAAGCACTCTGTATCAAATATTTCTCAGTGTAAGATGCTCAAATTCCCTTCTATTTCCTTGAACACAAATAAGATAGATCTTTCCAATATTCTTATTTCCAGTACTTTCATCTTTTCTCTTTTGATTTTACCACTCCTTTTCTGTTCTGTAGACATCACTGTAATTATTTTATTTCTCTCCCTCTCTTCACTTGCCCTCAATATTTTGTTGTTATGGTGATATTTTTTTTTATTCACTAATTACTTTATTAACACTAAACTAAAATTTTAAAACAACTAAGAATCTTAGAGGTTATATTCCAGTGGACTCATTATAAAACAGTCAGAGTTATAACTTCAACCAATTAACAAATAACTTTACAGTTTTCCAAAGTTTTATGTAAAAATAAATTTTTTAAAACATCTTTATTGGAGTAGAATTGCTTTACAATGTTGTGTTAGTTTCTGCTGTATAACAAAGTGAATCAGCTGTATGTATACATATATCCCCATATCCCCTCCCTCTTGCATCTCCTTCCCACCCTCCCTATCCCACCCTTCTAGGTGGTCACAAAGCACCAAGCTGATCTCCCTGTGCTATGCGGCTGCTTCCCACCAGCTGTCTATTTTACATTTGGTAGTGTATATATGTCAACACTACTCTCTCATTTCGTCTCAGCATACCCTTCACCCTCCCTGTGTCCTCAAGTCCATTCTCTATGTCTGCATCTTTATTCCTGTCCTGTCCCTCGGTTCATCAGAACCATTTTTTTTTTTTAGATTCCATGTATATGTGTTAGCCTACAGTATTTGTTTTTCTCTTTCTGACTTACTTCACTCTGTGTGACAGACTCTAAGTCCATCCACCTCACTACAAATAACTCAATTTCACTTCTTTTTATGGCTAACATTCCATTGTATATATATGACACATCTTTATCCATTCATTTGTCAATAGACACTTAGGTTGCTTCCATGTCCTGGCTATTGTAAATAGTGCTGCAGTGAACATTGTGGTACATGACTCTTTTTGAATTATGGTTTTCTCAGGGTATATGCCCAGTAGTGAGATTGCTGGGTCATATAGTATTTCTAGTTTTAGTTTTTTAAGGAAACTTCATACTGTTCTCTATAGTGGCTGTTATTCTAATACTAACCAGACTTTTCCTTATAGTAACTTCCTTTTATTTCAAAAGTTCTTTTTTTAGCTTTTACATTCCCCATTTCTATGCTGTCTATCCTTATAAATAAGTATATCTCAAAATGTTCTTTGCTTACTTCTTTCCTTTCTTCTTTTCTTAGCTTGAAATCTTTTCAATTTTTCATCTTATGTTTGATTAGAATCTTTTTTCAAGTATTTTTCTCAACTTTGGAGTATGATTGTCAATTGCTTAGAAGTTTCTCATGCCTGCCCTCAGATATCTCTCTATATTTTCTTTCTAGGTAAGCTTTTTTTTTCTTCTATCTAGAAGATTGTGGTATTTCTCTTCAATCTAACACCTTTAATTAGGATTTAAATTTTTGTGAATCTAGCCTGGAACTTAGGGAGCTCTTTCAGTCTATAAACTAATGTTTATTTGGTTGATAGTTTTACTTCTATCATTTGTTTAATTATTGCCTCACCTTTATTAATCTTTTTTTTTTTTTTTTTTTTTTTTTTTTTTTTTTTGCTTGTTCTTCTTCTGAAGCTCCTAAGTATTAGGTCTCCTGAATCTACCCTCATGTCTTTTTATTTTTGTCTTATGTTTCTTGCACTGTGCTTTGAGATATTTGTTGCACTGGATCTTCTGGCTACTAATCCATGTCTCACCAGTGACTGTACTCTCTGTAAATTTATCTACTAAGATTTTAAGTGGAAAAATCATGCGTTCCTTAGTCATCAAATCTCTTGGGGTATGCGTGTGTGTGTGTGTGTGTGTGTGTGTGTGTGTGTATTTCACTTGAATATCCTTAAACTCTATTTTATTTTTTTTTGAATTTTATTTTATTTATTTTTTATACATCAGGTTCTTATCTGTTATCTATTTTGTACATATTAGTATATATATATCAATCCCAATCTCCCAATTCATCCCACCACCACCAACCTCACTGCCACTTTCCCCCATTTGTGTCCATACATTTGTTCTCTACATATGTGTCTCTATTTCTGCCCTGCAAACCAGTTCATCTGTACCATTTTTCTAGGTTCCACATATATGCGTTAATACACAATATTTGTTTTTCTCTTTCTGACTTACTTCACTGTGTATGACAGTCTCTAGATCCATTCACATCTCTACAAATGACCCAATTTCATTCCTTTTTATGGCTGAGTAATAATCCATTTTATGTATGTACCACATCTTCTTTATCCATTTGTCTGTCAATGGGTGTTTAGGTAAACTCTCTTATTTTCATAGCCAGGTTTTCAGCAGTTCTGTTTTGCTACTGTGTATTATAACAATAATAATGTGTTTTATTATGGTTGTTCAGCCAACTTTTCCTTGACCTGGCTGCTTGGGTCCCTTGAAAGAGCTGTTATTTTTGTTGTTGCTTTGACTTATTTGACTTGGGTCTAGTTATCGAAGTATTAAGACAAAAACAGAAAAAGATTGAAGAAGGGTAAGGGGCTTCTATCCCAGGGAATCTATGTTGTATTATATAAACATGTAGCTGTCAGTTACTGGATAAAGCACCTGAGCAAAATCTTCCTATGCCTTGACCCCCTGAACTCACCAAGCCTGACCTTTTGGTGAGAGCAAGTCTGTTCAAGTGAAGCTGATACTAACTTTTTTTTGGCAAGTCTTCTAATCTCTGTGAAGATCTTCTGTAGTTCAAATATTTCAGTTTCTTACATCTTATTTTTTGACACTGTTTTCTGGGTCTTTTTCTCCAATACTTGGCCATTTTCTGAAGGAGGAAATCCAATGCCAATTCTTTTGTTTTCTATGTTAGAACCTCAACAGAGTTCCTGGCCTTATTCAAAGAATATGTGTCTGAAGTCTCCAGAAGTTGGTTCCCTTCATCTACAACACAAGGCATTCTAAAGCTGTAAAATTTTTGCCTCAGAGCAAGTATAACAAGAACCCTTGGATTTCATCAATAAAGTGATTTTTCACATGAAATTTTAGCAATCATGTAGTTTCATATTTGTAGAAAAGGAGTTTCAAAGCCACTAATAGAAGATGAACAGAAAGTAGCCATTGTCAGGGCTGTCGCTGCATGTTGTCCTCTCTGTCACATGTTCTAGCAGCTGTTGCAACCATAGATCTAGGAAGAACTGCTAAGTAAAGTCAATCAACAACAAAATAGGGATCTATAAAACTTCCAGTTTTCCATGAGTCTCTCTAAAATCTTGGTCCAAAGAGAACAAAATACACAATCATAAAGCTATGGTGAGCCCAGTGTACCTAGATGACCAATTTTAGAGCTTTTTATCTATTTCCTTGTGGTTCCAAGATTATCACTGTCCTATTTTTATTTATAATGTGGAAATAAAATATTTTATTTTAGAGTATATTATTTTCCAGGTTCTAGAGTCTTTATATGCATTATCTTATATAATGTAAGCTTTACAGTAAGCTAACTATGTAGCTCTATTTTATAGACGTAAAATGAAAGCTTGCAGAAGTTAAATGCTAGACCGAAAGTTACAAATAGCTAGTGGTAGGGCTAAGCATATCCACCACAGAGAAAGAAAATTGACAATGGTAAATGAGAGGCCTTATCAGAATGCTATTTGATTTCTGAAGGAAAGATGTTATGTAAGTCAACAGTTACTAAAATTACATGTGCCTTTTCAACCTTACACAGATAAAGGCAACTTATATTACTTCAAATGCCAATCTGCTTCTGGAGACACACACTTTCTGGAAACAGAATTGCTTAATAAAGTACTTGGCTACTCCATTTGTGACAAGTGCATTTAAAAATGTTGTGAAATAGCCATAGATTATGAACCTCATCACACACATGGCTATTAATGCAATGAGACATGACAGAGCATGAAATGCACAATATTCATTCACATTGAAGGCTAAGTGTCATCAGTGCATCTATCTGTGAATTAATATAGTATAACACACTCCTGGCTATGGAATGTCACACAGTGATGGTGATTGGGATTGTAAAATGCCTTAATCAAATATTATTTGGAAATAACAAGTATATGCTGTCACATCAATGACAAGGTTTAAACGTGTTCAGCTAAATAAATTATGCTGCACTATAGTCACTGCCCGTTAATCCCATCAATTGTGTAATTATCTTGAATTACCTTATTTGAACTACATTTCAATTCTGAAGTCTTATATAAATCACAGGACATTGAAAAGGTAAATTAAAGTCAGCAGTATAGCTTTTTAATTCCATGTTCAGAAATTTAAGCATATGTAAAATATAAATTGGATCATATTCACTGTTATGTATCTGAGGACAGAGCCGTGCTCCACTGTAATTTTGCTTTTCTCTCTCTCTCTCATATTTGAGATTTCTCTTTTTTTATTAGCTACTTCCCCACAGTCTATGTATAAGTGCTTCAGTAATTTTCATATTTAAAATTTACCCCCTTAGGTCTGGCAGGGTCCATTTTTCTACTGTTTTTCTACTGTTTTTCCCATTTTATACTGTTAACAGGAAAAATTCTCAAGTATAATTCCCATTGACTATCATCACCACCTCACCTCCCACTCCATTGTCAACTGAAAACAATCATCTGTCTACCTAATACCTCTACTCCCATCTCAAACCCCAATCATTAAACTGAAATTGCTTTAACTAAAGTCAACAAGAATTTCTCAATTAATTATTTATGAGGAATTACCTTCAATTCTGTGAGTCTTGTTTGACCCCTTTTGTGTTTGACAATATCCATCACTCCCTTCCTGAAAAATTTCTCCTCCTTGGTTTCCATTACACTACTTCTAGTAGGTCCCCTTTGGTATCTTTGGTTATTCCTTCTTGGCCTTGTCCTCTTCCTCTTCACATTCTTTAAATATTCCTGTTTTCTACAATTCTGTTCTTGCCCTTCTTTGTTATATCACTGCACTCATGCTGGGAAAGTTTCTTCATACCCTGAGTTTTCAGTGGTCATTATTCAAACATGAGCACTAGCCTACAGCTCTCTGAGCTGTAGTCTCATATATTTGCTGCCTACTAGACACCTCCATCTATGGGATCTTTAAATTCAACATGGCCTAAATAATTATCCTTCCATTTATCACTTCATTTATTTTACTGTAATCCCCATCTTGATGAATTGTTTCACCATTAACCCATTTATCTAAGCCTAATACCTAAGACTCATCTTGTTTCCCACTTTCTCTACTTCCTTTACCATAAAGGAGTCTCTATTGGCTACTTTCTCTAAGTAATGGAACATTACTGGATTTGTGCTTGTACTCGTCAATCTATGATTTTTACTAGCTCTGGATGTCATGACTTGGCCTTTTATACAAGTAGAAATATTTTTGTGGTAGGTAATTTTTCTTTCAATGTTTTAGTGTATTTTTAAATTTTGCTTAGATTCAGTGCATTAGATAAATCTATTACTTGAAATTAGGTTTTACATACAGCATTCCTAACTTCTTTATAGTAATTTTTAAATGATTGGTTATACTTTATCAAAGACATACTTTCAAAGCTAACTCAGTGTTTCTCAATATTTTTTATTCTACCCAGTTTGAAAATGTCATTTTGTTGTGTGTGTGTTTGTGTGCGTTTTGGGTTTTATACAATTTTATTATATGTGTAGGTTCATACATCTACCAACACAGTCAAAATACAGAACAGTTACATCACCAAAAGGATCCTTCATATCACTCTTTTATTATCACACTCATGTACCTTCTTCCCTTCTCTCTCTTCTTATACCTAAGCCTTAGCAACTATTGGTCAACTTTCCATTTCTATAATTTTATCATTTCAAGAATATTATATAAAGTCAATCATACAGTATGTAAATTGTTTAACTCAGAATAATTCTCTTGAGATTCATTCAAGTTGTTTTATATACCAATAGTTTATTACCTTTTATTGTTGAGTAATCTTCCATGGTATAAATATATGCTATGTATTTTAATAATCAGGAGCTATAAGATATTATAATATTTGCTAAGTTTGTTGTTATTATCATGATGGCAAGTTGCATTATGGAAGAAAATCACCAAAACATAAAATAGAAAGAAATGTCAATCATATAAAATTAATTTTCATATTAAAGATAGTACATTAATAAGGAAAAATGGAAGTATTACAGTTAAAATACTAGTTTTCAAAATAAAATTAACAATTTCCCCCCCAAATCAGTATGAGTCAAACATAAACACAAAATAAGAAATCTCATTTCTTAATTTTTTTCATAACAATTGTGAAATTTAGGTAAGAATACTGTATTATTTTTCTAATGATGTGTAACAAATTACCAAAACTTAGCAATTTAAAACAACCCTCATTTATTATCACAGTTCTGTTGGTCAGAAGGTCAAGTGAACTCACCTGGATTTTTTGTTGTAGGTGTTAACAAGACCAAAATCAAAGTGTCTACTGGGCAGGGTTTTATCTGGAGATCCAGGTGGAGAATCCACTTCTAAGCTCACACAGGTTGTTGGCAGGATTCATTTCCTTGTGGTTGTAGATCTGATATCCCATTCTCTCGACAGCTATCACAGGCTCCACCAACTCTCCTAAAGGTACCTCCATTTCATCTCATGTGGCCCCTTCCATCTTCAAAATAGCAATGGCTCATTAAGTCTTTCTCACTCTTCAAATCCCTCTGACTTCTTCTGCTACCAGAGTGAGAAAACTTTCCTTTTAAAGGGACTTAAATTTCAGTTCCATTTAGTGCCACTAACTGACAATGGGGTTAACAGACACCTTATATTGGGTGGGGCTTCTAATAAATTTTGCTTTGCTCAGCCTTAGCCCTGAGAACATCTGATGGTCCGGAAGGAGGGACTCATTTTTCTGAACTTGTAAAACAGATCTTAGCTTCAGGACAGTCAGCTCCATCTGATATGAAAGGCAAGGCAATCTTTAAAAA
>NW_006780868.1:1156802-1160593 GCF_000442215.2 Lipotes vexillifer | reverse complement strand
AGGGAAAGATGGAAGTAGATGGGATATCAGAAGTGAGTCTTAGAGTTCTGTGACAGATAGGGCTGCACAGGAGGGAGAATTGTGAGAGGCAGTCATATTGGCCATCACCCTCATGCTTTACCCTTCAGAATATGTCCAGCACAAAATAGGTAAATCTACTGGAAAGGGAAGACAGGTCCTGGAAATGGAACAGTTACACAGTAAAACTCCCGAGTGACTATAGCAAACAGGAATTGTGGTCTTTGATGGAGGGATGCAGCCAACCCGTGATGAACCTGCACAGCGAGAGCTGAAAGAGTTTGAATTTCTGGACCAGTCCAAGATAGTCTTCTAATCAAAAATTAAGCAGGTAAGAGACTTGTTGTCATCACTGTGGGGAGAAAAATCAGACGCAGCTACATAAGGAACATGGACATATGAATCTTCAGGGTCAAGCACATAGGGAGAAAAGTCATGTCTGGATAAAAAGAAATAGACAGTACATCTTCTAGAGGGTGAATGAATCTCTCTGAAAATACAAGTAATATATAGTATGACTTTATTTTGAGCAAATGTTTAAATGGATCTAAGAATTTTTAGTTGAATGTAAGTACCATAAAGCAGCAGTCCTCAACCTTTTTGGCACCAGGGACTGGTTTCATGGAAGACAATTTTTCCATGGTTGGGGCGGGAGTGGGAGGGGGATGGTTCAGGCAGTAATGTGAGCAATGGGGAGCAGCAGATGAAGCTTTGCTCACTTACCTGCCACTCACCTCCTGCTGTGCGGCCCAGTTCCTAACAGGCCTCTGACCTGTATCGGTCCGAGGTCCAGGGATTGGGGACCCCCGCCATAATGCAAAACATGCTTACCTCACTTTCCTAGTAGAGAGCAATATTAAGCTGAAAAAAAAGATACAGGGGCTTCCCTGGTGGCGCAGTGGTTGAGAGTCAGCCTGCCGATGCAGGGGATGTGGGTTCGTGCCCCGGTCTGGGAAGATCCCACATGCCGCGGAGCGGCTGGGCCCGTGAGCCACGGCCGCTGAGCCTGTGCGTCCGGAGCCTGTGCTCCGCAGCGGGAGAGGCCACAGCAGTGAGAGGCCCGCGTACCGAAAAAAAAAAAAAGAAAAGAAAAGATCCAGAATATCTAGCCAATATAAATAAGAAATTAAGACAGTAAATAGAGATATTGTTTAAGTTCACCTTGCTAAGAGTTTTAAGCAATTCCTAGGAGGAAAAAATTGAAGATAGGAAAGCACAATAATTCTAGGCTTTTAAAAAAATTTTATTGGAGTATAGCTGATTTACAATATTTTGTGAGTTTCTACTGTACAGCAAAGTGAATCAGTTATACATATACAAATATCCACTCCTTTTTAGATTCTTTTCCCATATAGGACATTACAGAGTATTGAGAAGAGTTTCCTGTACTGTACAGGAGGTCCTTATTAGTTACCTATTTTATATATAGTAGTGTGTATATGTCAATCCCAATCTCCCAATTTATCCCTCCCCCCTTTTAAACATAAGTTTGTTTTCTACATCTGTGACTCTACTTCTGATTGGTAAATATGTTCATTTGTACCATTGTTTTAGATTCCACATATAAGTGATATCATATGATATTTGTCTTGCTCTGACTTACTTCACTCAGTATGGCAATCCCTAGGCCCATCCATGTGGCTGCAAATGGCATTGTTTCATTCTTTTTATGGCTGAGTAATATTCCATTGTGTATATATACCACATCTTCTTTATCCATTCCTATGTCAATGGACATTTAGGTTGCTTCCATGTCCTTGTTATTGTAAACAGTGCTGCAGTGAACATTGGGGTGCATGTATCATTTTGAATTATGGTTTAATCTACTGTTTTTGAAAACTTATTTGTTTAAAATGTACACATAATGACTATAGCATGAGTTAGTCATTCTCAATACATTAAAGCACCCATGTATGTCTTAATATAAAACAAAGCTAATTGAGAGAGCCAAAGCTATCCTGGAATTGTCCTTGCGCCACATATATCCTATTCATAATCCAGTGTGGAAGGAAGCATTTGGGACCACTGAAATATGTACCCACACTTCCTAGATAATTTCAGAAAAGACAATCAGGACAAGTCACAATGTGCTCCATATCCTTGTTTACTTCAGTCGCCAGAAGAGGAAGAACACCTGTGTCCACACCAGGGTCCAGAAAGGGGAAAGAAACTATACCAGTTGTTTGAACAACCGGGATTCAATATAAATAATTGTTAACTAGATACAAAGTTGTTAATGAGATAACTGGAAGAGTAAAAAGAGAAAAGAAATGTAGCAACTATAGAAGCAGCTATCAACTTGAGAGCTGAGGGAACAAAGAGAAAGGTTTGGAATTACTCTTGGTAATTTAGAACAATTTCCGCTTTAAAACGAGGCTAATATTCTCTAAAATATGTGGTTTAAAATTCTGTGATTCCATAAATTATGCTCAATTAATCATTGTATGATAAAAAAGCTAGGGTTATTAAAACCTAAAAAAAATAAGTGCTTGCATATTAGTATAATGCTATCTAATGCATGAAATAAACCCAAAATTATAATGGCCCACCATTATTGAAGCATATTTCTTGCTCACTTAAAAGCTGTAAAAAGACGTCTCTGGTTATTGAAGAGATACTCCTCTACTTACTGACTTAGGGACCCAGGTCCTCTCATCTATGGCTCCCCTATTCCACCAGTCAATATGCTCATCTGCATCAAACTGGGAGGAGAAAGAATACCTAGGATGTACACATGGTTAATTTTTATGATCATGCTTTCAATTAGTGCTCATTATTTCCACTCACATTCTATTAGTGAAAACTCAGTCACTGTCTAGACTAACTGAAAGGAATGTAGGATAATTTAGTCTAGCTCTGTTCCCAGTAGGAAAAGAAACATGTTTGGTTATCCCCTAACCATCTCTGCTACAGCTAGCTTTATGAAAATGTCTAAAGAAATGATATTTTGAAGTCTAAAATTTCTAAGTTAAGTTGCTTAGTTAAAAACCTATTGTGTTTTTTCCCAAAACATATCCAAATTATTTTATTTTTTAAAAATTTGATTATCCATTTTAAAAATTTTCTTTAGAATTCAATATTTTACTTAAAAATAAATCACTATACATCAACTAATTTTGTCTTACTTGTATTCAAAATGAAATGATTTTTAGTACCAAGTTATCACATTATGTTGAAATATTCTACTTATATATTAATCTCTCCTACTGAAATTTAAGCCATTCTGTTCAGGGACTATATCTTTCTCATCTTATGTATCCTTAGCATCAACTAATGCAAAATAAAACCATTTAAACTGTAATAAATGACCTTAAGTGAAGTAAATGCTTTAAATCTTCTAATTTATACATTTATCAAGCATATTAAAGACTGTTAGTGCTATAAAAGGTATTTTTAAAAAATAAGCACCATGAACTTAGGTACAGACTTGGAAATAATCATGGAGTACAAACAGGACTGTCAATACATTTGCAGGAAATGTGTTCTTTCTTTCCCTAGCCAAAATCTGGACCCAGAGCCAAAATTAATATGATACCTTCCCCTCAGTCTGATACTCCATTGTGATGGTTAGTTTTATGTGTCAACTTGAAAATACCACTGGCTGTCCTAGTTCTCCAGTTTGTAGATGCCAGATTATGGGACTTCTTGGCTTTCATGATCACATGAGCCAATTCCTATAATAAATTTCTCTCTCTCTCTCTCTCTCTCTCTCTCTCTCTCTCTCTCTCTCTCTCACACACACACACACACACACACACACACACCCTTTTGTT
>NW_006780868.1:1138178-1156767 GCF_000442215.2 Lipotes vexillifer | reverse complement strand
TATATATATATATATATATATATATATATATATATATATACACATATATGTACATCAACATACTGAAGAATCAACATACCCAATAGGTTTGTTTCTCCCCAGATAAGGATTAAGAATAAACCTATTAACTATTCTTGAAACTTAACCTTTACCCCCATTGTCTAGGCTCAAAAAGGGAAATGGAGCTCTACTTCAGTGAAGGTGAGTGAGTGAGCTGCCAGAAATGAGCAGCCAGTAGGCTCTGACTCTTGAAAGGAAAATGTAAAGTCTAGAGGCTTGAAGGATGGGTTTTAACTAAAAGCTTTGTGGATTTTGGTAAAAAAACTATTTTTGCCTCAGTTTCTTCAATTTGGACTAAATAATTTCTGAGGTACCTTTATTTATAAATTCTAATAAATGTGGTAGTTAGGAACTTTTGCTCTAGAGAGAAAGGACCTGGATATGAATATTGATTCTCACTCTGTAAGCATGGGTGAGTGATTTCATCTCTCTAAATCTTAATGTCCTCATTAACAAAATGGGAATTATAAGAGCACATTCCTTATAGGTTAGCATACTGACTCACCTATAAAAATAGCTGAATAAAATTTAGTTATTAAAATTTCTATTACTGGATGTCAATCTCTCCAACTTCTCATAAAGTAACACTTTTTCAAATACCTCATTTATGTAAAATATGAAAATCAATAAGATTGTTATGAGGGTTACAGGGGAGAAAACATATGAAATAATTCTGTATAAAATAAAGTATATATATTGCTATTAACTGCAGAGTATTTATCCTTCAAGAATATGGCTTTACTTGGTAATTATAAATTACTTTCTGCTCACTTTCTGCTCACCCCACATATATGTTATACATGGTGGGGAGAGTTTTGTAACAATCCAACCTAACAGTTTGACTCAAAATGATTAATTTTTTTTCTTCACTAGAATCAGAGACAAGAATTAATTGGGAGATACAAATGAATTATAGTCTTTCATTCACATAGGTGAATGTTTAGACGCTAAGATATATAGTCTTGAGAATAACACAAAACACTGCAAAACAGGTGGAAAATCTGAGTTGGCCTTTTGGGATAAGTAACACTTCCATAGCTATAAATGTTAACAATACTATAATAGAGTGGGGAGAGAGAAGAGAGTGGTGGCTGTGGAGAACATGCCATGGCCACGAGAAAGCAAAGAATAAAAGGGCAAGACACACTGAAGAGAACTTCTGAAAGTAATTACAGTAATTTTCAGGCTGGAAATTTGTATTAAATGAAATCAAATCCCAACTTAAGATTATGAAAAATAAGTGGAGTTTTAGGAAAAGCCTTTGTGGGGAAGATAAGAATGAGATTAGCAATCCAGTGCTGCTCAAATAAACAAGCAGGAAAAAAACAAATATATACCAATGTTGTTTCTTACCTAGAAATTAATAGGTGTTTCAGCAAAGCTTTATCTCCAAAACGCTAAACTCCTAACTTTTAGTTTTGCTATTGTCACATCACAATAATTATTCACCAAATAGGAAATTTAAAAGAAATCCTGTGTGAATTAAACAGTACTTTCAAATCCCGGTTTTTGATACCCATATATATATAATTTTGTTGAAGGTACCAGGTAGTCTGAAGTTAGATTTCATAGGAAGTTTGAGATTCTCCTTTCTTTCTTGAACTCAGTGAAATTCTTTAGCACTGTAAATCCCTTTGAAGTCAGGTTGATATGCCAATGTTGAATCAAATTTTGTGAACTTCAAAGCTCACTCTGTTGTAGAGGATGTCTTGGTGAGGCTAGATATTGCAACAAGAAATGAGAATACGACCTGAACATTTTACCTAACTTGGTTTCTAAAGTAGTCAGTTTCTTATTTGTTGAATATTCATCTTTTTTATATACTTAAAATATCTAATACTGAAGTATTATTACTATCATATTCCAAAATCTTACTTTGTACTTATTTTATGCCATAGAAGTCTGATGAACTTACTTTTTATGGGAATTTTACTTTTTTCTTACATGAAAGGGTTTTGGAAGGAACATAGAATTTAAAATCTTAGAATCTTCATGAAGACTTCAGCTATGCATTCTTGGGTAAATTCATTCAAAAATTAATAAGAACATATAATTAAAAAAATTTTTATAAGAAAGAAATAACATATGTATAAGTGTTTAGCATTCAATTATAATACATTTAGAGCATTTGACTAAAGTTAATTTCTTTCCTTTGTTTCCTCTCTAGGAAACACTGAAAACTTTCAGGACCATGAATGTTCAGATTAGGTTACTTTGATTAACCACCCAAAATGACAGATATTTGGGCAACATACTTCTCCCTTTTGTATTAGAGTGAGATGCTATTATATTAAAATGCTATTGTAGAGACATCATCAAACAAATCAAAAGCTATTATAAAAAATGACATTAAGCCTTACTATACCACTTGAGAGCAAACACTTGTTATTTAATTAAATGACCAGATCCATTCTTTATCAAAGTATTGAGAGTCAATTCTGTACTAGACACAATTTTTGTCAAAAATAAGTGAAACAAACATCCCTGTTGCTGTGGAGCTTATATTTTAACTGTGATAAGAGGCAATAAAGAAAAGAAGAAGAAATAAATTCTATAAAGTAGGAAACGCTATAGGAAAAAAATGCCCAGCAGAGTTAGGTGGATCAGCAGTGGATGGTTTCCCTTGAATGTGGGTTGAATTTTGTATAAATTAGTAGGGTAAACATTACTAAGCCTGTAATGTTTGAGCCAAGACTTGAAGCTGAGAGAGCAGGGACAAGCACTGTGAATACCTGGTGAGGGAGTCCATTTGAAGCAGAGGCAGTGACAGTGTGAAGGCCCTAAAGCAGGAAGGAGTATACTTCTAATGTTTGATGAGCATGGTTTGCTGGAAGCGAGGAGAATAGTAGGAGATGGGAAGGGGGGCTACTTATGTAGGATTAATAAATCTATTTTAAGAATTTTTAATTATACTGTAAGTGAATTAGCAAGAGCCATGGGTGGGATTTGTGGAGAAAACAGAAATGCTTTGGTTTGTATTTTAAAAGGACAGCTCTGACTGCTGTGTTGAAATAAATAGTAGAAGGACAAGGATGGAAGCAGGGAGAGCTGTGAGGAGCTACTGCAGTTCTCAGAGAGAGGGATGAAAGTGGCTCCCAGGAGAGTGCTAGCAGTGCAGGAGGTGGGGAAGTAATCACAGTAGTCGGGTTCAGTATTACATTTCTGGGATCATAGAGTATTAATAAACCTACAAGGAAAGGCTGATATCTTCAGATAAAACTTGACACAAAGTATGGTTTCTCATAGCTCATATTGAATGTAATTCTGTCAGGCAAATTCAAAATATTATCTCAGATTTTTTTCTTTATTAGTGTTAATAGTTGGTATTTAATTAGATGGATAAGTGTTAGAGACAGAATTAAACGTATTGAGAAAAAATGAATTACTTGCAATGAAAGTGAAGTTTTAGGGTATTTTAATATAATGTAAAGTGTCTTTTGGATGGTATTGTATAGAATAAGTGAAATAAAATATCAGAAATAATTACTAACTTTTAAAGTCAGTTAATGCTAAAGCCAGAATCTTACAGATTATCAAGAGCAATTCAGTTCATAGTGGGTGAAGTAGTGGTTAAAAACTGTTCTTAGAGCTAGAAATATTTTGCATAAAACTCAAATGTTGGATGTATTTAGCTATTTTTATCTTCCTTCTCTTAACAAATGAGATGATAATGATCACCTTTTTAGGATTTGGTAAAATTATTTGGTATGCAAATAATTTTAATAAAATTGCATGTAATTATGTGTAAGATACACATAAATTACTTAACACAGTACCTAATATCTAGAAAGTGGATACCCCACGGCCAGCCTTCCTTTTCCTTATAAAATTAAATTCTGATTTTCTTTTGGAAGGAGAATCTGTTAGCTATTGAATAGAATCTGTTGAAACTATAGTCAGGAACTGTTTCAGTTAAGGCTGACTCAACTTCCATAAAAAAAAAAATAAAACAAACACAAAAACATCAATAGCTCCAAGTATAGTAGAAGTGTATTTGTCACTCCCATATGAGTCAAGGGTAGGTGTTTCAGGATGTGAGAAGTTCTCCTCAAAATAGTGACTTGGAGATTCACAGTATTTCCCATTTTGCAATTCTACTACACCTTGAAGGTTGTTGGAAATCTGTATTCAGCCAGCAGAAGGGTAAATAGAACAGAAGGAATTATGTCTACTTCCTAAGAGACCAGGGCTTTCTGCTTATAGTCCATTGATAAAAGCTAGTCATATGGCCACACCCAAGAGTAAAGGGGAGCTGAAAAATAGAGCCCTCAGCTACTTTAGCTATTTCTCAGCTATAATTTTATATACTGTGGAAATGGAAAAAGAATTTTGGTGGATAGCTTGTTATTTGCCAAAGTCATTGAACCATAGGTCAAATGTCAGCACTTGAACTAATGTTGGCCAAGTGGATGCTATTCTCTTTCTAGCATATGTTTTTTTGGAGTTATTTTCTTACTGGTTGATCTGTGGATTACAGCATACATCTCAATTTATCCAAATCTACTTGAGATTTACACAAACAATTGCAGCGAGATATAGACAATTTGCTCACTATAGTTTTCTTCACTTCCCTGCCTTTGTGCTAGCATTGTCAAATATCTTATATCTATACATGTTATTAATCCAAAAATACAGTGTTATAATCATTGCTTTATAAAATTTTAAGTTTCTTGAAGAAACTAAGAGAAGAGAGGAGAAAAATATATTTATGTTTCTTTTAAATTTACCTTTTTATATACCATTTCTTGTTCCTGTTGAATAGTGTTACTAACTGATGTCACTTCCTTACTTCACTGTAGGTTATACCCACCCCCCTCCTTTGTCCCATTATTGTCAAAGAGGATATATCTCTATATGCTATAGGACCAAAAATTTCATTTTAAAGATATTTCTTATTGTATTATTTTTAAGATCAATTAAGACAAGAAAGGAGAAGAGATATGTAATTATACTGTCTTTTATAGTTACTATGTAATTCTATGTAATTATCTTTATTGGTAGTCTTTATATCAACTGGAATTACTATCTGGTGACACTTCCTTTTAGCACAAATAATTTCTTTTAGTATTTTTTTAAGGCACATTTACTAGCAACAAATTCTCTTAGTCTGTTTCATTTTACCTTCATTTTGAGATAGTGTTGCTGCATATAGGATTCTTGCTCTTTTCTTTAAGCACCTTGAATATGTCATCCTAGTGCCTTTTGGCTTCTATAGTTTCTGATAAGGAATCAATGATCAATCTTATTGGCATTCCCTTGTACATTGTTTTTCTCTTGCCGCTTTTAAGATTTTCTCTATTTCATTAGCTGTCAACATTTTGACTATGACATGTCTAGATACGGATCTTTTAAAATTTATCCTACTTGAGATTTGTTCAACTTCATAAATGTGAAGATTAATATTTTTATCATATTTGGGAAGTTTTCAGCCATTATTTCTTTTAATAATTTTTATGCCTCTTTCTCTTCTCTTTTTCTTCTGGTACTTCCACTAGGCATATTTTGTTATTCTCAGTGGTGTTCTTAAGGTCTCTGAGGTTCTATTTATTTTCCTGCATTTTTTTTCTTTCAGTTCTTCACTGTATGTTCCAATAATCTGTCTTCAAATTTGCTTGTTCTTTGTCCTGCAAGCTCAAATCAGTCCTTTTAGTGAATTTTTCATTTCCATTATTGTAATTTCAACTACAGAATATCCATCTAGTTCATTTTTAAAAATAACTTTCACCTCTTTATTTATAATCTCTATTTGATGATTCACTGCCATAATGTTTTCCTTTAATTCTTTAGATACAATTTCCTTTCATTCTTTGAACATATTTATAATATCTGCTTTGTGGTCTTTGTCTGCTTAGTCTAAAATCTGGCTCCCCCAAAGCAGTTTCTATTGCTTACTTTTTCTTCTGTGTATAAAGTACACATAATCCTGTTTCTTTGTTTCATAATTTTTTTCTTGAAAACTGGACATTTTAGATAGCATATTGTAACAATTCTTCCCCTCCTTCCCACCAGGAGTTGTTAATGTGACTGTTTTATGTTAGTTTATTTGTTTAATGACTTAGACTAACTCTATGAAGTCTATTTTCTTTGTAATGTGAAGCCTCAGATTCCACTGCTTTTTATTTCCCCGCCCCCTAATTTTTATTTTTACGCTTGGCTGCCTAAGGGCCACCATAGTGTTCACCCAGTGATTGATTGGTCAAAGTTTGTGATTATGTGTTACTTTTTGTTATGATTAATTTCATTGTGCTATTAGCCTTCTTTTAATTTCTCACAACTCAGATCTCTACTGTTTTTCTTTTTTTTTTTGACAATGCCTTAAGGTATGTATTCCTCCACACTCTGTTCCAAATGAAGTAATCCACCTCAGCAAAGCTGTAGAGCTGCCAGTCCTTCTGTCTAACCTTTTACCAAGGCAGAACATCTGCACTATTGCACTGGAAGTGGGGGTCATGGCCGGTTCCTCTCTCTACCCTATAACCAGGTACAAAGAAGGAATGGTAGCCCCTGACTTCTCAGCTTGCCTCTCCCAGCATAAAACCTCTGCTCTACAGGTAGGTACTGGGGAATGAGGGCAATCAGGCACCCAGCATTCTTGATCACTCTGCTTGGGGTAGAGACTCTGCCTTGTGAGTGGAAACTGGGTGGGGAAGGGCCTTAAACAATGGGTATTTTCACAAATCTGAGTCCTTATAAAACTTGAAATTTCAGAATACTACTTTGTTTACATTTATTCACCCAATTTTATTTGCAAAACATCATCTTCTTTTGTCTTCTTTTTTTTTCTTTAAAGAAAAAGTGTCTGAAAATATGTCAACATTTTAATACCATAGGAAAGAATTTTAACAGATGGAAGCTATATCAACTATTTAGGTGAACACTATATACAATTGCTACTTTTTTTTTTTCTCCATATGTCTCATTTCCTTTAAATGAAAAATACATCATTTGCATACATTTGTCTCCACATGTTTCATCTTTGTAAACAAGTTCAATAAAATATTTTGTACCTCTAAACCTTTCTTTATTTGACTAGATTTTAAATCTGTGAAAGAATAACAAAGCTTTTCAATTCCATAGGATATCAATTATGTGCCTGCTGAGATTCTGCCCTAGTAGCCAACTGAAGCATCACAGCTCTGAAAATTAAATGGGGCCGTTTGCTCTGGTTGTAAGTTATAACCCTATGCCAGATAAACCACAAGTGATTGGCTCTTAAGTTATACAAGGAAGCTTTTGCATTTCTTTTGTGGGATTGATTTTTACAGCTGGCTATTGAGAATAATATTATAAAGTGCCATTTACAGTCTTTCTTAATATAATGTGGTAATTTACATTTCTATCCTCAGGGACCTGAAATTTGAAATTTATTGAGAAGTTTTTTGTAATTTTCCCTTAACAAAGGATTGTATTATTTGAGAAGAAAGAAGCCAGTCATGGTTTTCAGATTGCTGTGTGACTATGTAAAACATATTTTGGGAAGTGATAGGATGTATTTATTAACTAAAGAATGACAGCCTGCTTTTTAAATCCGCGATTTTAGCTCTCATGTTAGTTAAAGCAGTATGCACACTTCAACCAACTGAATCATCTGTGGAAGCAGACAGCTACTGTCAGACACACAGTATGGAGCCCCAGCCCCTTTCCTTGCCAGCAGACCTGTAACTCCTTAGGCATTAAGTGTGACGGGAACACCTGCTTCTTTCTTCATAATTGTCCTTTCCTTAATAATGACATTCATTTGCAATATCATACCATATAAAACTTTGCACCCAGTAAAACATAAAGTTGATTAAAAGAAATGGAGATGAAGTTTTGTGCTACTATAAACTGTTTAATAGAGTATGAAAGTGAGGTGAATCTCAGTTCTCATTTTTATTATTAAGATTACATATCTCATGACATGATTTCAAAGGTTTAGAGCCAATAAACCTGACCTTGTCTTCAACGTGTAAAATAGAGAAGCAGCACATATTCATACTTACGGCCAAGGGCATAGGAGGAAAAGTCCCTACAACTCATTTCCATTTTCTGCTTACATAATTTTCTGTTGGTCAGTTTAGATCATGCGTCTATAAAAGTGAACACAAAGCCAATCCTTCAGTGTGTGTGAGGTTATTAGAGATGGGAAATTGAGAGTCAGTAAAACTAGTACCTTTAGTTATTTTGTATTCAAACAGAAACCTGAAGAACACAGGTATACATGGAGTCCTTTCCATTTCACAAAGTTAGCCACAGTTGCATCCTCACCATGCATTAGGCATTGTAAAAAGTGGAGAGATAGGGTTCATTCAATGAGCTATCCAGTTACCTATTTTTTAATTAATTAATGCAAGCCAGATACTGTTTGTTCTTTTTTATTTGACAGACCATTTTTAATTTTTATTTTTATTGGAGTATAGTTGCTTTACAATGTTGTGTTACTTTCTGCTATACAGAGAAGTGAGTCAGCTATACATTTATATATATATCCCCTCTTTTTTGGACTTCCTTCCCATTTAGGTCACCACAGAGTGCTGAGTAGAGTTCCCTGTGCTATACAGTAGGTTCTCATTAGTTATCTATTTTATACATGGTATATATGTCAATCCCAGTCTCCCAGTTCATCCCACACCCCCCACCCTCTTGGTGACCATATGTTTGTTTTCTATGCCTGCGTATCTATTTCTGCTTTACGAATTTGATTGTCTGTATCATTTTTCTAGATTTCACATATAAGGGATATTATATGATATTTATTTTTCTCTTTCTGACTTACTTCACTCTATATGACAGTCTCTAATTCCATCCACATCTCTGCAAATGGCACAATTCCTTTCCTTTTCATGGCTGAGTAATATTCCATTGCATATATGTACCACATCTTTATCCATTCCTCTGTTGATGGACATTTAGGTTGCTTCCATGTCCTGGCTATTATAAATAGTGCTGCAATGAACATTGGGATGCATGTATCTTTTTGAATTATGGTTTTCTCTGGGTATATGACCAGGAGTGCTAGATGATATGGTAGTTCTATTTTTAGTTTTTTAAGGAACCTCCATAGTGTTCTCCATAGTGGCTGTATCAATTTATATTCCCACCAACAGTGCAGAAGTGTTCCTTTTTCTCCACACCCACTCCAGCATTTATTGTTTGTAGATTTTTTTGATGATGGCCATTCTGACCAGTGTGAGGTGATACTTCATTGTAGTTTTAATTTGCATTTCCCTAATAATTAGTGATGTTGAGCATCTTTTCATGTGTTTGTTGGCCATCTGTATGTCTTCTTTGGAGAAATGTCTATTTAGGTCTTCCGCCCAAGTTTTGATTGGGCTGTTTTGTTTGATATTGAGCTGCATGAGCTGTTTGTATATTTTGGAGATTAATCCCTTGTCGGTTGCTTCGTTTGCAAATATTTTCTTCCATTCTGAGGGTTGTCTTTTCACCTTGGTTTATGGTTTCCTTTGATGTGAAAAAGATTTTAAGTTTCATTAGGTCCTATTTGTTTATTTTTGGTTTTATTTTCATTACTCTAGGAGGTGGGTCAAAAAAGATCTTGCTACGATTTATGTCAAAGAGTGTTCTGCCTGTGTTTTCCTCTAAGAGTTTTATAGTGTCTGACCTTACATTTAGATCTTTAATCCATTTGAAGTTTATTTTTGTGTATGGTGTTAGGGAGTGTTCTAATTTCATGTTTTTACATGTAGTTGTCCAGTTTTCCCAACACCACTTATTGAAAAGACTGTTTTTTTCTCCATTGTATATTCTTGCCTCCTTTGTCATAGATTAGGTGATCTTGGTGCGTGGGTTTATCTCTGGGCTTTGTATCCTGTTCTACTAATCTATATTTCTGTTTTTGTGCCAGTACCATACTGTCTTGATTACTGTAGCTTGGTATCATAGTCTGAAGTCAGGGAGCCTGATTTGTCCAGCTCCGTTTTTCTTTCTCAAGATTGCTTTGGCTATTTGGGGTCTTTTGTGTTTCCATACAAATTGTAAAATTTTTGTTCTAGTTCTGTGAAAAATGCCATTGGTAATTTGATAGAGATTGCATTGAATCTGTAGGTTGCTTTGGGTAGTATAGTCATTTTCACAATGTTAATTCTTCCCATCCAAGAACATGGTATATCTCTCCATCTGTTTATATCATATTTGAATTCTTTCATCAGTATCTTTATTTTTCTGCATACAGGTTTTTGCCTCCTTAGATAGGTTTATTCCTAGGTATTTTATTCTGTTTGTTGCAGTAGTAAATGGGATTGTTTCCTTAATTTCTCTTTCTGGTTTTCGTTTTTAGTGTATAGGAATGCAAGAGATTTCTGTGTATTAATTTTGTATCCTGCAACTTTACGAAATTCATTGATTAGCAATAGTAGTTTTGTGGTGGCATTTTTAGGATTTTCTATGTATAGTATCATGTCATCTGCAAACAGTTACAGTTTTATTTCTTGTTTTCCAATTTTCATTCTTTTTTTTTTTTTCTTCTCTGATGGCCATGGCTAGGACTTCCAAAACTATGTTGAATAATAGTGGAGAGAGTGGACATCCTGTCTTATCTTGTTCCTGATCTTAGAGGAAATGCTTTCAGTTTTTCACCACTGAGAATGATGTTTGCTGTGGATTTGTAGTATATGACCTTTATTATGTTGAGGTAGGTTCCCTCTGTGACCACTTTCTGGAGAGTTTTTTTTTTTTTATCATAAATGGCATTGGATTTTGTCCAAAGCTTTTTCTGCATCCATTGAGATGATCATATGGTTTTTCTTCTTCAATTTGTTAATGTGGTGTATCACATTGATTGATTTGTGTATATTGAAGAATCCTTGCATCCCTGGGATAAATCCCACTTGATCATGGTGTATGATCCTTTTAATGTGTTGTTGGATTCTGTTTGCTAGTATTTAGTTGAGGAATTTTGCATCTATGTTCATTGGTGATATTGGCCTGTAATTTTCTTTTTTTGTGGTATCTTTGTCTGGTTTTGGTGTCAGGGTGATTGTGGCCTTGTAGAATGAGGTTGGGAGTGTTCCTTGCTCTGCAATTCTTTGGAAGAATTTGAGAAGGATAGGTGTTAACTCTTCTCTAAACGTTTGATAGAATTTGCCTATGAAGGCGTCTGGCCCTCAACTTTTGTTTGCTGGAAGATTTTTAATCACTTTCAATTTCATTACATGTGACTGGTCTGTTCATATTTTATATTTCTTCCTGGTTCAGTCTTGGAAGCTTGTACCTTTCTATGAATTTGTCCATTTCTTCCAGGTTGTCCATTTTATTGGCATATAGTTTCTTTGATCCTTTGTATTTCTGTGGTGTCCATGGTAACTTCTCCTTTTTCATTTCTCATTTTATTGATTTGAGCCCTCTTCCTTTTTTTCTTGATGAGTCTGGCTAAAGGTTTATCCATTTTGTTTATGTTTTCAAAGAACCAGCTTTTAGTTACATTGATATTTGTTACTGTTTTCTTTGTTTCTATTTATTTCTGCTCTGATATTTATGATTTTTCTCCTTCTAACTCTGGGTTTTGTTTGTTCTTCTTTCTTTGGTTGTTTTAGGTGTAAGGTTAGGTTGTTTATTTGAGATTTTTTTTGTTCCTTGAAATAGGATTGTATTGCTATAAAATTCCCTTTTAAAACTGCTTTTGCTGCATCCCATAGCTTTTAGGTCATCATGCTTTCATTGTCATTTGTTTTTAGGTGTTTTTTTATTTCTTCAGTGATCCATTGGTTATTTAGTAGCAAATAGTTTAGCCTCAATGTGTTTGTGTTTTTTACATTTTTTTCCTTTAATTGATTTCTAATGTCATAGTGTTGTGCTCAGAAAAGATGCTTCATATGATATCAATTTTCTTAAATTTACCAAGACTTGATTTGTGACACAAGATGTGCTCTATCCTGGGGAATGTTCTGTGTGCCTGCCCTTCAGAAGAAAGTGTATTCTGCTGCTTTCAAGTGGAATGTCCTATAAATATCAATTAAGTCTATCTCATCTAATGTGTCATTTAAGGCTTATATTTCCTTATTAATTATCTGTCTGGATGATCTGTCCATTGGTGTAACTGGGATGTTAAAGTCCCCACTATTATTGTGATACTGTAGATTTCCCCTTTTATGGCTGTTAACATTTTCCTTCTGTATTGAGGTACTCCTATGTTGGGTGCATAAATATTTACAATTGTTATATCTTCTTCTTGGATTGATCCCTTGATTATTATGTAGTGTCCTTCCTTGTCTCTTGTAATAGTCTTTATTTTAACATCTCTTTTGTCTGATATGAGTATTGCTACTCCAGCTTTCTTTCAATTTCCATTTGCATGGAATATCTTTTTCCATCCCCTCACTTTCAGTCTGTATGTGTCCCTAGGTCTGAAGTGGGTCTCTTGTAGACAGCATATATACGGGTCCTGTTTGTGTGTCCATTCAGCCAGTCTGGGTTTTTTGGTTGGAGCATTTAATCCATTTACATTTAAAGTAATTATTGATATGTATGTTCCTATTACCATTTTCTTAATTGTTTGGGGTTTGTTTTTGTGGGTGTTTTTCTTCTCCTGCGTTTCCCACCTAGAGAATTTCCTTTAGCATTTGTTGTAAAGCTGGTTTGGTAGTGCTGAATTCTCTTAGCTGTTGCTTGTCTGTAAAGCTTCTGATTTCTTTGTCAAATCTGAATGAAATCCTCACTGGACAGAGTAATCTTGGTTGTAGGTTTTTCCCTTTCATCACTTTAAATATATCATGCCAGTCCCTTCTGGCCTACAGAGTTTCTGGCTGAAAAAAATCAGCTGATAACCTTATGGAGATTCCCTTGTACATTATTTGTTGCTTTTCCCTTGCTGCTTTTAATACTTTTCTTTGTATTTAATTTTTGTTAGTTTGATTAATATGTGTCTCCACATGTTTCTCCTTGGGTTTATCCTGTATGGTACTCTTTGTGCTTCTTGGACTTGGGTGACTATTTCCTTTCCCATGTTAAGGAAGTTTTCATCTATAATCTATTCAAATATTTTCTCATACCCTTTCTCTTTCTCTTCTTCTGGGACCCCTATAATTTGAGTGTTGGTGTGTTTAATGTTGTCCCAGAGGTCTTTGAAACTGTCCTCATTTCTTTTCATTCTTTATTCTGTTCTGTGGCAGTGATTTCCACCATTCTGTCTTCCAGCTCACTTATTCGCTTTTCTGCCTCAGTTATTCTGATACTGATTCCTTCTAGTGTATTTAGCATTTCAGTTATTGTAGTTTTCATCACTGTTTGTTCTTTAGTTCTTCTAGGTCCTTGTTAAACATTTCTTGTATCTTCTCAGTCTGTGCCTCTACTATATTTCCAATATCTTGGGTCATCTTTACTGTCATTACTCTGAATTCTTTTTCAGGCAGATTGCCTATTTTGTCTTCATTTATTTGGTCTTGTGGGTTTTTACCTTGCTCCTTTGTCTGCAACATATTTCTTTGTCATTTCATTTTGTCTGGCTTACTGTGTATGTGTGCGTATGCATGTGTGTGTGTGAGATCTCCTTTCTGCCTGCTGCAGGGTTGTAGTTCCTCTTGCTTCTGGTGTCTGCATCCTCGTGTGTAAGGTTGGTCCAGGGGCTTGTGTGGGCTTCCTGGTGGGAGGGACTGGTGCCTGTGCTTTGGTAGGTGGAGCTGAGTCTTTTTCCTTTGATGGGCAGGGCTCTTTAGGGGGTATGTTTTTTAGGGTGTCTGTGAGCTTAGTATGACTTTAGGTGGACTTTCTGCTGATAGGTGGGGCTGTGTTCCTGTCTTGCTGGTTGTTTGGCATGAGGTGTCCAGTACTGGAGCCTGCAGGTAGCTGGGTGGAGCCAGGTCTTGGTGATGAGATGGAGACCTCTGGGAGAGCTCCCACCAATTAATATTCCCTGGGGCTGGGAATTCTCTGGTGGTCCAGCATCTTGGACTAAGTGCTCCCACCCTGGAGGCTCAGTCCCAACCACTGGCTGGGGAACCAAGCCCCTGAAAGCTGAGCAGCAGGGCCAGAAAAAAAAAAAAAGTAAAGAAAACAAACAGACAAACAAAACCCAAGACCAATAGCAAAAGCAAAAACAAACAAATAGCAACAATTTTAGAACAAGGAAAGAAAACAAACAGACAAAACCCAGGACAAATGATAAAAGCAAAACCAAACCAAAAAAATAACAATGAAAACAAAAAACTAGAGAACGACAAACAAAGACCCTCAAAATGAACACAAAAAATATAACAAAACTAACAAAAACTAAACACAAAAAGCAAACAAAAAAAACAATGAAAACATAAAACAAACACACAAAAATGATCAAAAAAAGATAAAAACAAAGAACAAAAACAAGAAAAACACAAAACAACAGAAAAGTAAAATAAAAATAGAAAAATATATTAATTTTTTTTATAAAAGAAAATAAAAAATAAAAAACAACAACAGAACAAAATGAAACAAATAACAATATTTTCCTGGGGCCTCCACTGTCAGTGTCCTTGCCCCCACAGTGAGCCACAGCTAACCCATGACTTCCCAGGAGACCCTCCATACCTCTAGTTCGGTCTCTGGACCCTCTGTTGGCACTGTGGGGACAGCTCAGACTCTAATGTGGCCCAGCTCCTGAGTGTACATGCCCCCAATGTCCACAGCTGCTAAAGGTAGAGTGGTCTCAGTTGTGGGAGCACTAGTCCATTCAGATATTACACAGACACAGGGTTTACCAAGCCAATCATGGGGATTTAATCCATGGATTTTGCAGTTGCACAGAGATATTTCTGTTGCTCTTCTTTAGTCATACAGTGCTTGGGGCTCAGCTTTGGTTTTGGCTCCACCTCTATATGTGGGTCACAGTCAGCAGTCTGTTCCCAGGCAATAGGGGGTGAAAGCTGACTGGGGTACACTTACTCACTCAGACCAGGGAGGGATAAGGCATCCACAACTGGGCATGTGTGAAGTGCCTGTGGTGGCAGAGACCAGCAGGAAGTTGCAACAGACTGGGGCATCCTCACTCTGGTGGGAGTCCCTCCCAGAGCCCGTGGAGGCAGGGGCTGGAAAGTGGGGAGAGAGTCTGCAGTGGCAGCTCCAAGGCTTGTACACCACTCAGCAATGGTGTCTCATTTCCAAAGCAGACCATGCTTCCTGTAGGAGCATTCCCAGCTGTGGAGCCCCTCACTCATGTCCCCTTAGTTTGTCTCTGTGCAGCCAACAGTGGTCCCCTCCCCCGGATCTTCTCTCCTAACCCCATGCTTTAGCAATCAGCCCTTGCCAGCACTGGTGGATTCCCGTCTCTGGCTGTGGGACACAGGGCTGATTCCTGAGGAGGCTTTGGCATGGACAGTGCATGCAAACCCACTGGGGTCTATACAGCCAAAGGAGGCTTTGGCAGTGGCAGTACTCAGGACCTTGGGGCCAGCATGGGCAGAGGAGGCCTTGGCTTGAGGGGTGGGTGAGCCTGCTCAGTTGGGTGCCCTCCCAGTGCCCACAAAGGCAGGGGCTGGTGGGTGGGGAAGGGGGGTTGCAATGTCATCCCCACCCCTTGTGCACCACTCAAAAATGGCACCTTGCTTCTGTGGTGGCCTGGGATTCTTCCACAAACTTTCCCAGTTGTGGAGCTCCTTAATTCTGTCCCTTCAGGCTGTCTCTTCACAGCCAACAGCTGTCCCCTCCCTGGGTCTGCTCTCCAAACCCCACTTTCCAGCACCTAACCTCTCTCTGCACCAGGAGACACATGACACAGGCTCAGGTGTGCAGGCTTGTGGCAAGGACCGTGCACACAGTTCTTACTTTGTCTTTTCTTCCGAAGACTAGTTGCTGCATTCCCCTCTGATCTCTCAAAGGTCCTTTTCTGCCCCAGCTGATTTCCATGATTTTCTGAGTGCAGGAACCTCTCCTCACCTTCAGCTCCCCACCAGGGCTGCTGGTCCCTTATCATTTCCTCTTTTCTTTTTTTCATCCTACCTGGTTGTGTGGAGATTTTTCTTGTCCTTTTAGGTGTCTGAGGTCTTCTGCTAGTGTTCACCAGGTGCTCTGTGAGAATTATTCCATTTGTACATGTATTCTTGAGGTACTTGTGAGGAGAGAAGAATTCCATGTCCTTCTAGTCCACCATCTTGACTCTCCCCTGTACACAGAATTTTTTTTTCCTTTTCCTTTGTGTTCAGTCTTTCACTTGCTTATAGGATGCTGCATCCAGAAGCCTTGCACCCAGCACTTCAGACAGAGTTCCTGGTGAGAAATGGCTGTGCTGACACTTTCACTTGGAGGACACATGTGCAGAAGCACTGTGCAGGACACCTCAGTTCAATGTGGCGGCCGTGTGCAGAGACACTGGGCCTTCCACTGGGATCTGGAGCCTGAGCAGCACAGCTGCACCCAACCTGCAAGAACCTGTTTTATGGTCTTAAAATACCATCCTGAACAAGCAGAAAAATCCCTGCCCTCAAGCTGCTTATAGGATTAAGTAGAGGGTGAATTGAAGGATGAAAAGGAGACATTTTTTAAAAGACATGACATGCTGAATTAAAAGGATTAGATTTTATCAAGTAGATGATGAATAGTCATTGTCTTGCTTTTAAACAAGAAGTAACATAATTAGATTTTCCTTAGAGAAAGATAAAATCTTATATCTATCTTGTAGATGGTGAACAGTCATCAGAGTATTTAAAACAAGAGAATAACATAATCAGAGTTGTATTGCAATAAAATAATTTACACAGGAGTGGTTTGGAGATTGAATGGAAGGAAGGCAAAACTGGAAGTTGTAGGCAGAGGGATTATATTCATAGTGTTAGAGTAATCCTGGGGGTGTGGGACATAGTGGACTATGGGGGCTTGAGAGAAATTATTTTATTTGCATCATATTAAGGAGGTAGAAACAACAGGGTTCAGTAACTGATAGGATCTATAAAGTGGTGAGAAGATAAGTGAGGACAAAATAATGAGGGTGGGAGAATCTTGGGAATTAATATGACAAGATTGTTTTATGCATGTTTTCTCTCTTACATTGCAAACAAAAAGAAAAAATTCTAAACACCAATTCTTTAAACAGCTACCACTTTTTCACTGTTCCCTTTTGCAGCAAAATTCCTGAAAAGAATTATCTAGCCTTCATTCTCCATTGTACCTTAAACAATCTAATCAAACTTTCATGACACAACACTGTGGAAACTATGCTCAATGATGTAATTGTTATGCAAGTTTCTACATTAAATGGTCAAGTCTCAATCTTCATTTTGCTTGGCCAATCAGCAGCATTTGACATAGCTGATTATTTCTTCAGTTTCAATAATATTTCTTCATTTGATTCTAGGAACTCATGTTTTCTTCATTTTCTCCTACCTCACTGATTACTGTTTCTTTCTTTATTGGTTTCTTTCTCCTTTATTGGTTTCTTCTCTTTTCTACTTCCTAATGCTAGTGTTACCCAAGTTTCTCCTATTTGTTCTTTTCTCAATTTATATTCACATTCCTGATTACTTCATCCAGTCTCATTTATATGCTGTTTATTACCAATTAGTATCTCCAATCCAAACTTCTTCTCTGAACTCTAGACACATGTTCAACTGCCTCCTCAATATCTCCACATAGATTTTTTTAATAGCTGTTTTTAATTTAAAATATTCACAATGTAATTCCTAATCTTCCCTTCCCCTAGCCACCCACTACCACATAAATCTACTTTATTTACAGTCCTCCCCATCTCAGTTGATGTCAATTTCTCAGTGTCTCAGTCCAAAAAAGCTGAAGTCATTATTAAGTCTCTATGGCTCCCATACCTAACATTCAAGTCCTCAGGAAATCTTGTGAGCTCTGCATTCAAAATATTTCTATAATCCTGTAATTTCTCATTTTTATCCACTGCTACATTTGTGGTAGAAAGATCTTCATCTCTCGTCTGCATTGTTACATTGCATCCAAATAGAATACTTGTTTTACTTTGCCCTTGTAAAATTTCTTCTTAAAAAAAAAGCCAAAATGAACCTTTAAAAAAATAAGTCAGGCATGTAACTCTCCTGATTAAAACTCTTCAATCATTTCTTATTTCATTTAGAGTAAATCACCTTACATAATAAACAAGACTCTATGTAATATGGTGACCCTAGGACCTCTCTGTCTGCATCTTCTACAATCCCTCCCCACCTTCGCTCAATTTCAGCAATACTTACATCTTTGCTCTCCTTCAAAAATACAGATATACTCCTATGTTAGAGACTTTGCTCTAATTGTTTCTAATTCTTGGATTGTTTTCCCTATACATACCTTTTTAGCTAGCATCCTTACCTTGTTGATGGCTTTGCTCAAATTTTACCTCCTCAGTGAGGCCCATCTTGACAACCATAGAGCAACCTGCCTAAGATGAAGCAGTTAGGGGAAAAGGAATAAAACCAAGAGTGTGAGATGCCAGAAAACCTTTACCAAGAGAGCATTTTTTTAATTGAAGTATAGTTGATTTACAATGTTGTTTCAGTTTCAGGTGTGATTCAGCTATATATGTATGTATATATATATATATATATATATATATATTCCAAAAAATAATTTGATGTGACATTGAATGGGGAATAATATATCATCTTCTCTCACA